>NC_068367.1:24241892-24569392 GCF_020536995.1 Dreissena polymorpha
AAGCATTAGCAAACAAAATGTATATTATATTTTTATCGTTTGAGTTACGAATTCGAAGAAAATAATTTTCTCATAATGCAATGTAATGAACGCTGCGCGCACTTGGGCACACTGAAAGAGTGCACGAGAAAATCAAGTGTGTTTGGCGATTTTTCGTTTTCAGCTTTGGACAGTCGAACTGTAAAGACATGGTGTTAAAGTGTTGAGTGTGTTTTTTTGTACAAAATTAAAAATTTAGGTATTGGTTTAGAGTGAAAAACAAAATAGGCGGTTATTGTGTATGTGTATGAATGACATGTTTTACATGTATACAACATTCATTTTGTTAATATGTACTTGTTAAATTATTAATTTTAATTATTATATCATTTTGATGTGTGTAATGTATGTTGCAGACAGTAGTCTACAAGATGCTTTACCAAATACAGAAAATGTATTGAAAAGCATATGTAAGTCTTTTTCTTGTTATGTGCGATAAGTAGAAAAAAACATTGTATATTATTTGAGATTCGAATAAACAGAAGTCAATGAAGTTGTAATTGCGGAACTATAATAATATTCGCTTTCGTTGTTTTTATAATGTTTAACATATAAGTGAAGTCTTTAAATATATACATATACTTGTAATAGTAGTACGTTCTTGTTTGATGTGTTAAAATATGCTAAAAACTTTACTCAAATTAAGTATCAATTATATGTGTAGTTCTGTATTTTCTTCAATGTTATTTAGTCCCTTCAAAATAAGACCAAGTAATCAATCATTGATAGAATTAAGACCGAATACGGAAACAAAACATGTCGCTTAATATATTGTTTATTAACAACGCAAATACGCATCGACACAATATAAACCACACAGTCTTATGTTGTTTTTCAATAGTATAACTATAAGAACAATATAGTAGTCGTGATATAACAGGGTGACAGGGTCTATACATGAATACCCATATTTCTTAATAGCCATAACGTGTTGAAATCTACTCCTACTCGAGACACGTAGAGGTGCGTCTATAACTTCAAATATTATTACAATATTATATTATTACAATAATCAGTAACGTCTGAATGGGTTACTATTTTATGTAAACCAACCACATAAACTTCAATCAATTTAAATATGACTCCCGGAATGTATATGTTTCACAAGTTCAACTATATGAAAAAACGGATGAAAAATGCAGAAAGCAAAATGCTAATCGTCTTCGTCGTCGTTATAACAGTAATATCCGTTACATCTGTGACCGCTACCGCCGCTACCGCCGCTGCCTGCCGCTGCCACCGCTACCTCCCTCACCGCCCTCGCCTCCACTTCCCTCTCCATTGGCACCACCGCCGCCACCGCCCGCCCGCCCACCAGCTCGCCTAGACAGGCGCCACCCCGCGCACCTCCCAGCCTCCCATACCACCCATTCCCCAGCCGTGACCCCCCATTCCAAACCCACCTCCCATTCCAAACCCACCTCCCATTCCTAACCCACCTCCCATTCCAAATCCACCTCCCATTCCTCCAATTCCAGCATTCCATCCTCGACCGCCAATACCCATTCCTCCCCTCATTCCCATACCACCTCCCATTCCGAAACCCCAACTATCCCCACGTCCATACGCCATTTGACCATATCCCATACCAATCCCACCTCCAGCTATCCCCATACCGTTTCTTGAATAACTTCCGTGACCGTACATTCCCATCCCGTATTCTGGTCTGCCCATATTAGGCATGTAATTGTAATCCAGGTCGGGTAATCCATTCCGTATCCGAAACCTCCCGGGTAACCGGGTCCCATAACACCCATACCGTTGATACCTCCCTGGTATTGGTTATACCCGCACCTCCGTACGTCCTTTCACATCCGACATCATACTGGTAACAGGCGCGGTAACCATACATACTCATGCAGCGGTAAACTCGTCACAATTACCGCGATATCTATCCGAATTCGAAGGCGCAGAACCCCCGCCGACATTGACTGGATACGGTACCGGGTATGGTTCCGGCACGCGAACGGTAATGGGCTCCGGGACGCGGACTGGAATGGGCTGTGGAATACGCACAGGTACGGGGATACGCACAGGGTATGGTCTTACAACGTCCGGACGAACTGGTATTGGTACCGGTGTTGGTACCGGAACAGGATATGGCATGGGATACGGCTCGGGCTGGGGCCTGGGCTGGGGCCGCGGCCGAGGCTGCTGCAAGGTTCCGCCGATTCCGGAGTCCACCATATCAGAGATACCGATGTCTCCACCGTTAAGCATCGGTCCACCCATCCTGTGCATTTTGCCTCCACCGCCGCCCAACCATTCCGCCGCTCCCGGTAATCCCTCCCATATTTATTGAATTACGCCCGGGCATACTTCCGGCATGACCTCCAACCATATTTCCGGCAATTCCGCCACCTGTCGATCCGCCTAGGAAATTTAAATATAAATATTCAATATTCAATAATAAGCCAATGTAAACAATTAAACAAAAACAAATATGTAATTCACTTGTCTAAGTTTCACACTTATTCAATACCGTCATCGTAATGGTGCTCTGTAGTCCGCACGTGCTTTGTAATTCTCTCAACCGGAACAGTTTTCCACCCACGTGACTTCCCATCATGCTCGGGCCGCTGACTCCCATATCCGGTCCGCCTGCGCCCAAGTCGTATCCCGAATCACTGCCTCCGAAACTTGGGCCGTTGATGCCGCTTCCGACAATATCAACACTCCTAAGAACAATAAGCATAATGTGGTAGTTGTTATTGCTATCATTAATTACATAAAGTGATAGAACATTCAACAAATAAAACGTGGCATTTTAAAGGCCAACGCTCAGTAAACCATCAAGATCAACTACTTAACTACTTTTTCGAATGTGGCTTCACCATTTCATCATTGCACTATTTCAACACAACCGTGGCGATCAAAAGACCCAATAAAGTACAATGTAAATATATATGGGGACATCTTTACCGCATAGTTTTCTATCGATTCAATTTCAATTGTCGCATTAAATTAAGCTGTGCACAATTATTGAACCAAGAACACCACATTATTTCAATGTAGTACACGTTCGACCATGCTAATATAAATATGTGTCGTGTTCTGAGAAAACTGGGCATAATGCATGTGCGTAAAGTGTCGTCCCAGATTAACCTGTGCAGTCCGCACAGGCTTATTAGGGACGATTCTTTCCGCCTAAACTTGATTTTTTGGTAAGGAGAGACATCCTTGAAACTAAACATACCATAAAAGCGTAAAGTGTCGTCCCTGAGTAGCCTGTGCGGACTGCACAGGCTAATCTGGGACGACACTTTACGCAAATGCATTAAGCTTAGTTTCTTAGAACGCGGCTCATATCTTCTAGTATAACGGGTTTTCAGCAAGATCTTACGGCTGAAAGGGAGGGTACTGATTCACGACATGTTGGCCGCCACCGTGCCCTTTGCCAGAACGATACACCGACCCGTGCCGTTTCTGCGCCTGCGCCGATAAAATGGTAACCAAGACAACGATCAACAAACACTGGAGCGACTTTGACCTGCAAAAAAATGCAACGAGAATAATACGCTATTTAAATTAACAGCTGTTTCCCTTTCTCTGAAAAGTTACCCTTTCTCGGAGTTTCTCCCGTAGCGTGCTTCAATATATTTCAAAACACAAATTGACGTCACAAGTGTGACAAAATGACGTCATTATATCAGAGAAAATTCTCCAGTTAAACTCTTTTATAATGTTAATAAACGCTGAAAAGCATAAAATAAAAGAAAGTGTGTTTGATTCGGTGGAATGTCGATTTTAATTCACTCGTGATCATAGAATATATATATATATATAATATATATATATAATATATATATATATATATATATATATATATATATATATATATATATATATATATATATATATATATATATATATATAACGAAGTCTCTATTAGCCTTGTATTATTTAACAAAAACGCTTGTATTTATTTTTTGCCGAAGCTTTTGACCTCACGGTCTTCACCGGCGACCATTTTTTATTTCCAAATGTTTTATTATGAACGGAAATGACGTCGTGCATTTCCGGCGTCAACGTTGTTTACGTGCCCTTTTATGAACGTTTATTCTTGCACGTTGATGCCGTATGGTCGGGATGTCCTTAGTTTTGACTTCCACAATGCTCCATGGTTTTGCGGTACTCGTCCGACCCGCTGAGTTTTTCGAGTCCCATTGTTTGGAAATCATCCATGAAATGTCTGTCTGTGTAGAAATGTTCAGCTACCGGGTCACTGTGCTGTGTACGAATACACGACAAATTCAATAGATGTCGCTGGTACAGAGTTCCGCCGGTCTCTTCAACATACACGAACCTGCGACAGCGACAACAGTTGACCGCGTACACAGCATTGGATGATTTGTAATCAACATTGTTTCCGACGCTGTACTTCCTGCCGCTGGGATCTGTGAAATATTCCGCCTTCATCATGTACATGCAAATGGCGCATCTCTGCGCCCCACAGGGCACGCTCATATGGGCTTTCGGAAGAACATCCTATTGTGTTTTTGGTGCACTAGGATGTCTTGCAGGTTGCAATTCCTTCTGAAGGCTACTAATGGGGGCTCAGAAAACACTTCCTTTATTCTATCAGACGTGTGCAGAGTGTGTAGGTGTCTACGGATGATACGGCCGATGTTGGGTAGTGCGCGCGAAAACGTTATCACGAGCGGAATCCTTGTATTATGCTCTGAGTTTGTCTTTTCGCGTAAAAGGTCCTCTCTCTTTTTATTGTCGACCTTTATCAATTCGGTCTCCACAAACGCCCCGTCATATCCACGGTTCACGAGCTGTGTTTTCACCGCCTGTCTGTGCTTCCGGTATGCAACCTCCTCTGAACAGATTCTTTTCGCACGCACACCCAGACCATATGGTATTGCTTTTTTTGTAGACTCCGAGTGCGAAGAATCCCTGTGTAGGTACAGGTGTTTATCGGTAGGCTTAGTATATAGGTCGGTTTGAAGGCGCCCGTTCCGTATTGATGTCACCGTGTCCAGGAACTCTAGTTTTCTGAAGAATAGCGGAGCTCGAGTTTAATGCGAGGGTTGATTTCATTTCCTTGTGTGTGGAAAGTTTTAAGTGCTTCGATACCATGCGTCCATAAGCCCCACACATCATCCACAAACCGGAAGTATGACCGCCGGAACAGTTCGTTTTCCCAAGCACCCATGTAGGTTGATGCATAGTTCAGCCCGAGGCGTTAGCCAATTGCCGTCCCTTCAGTCTGTATAAAGTGTTCCTACAATTCCTACAGAGGACGTCATCGTGATGATAAACACTGTGTTGGAGAACAACACCTTCTCATTCAACGACGAACACTTTATACAGACTGAAGGGACGGCAACTGGCTCACGCCTCGGGCTGAACTATTCATCAATATATCAATAGGTATAAAAGAAAATATAAAGTCTACCTCATCACGATTAGAAGCATCCGCATCGAATGATTAATTTCGACTTAAACACCAAAGAGGAGGCATTTCCTCTGGTATACTTGAGACTTGATATCCAAACATGTTATATCAGAGATTGCTTAAAATACTAAGAATATGACAGTTTGATATTTATTGGGAACCAAAGAACCTAATATAAAATGCCAAGCATCTATCAAATTTAAATTTATGGAATAATTAGGGGTTGTTTTTACTTAAAATAAGTATAAAATGTTTACCGAGCCACAGAATCATATGTTAGATCCATCATCTTAATTAATCGCGTACACGTTACATTGTTAGATCCATCATCTTAATTAATCGCGTACACGTTACATTGTTAGAGCAGACAAAAAACGATTCAAGTTTCCGCAATCTCGATGTGTTTCACAACTCAATTGTGTGTTTTTTATTTGCCACAGCTTAACTACCAGTTACACGGTCTGCTTATTAATTTACCATGGCTTCATCCTTTGCCATGAGCGCATGCTAAATAAAAACATGCATAAAATAATAACAACGTGCAAATCATAATTATGTATATGCACACATAAAGAATCTAATTATATGTCTTTACCAATTGTTCAAATATTTAAAAAAAACAATATGACGTCATTGTACTCTCTATAAGTATAATCTTTAAATATTTAAGGAAAACAACTTTTTAAATTAATATTTGTGTACACAGGCAGATCGAGTTTCAACAATTTTGTGAACAATTTAAAACAACGTTCTATTGCAACGTCTATTTCCTTATACACGTATATGTTATTGTTAAACAAATGGAACTTATCGAGAACCTAAATAGAGACCGAAACGTTTATTTAATTGAATATACGCGCGATTTTTTATGCAGTTTAAAAACCAAGGTACAACAAAATTAAAAAAAAAATATTCAAACCTTTCCATTGTTGCAATGTGGCACAATGTCTGACAAAGTCCGATGCTTCCAGGGGAGTTAAAACATTTAATGACCAATGTACGAGTGGGATTTTTGGTTTTTATTACATGCGAACATGCCCTGTCAAAATTGACATTCTTCTATACGGAAGAAATATGTCTACTATAACTCGAAATCATGTTTTTTCCACGCTAGTAGAGCAGGCTTTGACTGTTTAGGCGTATGAACATAACGTGCTCTCGAACACCAATGTTCCGGACAAACAACGTTTTACATGTGTTCCGATAGCGGTATTGACATTCGTCATAAGAGTATATGCTTGTTTTGTCTTTTGTTACTCAGTTTGAACCAATAACTTAATAACCCACAAACAAGCCTTCTTGACAGCCCTAGAGAGAGCGAACGTTTATTGTGCACTGACAGCCGACATGACGTTGTGTGCAATACTGCTGTGATTATGACCATAATTCAGTAATATGTACCAACGAAACGACTCTGTCTTTTCAAATCACGCACCAATTATCATCTTGGTCGGGGCCATTATTATGGCTTAAAAGAAGTGTTCAATGTGACAGCTCATGGTCCGATTACAAATGGACGTTAAATACATGTGTATGTCCCAAAAATATTAAGAGCGATGATATTCATAAATGTTGACTCAGTATAGACTACAGAGTTCCGTCCACGTGATGTAGGATATTGAACTTAGCGGGCAGGCGGTCTGTTGGCTAGATGCGAGCATGCACGTTTGTTTGCGGAACAGCTAATTTAATATATAGCTTTAACCGAATCATTACAATCATTGTAAGATTGATAGTATTTGATTTACCTATTGTTGAAATCAGCGACATTCATGTTGTATAAAGTAGACACCACCTTAAAAATAACGAAATGTGAAAGTTTAGGCAACGGCGTCAGTAAAATTAGTTTCAATAACTGACCATATTTGCATTAAGACCGTATAAAGATATACTGCTGTGAGTTTTCGTTGCGATGATTTTGTTTCCACGATATCTTCATAAAATCAGTTTCTTACCCCAGAAAGCAAGACATTTTAGTTCTTACACTTCAATGAATGAGTTGTCCGAATCTGATCGTAATGTTATTTTCTCAATTTTAATACAATTTGCTCATGGGTTAAATGTATAGCTACAATTAAGCCCGCACCGCTCTTGAGATAAAATAATTGGCCAGATGTCAAGCTGTCGTCTATACTTTGAAGACAACATGTGTTACACTGTGACAATAATTCATCTGTATTTAATATCACAATTCTTAATTATGTAGTTTTATTTACGATAGCAATTATATTTACAGGCATTTAAACGGGGATGTTTACACTGTGTAAAGTGCAACATAAATTAATGTCGTGTTCTGAGAAAACTGGGCATAATGCATGTGCGGTAAGTGTCGTCCCAGATTAGCCTGTGAAGTTAACACAGGCTTATCAGGGACGACACTTTCCGTTAAATTGGATTTTTGCTTAGAAGAGACTTTATTTAAACGGAAAATGTCGTAAAAAACAAAAAGTGTCGACCCTGATTACTTGATTAGCCTGTGCGGACTGCACAGGCTAATCTGGGACGACACTTTACGCACAAGCATTTTGCCCAGTTTTCTCAGAACGCGGCTCAATGTATTGCATTAGTTATTTCTAGTACTGGCATTCAAAAGTATGTTAAGACTGTGAGAATAAACTTCAAAAGATGTAGGTCACAATCATACACAAAGTCATTTCTGACCCGACTTCGTCATTAATGTAACAAAGTATGTTGTCGAAGTTTAAGCATGATGTTAACACATGTCTCAGAAAGGTTGAATTTAACTTGTCATCACAATCAATTAAAATCAAAGAGAAATATTTATAACTTTGTCACTAAATGTTTCGTGTGTGGTACAAAGGCCACATGCGGACTTTATATTGCCGTCACGTTTCGTATACAAGCTTTTATTTGTGTGTGTTGTCCCTCAACATAACCAATTTTTTGTGTTCGTGACCTAGTCGCCGTGGCCTAGTGGATAAGGCGTCCGCCTCGGGATCGGGAGGTCGAAGGTTCGAGCCCAATGGGGAGCGTTTGTCGAAGGATGTGTGTTTGTCATGGGACTTGTTCCGATAGGGCCGGTTCGTGAGCCGCGAGCTAGTTAAAAGGAATGGTTAACGACTTCTGGCATAGTGATAGGAGTTGGGAGGTATACACGCAAAGGTGTCTCATAAGCCAAAATTGGATGTCCCTTTCAATAGGGGTGACACTATAATAAAAAAAGACCTTTACATTTTTTTATACCTTCGTAATAAAGTTTTAATACTGGTAAATACATGTATTTGATACTAAACGTTTCTTGCTATAGTTCGAGTTTATGAAAATCATTTTAGCGTTGGAATTACAGAACGATCTGCTAAGATAAAAAACGAAAAGTACAAATGATAATGGACGCAATGTACAGATTGTGAGTGTACATATCATACTTCATTGTTGACAAGTGCAAAACTCGGCAATTACGCGGTAGTATTGCGGTAAATATGTATGATCTGGCGCGACGTTTTTTTACGCATTTTACACGCAGTGAACTAACATATAAAGCGTTTTGTGCACAGCATGTAACAAAAGAACGAAATAAACGCATCTTTAAATCATAATCATAGACACGCTTGCTATAAACATAAAACAACAAACATTTGCAATAATAAGACCCTGTAACCTGGAAGAAAAAATGCGCTTTGTCCAAATCAAAAATCAGATCATTTTATTTTTCGTAAAAATATTGTAGCGAGCGAGCTAAAACGCTCAAACAGAAATTATGTCGAAGCTTGTTTTGAACAAGCGCTTTGTTTTAGTAAATTTAGAGTGTGTGCTTTGGTATTGAACATGAGCGTTCATTGATATCATAGTCATCAGGACTGATACTAATACTGGTGTGAATGTTAATTGAGTGTGACATGTTACACGATGTCTTCAGATCTTAAAATGTTACGATTTGTTTTCATGGGATTTTATTTATACCCTTTTTACTGATTGTATTGATGTTTTGTCCGACTTTGTCGGAACACGCTTGTCTTAATACCGAAAGTCGCATTTGGCGGGATGTCCACTTTCACGGCAGCGGACGTTGTTGGCATAGTTGCTTATAAAACACGTCCCGCCATTAGGGAAAGACACATATTTCTATTTCAAATGTCCCACCGATGCGGGGAATATGATGTATATTGCAAGAATCACTCTTCCTAGCATAACAACATTATAACATTATGCCGAACGTAGTACTTAAACAAAAGTTCTTTGGTATTTTTGTTGATTTTTAACATTTGCGTTTATTAGCTTGAGAATCAACCATCCCCACCCACAAACTGGCTTGTATTGCAAATATATCTTACTTCCTTACTTCCCTTGTGTACGATGCTACATAAGCCCCAATACGGCCCTCAGTTTAGCCCGCACGTGCCCGTTGTTATTCAAACTTGTGCAAGGCCTTTATTCTGTCTTCACTTAGTTACTATTCCGAATTAGTAGCAACTGTAAGCTATTTTACCGCTCTCCGACCTTAATGGATGTTTATATAAAAAGATACTTGCGATGTCGTGCTCTTCTTCACCAAACAGCGTCAATGCAGTGAATGTAACGCTTCATTAGCAGCGTTTGTCAGATGGTCCACTGGGACAGACCGCCATTGCCGCTCGATGGGTCGGCTCAGGTACTACTGAAAAGTATATGTACCCGGGTATTTTTAACTATACTACATTGTATCCCGAGTATTCTTTAGTATACTTCATTTGTATCCCGGGGGCTCTATCTTTAAAAAAAGACAAAATGCTGTTAAACATTAACAGTAATGGGGTTAATAATATTTCCGAAAAGTAAAGCCAACATGGAGTATTTAACATGTTAGCTAGCACACTCAGTTAATCGATTATTACAATTAAATTCCTGAAATCTAAATTTAAAAGATTCGTAATACCGGCAAGTATTCTTATGTTTGTAATTTGTGTATTGGAATCCTTACACAAGAAATACGGTAATATGGCTTATGTATAAACCTTCTAACGTATTTTAATTGTCGATGTAAGTGTACTCTTATATAGATCGCCATTATTTGAAAACGATGATGACTATGAAATAGTGTACAATATTGGTAATTAATACGATATATTTTCATTATTATCTAAGTCAAAAAATGTATATAGGAATTTTTTATCAATTTATTGACTAAACACATGTCTGTATGCGTCTGTTTTAAGTTCGGTAACCATAAGCTTTTGCCAACCAATCAGTTCGCGTGCGCAGAAAATGCCGATTGTAAACAATAACAATCAACCGGTCTATATATGCAGACCAAACTATCCATTGTAAAGCGCAGACTATAACTATTGTGTAACCCATTGTGTACTACGTCATCAGAACTTGAGTATTTTTAAATATTTTGTCAGGTGTATTCTCCGGACGATATTTATTGAATTTTCTCTGTAATCATCTGAATCTTACAATCATGGTGCGGTGGTCTAGTGGTAACACACTGATCTACCATTCCAGAGGTCCCCGGTTCAATTCCTGGCCTGGGCACTGGACATTTCAGAAATGCTCCACGTGTTTCCCATCCAACTAGAGATGTACTGGTATGAAACCCAGGTAATTCTCGCGTGTATCGGTGCTATACACTGAGCACGTAAAAGAACCAAGGGATCAATTCGCAAAGAGCTAGGGTATCGCAACCGGATTCCTTGTATCTCAATGCTGTCTCTTCTGCTTGCTGTCTCTTCAGCAAAAACCAAAGGACCCCATTGGAAATAAGTGCTTGCACTTAATGGGTTATCCTTGACCGCAAGGTCAAAAGAAATACATACATACATACACATCATCATGTAGGTTCAAATATGTTTTGAATTACGAGTGAGAACTTATAAAGCCATATATATATTCACTAAGGTGACATTCATGAATGCTTATACGGTCGTTATGCATTATATAAATAGATTATATAATTAATGAACCCGTATCAATCTTTTTCGAGTGAGGACATCCTAAACGGTCTTTATTGATATAAATACATTATCATCATATAATGAACCATTTATGATCTGCTTCAAAACAATCTTTTACAGGCTCCTGTATGGGTTTAATTGCGACGTAGAACTAATGCAGCACTAACGACATCCGTTCCGACAACTTGCACAAGGCAATTATACATAGAATATGTAGAATAAAAATTTGGTTCTATATGTGATGAATCCATATTCATCTGCACTTAGCGAAAATTATAATAGGCTTATCATGTCTTAATTGCATTTTAAAAGTAATACTGACCTATCAATCTGCGTTGAGAGCACACATGTGGGGTGATTATAATGTCTGTATGGCATTAGATACGCAGTGAATTCCAAAGTCTCTACATTAAAACAATCTTAGCAGGTTCCAATATTAGTCTAACTTCGGCGGATATTCCTGTCAAACTGCATGCGTCCCGAGAGGCTTCAGATGGAATTTCTAAGACGAAGAACTAATGAAGACTTATTATAAGCCTGTATTTGTTTCGACAACCTTGATATGGGATTTCTCGGTCCTTATATGGATTTAAAGCGAGATTATACGATTTTGTAAATTATTTATTAATTTATATAAAATGTGTAAAAAACTTATTAAACATATATTTCAATATAAATTAAAATAACAGATAAGAAGAACATGTGTCGAAAAATGCGAAATAAGCCAGATATGTAATTCTGAAATCGAAAATGTCTGTACAGTCGAATTTGCCAGCATGTAAAACTTTCCTGTACGATATGAATCTAAATTTAGTTTAACGGTTCATTTTAAATTCCTGCAACGATATCTATTCATACGACACACGAACACTAACTGAAAAGACGAATGCTTCAGTTATTGTAGGAAAATATGTACGAAATATCTTCGTCACAATCGGCTCGGGCGCTACATTTTGCTGCATTTTATGAAATTTGTCTTCAATATATATTTTTCTTGCCTACTTTGTGTTATTTTAACATATTTTGTCAATATATTACAATTTAATACTTATAGAAAATCGTATTATCTCGCTTTAAGCGCAGATTAGTAAGGATCCATTTTAAAACCCGAATTTAACCCTATAAGCACAACGTTAATATTGCGCATTTGAATATTCTCAAACGTATTTATAGTCTATTACTTCTATAGAGCATTTAAAGCCGTATAAACACAATGTTTTGTTAATTTAGTTAAGACAATTATACTTACAGATACTTACATATACTTACAGATGTCGTTCTAGCAGTAGGTTGGTGTCCCCATTCTTTAATGCTAGCTCCTCGTTTTCATCACTAGAATTGTCCTTTATACCTCCAGTAAATTTGAGACACTCCGTGAATTGATATTTAATGGGTTGATCGCTTCGGAATTTATCTAATCGTCTTTCAAAAGAGTGTACCGTCTTGGCGGATATCACATGTTCGGGTAATTTGTTCCATATGTCCACAATCCGACAACAAAACGAATATTTCCTAACACCCAGTCTTGATCGCAATTTAAAAAGTTTATGCTCATGCCCCCTTGTTGATTGTCTAGTATTTTTCTCGAATAAGTTTGAGACTGCTGGGTCATATTTCATAGTAATTATTTTATATGCTTCAATGAGGTCTCCTCGTAGTCTTCTATAAGCAGTGGATAAGAGTGGGTAATTTTAATTCATTCAATCTCTCCTCATATGACTTTTCAGATAAACCAGGTACTTGTTTCGTGGCACGCCTTTGAACATTCTCTAACATTTCTATGTCTTTTTTCAGATGTGGATTCCAGACTGGATTAGCATATTCTAAGTGTGGTCTTACTAACGATGTGAACAGAGTTTTAAAAACTTCTTTATTTATATATTCAAACGTTCGCCTTATTACTCCAACTATTGAATTTGCTTTATTAACTTTTTCATTTATATGTTTATCAAATTTCAATTTGTTGTCAATAACAACACCTATATCTTTTTCTTCAATACTTTTGCCATAGGTTTCAGATTCCTGTCTAACTTGTATTCAAAGTCACTAGTTTTATTTTTACCAATTCTCATCACTTTACATTTGTCCGGGTTAAATTTTAATTTCCATTTATCTGACCATTCTTTCATTTTAAATATATCTTCTTGAAGCAATTCACAATCATTTAGATTCATTATTTGCCTAAAAATGTTAGTATCATCCGCAAAAAGAAATATTTCACTTTCATTTGATAGACTCAAGGGTAAGTCATTTATATATAGTACAAAACATATCGGCCCGAGCACAGATCCTTGCGGTATTCCACTCACAACACTTTTCCATTCTGAACTCGCTCCGTTTACTAAAACACGTTGTTTTCGGTTGCTCAAAAAGCCTGTATCCAGTCTATATATTTTTGACCAAAATTATACATTTTCAGTTTGTGAATTAACTTTACATTACTTACTTTATCGAATGCCTTCATGAAGTCACAATAGGCAACATCTACAGCTCCCCATTTATCTAAAATTTCAGTCCACCTATCTATAACTGTTAAAAGTTGCAAAACTGTCGAACGACCAGAGATAAAGCCATATTGCTTGTCACTAAATAACCCGTTTACTTTCATATGATTCACCATTTCCTCCCTGACAATGGTCTCCATAACTTTACATAAAATACAAGTTAGACTAACAGGTCTATAATTTCCCGCATCTTTGCGATCACCCTTCTTAAACAAAGCAGTTATATTCGCACATTTCCACTCATCTGGTAATTCACCTTTAGTCCAAGAACTATTAAAGATAATCGATAATGGCTTAATCAAAACTGTACGTAAATCATGAAGTAATCTTGGGTGTAATTTATCCGGCCCCGGGAATTTACTAATATTTAAATTTTTCAACCTTTTCTCAACAATTTTAGGAGTAATTGTTAAAAAATCCAAAAATGGCACATCTTGAGAAGCACTAATATCTGGTTGTGTTATATCCTCATCTAAAGTAAAAACTGATGTAAAAAAGTCCGCCAAAACCCCTGCTTTTTCACTATCGTTTGTTGTCATGTCTATTTTATTTTCATCTTTATATAAGTCTGTAACTGATACTTTAGTTTTAGTTTTCCTGTTTACATAGTTCCAAAAAGCCTTCGGATTACTTTTAGAATTGTCAGCTTTTTTCTTCTCTCTTTGTTTAAACATTTTCCTTGTCAAATTCCTAATTTGATTTCTTGTGCGTTTATAATCCTCATAAGCCCTTAAGTCACCTTCTTTTACATATCTGTTCCATAGTCTTTGCTTTTGTCTAATTTTAGATTTAAACTTCTTGCTTTCAAGGTTAACCTTGTTTTTCCTATTTCTATTGACTGATATTTTTGGTATGCATTGGTCAACAGCACTGCCTAAGGTTTCCTTAAATACTTCCCATTGCTCATTTGTACTTAAATTATTACATTTATTGTCCCAGTCTATATTGAGTATTTCTTTCATTCTATCCCAGTCTGCCTTATCATATTTATACACTATTTTTTCACAATTAGGTCCATACCTGTGGACATTAAAACAGTAACTGATAAATGCATGATCACTTTTTCCCAGAGGCGCCTCAATATTCAAGTCTGAGATCAAACCTTCTTCATTGCTGAATACTAGATCAATTAATGAAGGTTTGTCTTTACCTCTACCACGGGTACTCTCTTAAACATGCTGGTAAAGAAAACAGTCCCTCACTGACTCCAGAAATTCATACTCCATTTCACCAGGTCCCTGCGATGCACTTGTATTCTCCCAGTCTATTCCTGGATAACTAAGGTCTCCGTTAATCAGCACATGACCGTAATTCCTAGAATATATTTCCTTCAAAAGAACATTTAAATTTAAATTATTTTCATTTTCGCTACTGGGACTTCTGTAAATTGGTAGTATACATTAATTTTTCATGCTTATTAAGTTCTATTTCAATACAAACATGTTCAACAAATGCAACTTTCAATTCAACCTGGTTAAATTTCAAACTTTCGTGTACATATATAAGTATTCCTCTCCCTTTATCATGTTTGCCCAAGAATTAATGGTAAAATTTCATACCCCTCTATAATATACTCGGATATCTGTCTTTCAAACTTGAAGTTCTTAGGTTTAACCTCTGAAACTGAAATAATGGCAGGTTTCTCCTGCATGAGGTCCAATCTGGCCCTGATTTCGTGAAGTTTATCTACAGAGAACGTATCTGCGTTCGTGAAAACAACACACAACTTTTCAAACATATTTACATTGTCATTTTTTGTCCCTTTTTTATCTAACCTGGATGGGTCTGGGCCACCACGCCTCCGCCTTTCCTTACTTTGACGATTCTTCTCTCCCACGGCATTCCTCGCACTACATGCACGAAATTTTCAGTCTCCTTTTCTGTGCGATCTTTTGTTTCTTTCTTCAGGTCCTTATCACGCTGACGTTCCTCCTTTGTCATATCGTGCGTAATACCAATCGTCCTGAAATGATCTGATTTAGAAGAAGAAAGTTTATGAGCATTGTTCATGATTCTAATTTTAGCTTCCTCCGTGAAAGTTCCAATTACAACCCGTGGTACCTCGACCTCCTCCTTATTTCCGTCCTTATTCTCAATAATCCTAGTCAAACCTTTCTTGCCAAATCTTTTCAAGTTTTTAATATCTTCACTATGTACATGGATCCCTATTTCTGTGATTATATCATTGATACAGTCTTTGTCTAACTGTTCACACTCTTCTTTCAAATTACTCTTATTTTCCTTGATACCATAAAATGCTATATTGTTACGTCTATCAAACCTTGACTGGATTTCAGTTGTGGCCTGTTTCACAATGTTCTCGGATGCGACTGCCTCTCCCATCTTCCCATCAGTTCCGTCCTTCACTTGCTTCAACCCGGCAAGCTCCTGTTTTACCTCTTTCACGTCCTTTTCAATTTCAACTAACCTGTTCTCCACTTTTTCCTGAAACTTAGACAAGAAGTCGTGACACTGATCTACAATAGATTTATTAGTCTTTACGCTTTCAATAGCCTTGCCTAGACAATTATCGCAGAACCATGGGAAGTTAACTCGACCACTGACTTGCTTGTAGAATGCCTTTGGTAGACCGAGACATGGGATACATTTAGGTTTTTCACAATACTGACAGAGAAGGAGCATGTCACCGTCCTCTGTAAATGACTGATCACAATCCATACATGTCCATGCTACTTTGCTAACACTACCCTTTCTCTGGGAGCTTTTCAAATGATCAACCTTTTCGTTGGACGTTTTGAGGGGCATTTATAGGCGTTAATCCCTCACAAAACCATAGTTTAACCATATACGCATCATTTGAACGTTGTTTGAATGCAAAATAATAAGCTTTATATAATTAGTTCTCGTGTGCTGTTTACATCGTACAGAACTTTCAAAAATAGTTCAAGTGCAGATGAATATAAGTTCATTACTTATTGAATACAATTAAGAGCGCATCCACCATGTGTTTACACGACCCCAGATTGGTTGGGTTTCATTTGTTATGTAGTGCAATTTAGATCTATATGCGCATTTGAATATTAATTTAGCGCAAATAAAATGGCTCAATAATTTATGGAACCCGAATTAAACCGTACTAGCACAACGTGAATGTTGTTTTGACGCAGATAAATATGGTTTAATTAGTTTTCCAATGCCATTACCGAACCTGCAAAGATTGTATGAACGCAGATGTATAAAAGATCATTAGTTATTTTATGTACCGGTAGTTAATAGCGTACAAGCGCCCTCAGTGGCTCGGAGCCATGTAACGATTGTCAGGACTCCGACGAGTAAGAAACAATTACTTCACTTATAAAACCGTGTATACCAAATTAATCGCGGTTCATTACTTCTGTCTCGCAATAAAGACTCTCCGGCGTAAAATTCTTCATTGAAACTAAACGGGCCTGATAACATCCATAACTGAACAGATATCGAGCCAGATTTGCACTGCTCATGACGTAGTACACAACGTATCCTATCAATCTGGATCCAATATCCAATACATTGTGTTCGTCTGCATCTAATGTTTATCATTTCGAAATGGCGGACACCGATTGGACTTGTTTACTTTTACTAGCATTAATTTTTTGTGTTTTTAAAGTGCACTCGCAGACGACATCAACAGAAGTCGAAGCGCTGGGCTTATTAGCCACGGAGATTCAGCGTGATGCCAATAATCACCTGATCCTGTCTGCTGGGAAGGAGCAGAAGCTTCTCATAGTTGGCCGAAATTTCAAGAATGATTCAGAGGTTGCTTTTACTCTGAAACGGTTAAACAGAGGCGAATCATGTGAAGATCACGGTGAAATATCGAAGAAGTTTGCCATCAGCATTGACGGCCTCAATGTGAGCAACACTGGTGTCTCAAACATTCAGCTCGACCATATTACAGCGGAAAATGAGTATTTTTATGTCTGCATTAAGCATATCGAAGGCAAGGATATCTCATGGATTCATCAAGGAGACGGTGTATATTTAAAATTTTCGGTAATAAAAGCCTCTACGACCTTTATGCCAGTTTGGCTTCAGATTACATTTATTCTAATACTGTTATCCTTGTCTGGACTCTTCAGTGGACTCAATCTGGGTTTGATGTCACTCGATCAGACCGAGTTGACAATAATTGCGAAGTGCGGAAAATCAAGTGAAAAGAAATATGCCAAAGTGATTGCCCCAATAAGAAAGAGAGGGAATTTTCTGCTATGTACACTATTACTTGGGAATGTTTTGGTCAATAACAGTTTGACAATTTTGTTAGATAATCTTACAAGTGGATTGATAGCTGTTATAGGTGCAACAGCTTTCATTGTGATATTTGGTGAAATTGCTCCACAGGCTATTTGTTCAAGGCATGGATTAGCTATTGGGGCTAAAACTAGATTCATCACATACTTTTTCATGCTACTGACATTTCCTCTTTCATTTCCAATCAGTTTGGTACTCGATAAAATTCTTGGTGATGAAATTGGAGTGGTATATAATAGAGAAAAGCTAAAAGAACTTATTAAAGTTACAAAAGATGTCAGTCGTTTGGATGACGGCGAAGTTGCCATTATATCAGGAGCCTTAGAATTAACTAAAAAGACGGTTTCAGACATAATGACACCTATTGAAGATGTCTTCATGTTGGATTATAATGACATTCTCAGCTTTGAAACCATGAGTGAGATAATGAAAAAAGGTTATAGCCGAATACCAGTGTATGAGAACAGCAAACAAAACATTGTTGCTCTATTGAACATTAAGGATCTGGCATTGATAGACCCTGATGATAATACTCCTTTGAAAACCATCTGCAAATATTACCAACACCATCTTCTGTTTGTTTTTGATGACCACAAGCTGGATCAGATGCTGCAAGATTTTAGGCAGGGTAAGGCATTTAGGATTGCCACATGTCACCTTGTACAAGGCTTTTCTTACATTCCGTAGGTCAAGAGTCAAGACTTACCAGCACAGTTGGCTATAATCTCTTGAGAGTCCACCAGACTTTGTGATTATTATTATCAGGGCTTTTTTATTGATCTGGGAAACGGGCCTGGCCTTCCATTTTGGGGGAAAAATTATGGACAAAACTAACAAAGGGAAAAACATTTTCCAAAGTAAGCTTGACATTGGAAAAAAATTGCATCATTTAAAGATTTATCTTCTTTTGGGAAGGGGCTTTTATTTAGAAGAAAGGGGTCTGTATAGGGCCCTTGCTAAAGAAGGAAAAAAAGTCCTGTTATGACTGTTACAATGAAATTATGTTGTTTTTGTTAAAAAATCAGAAAGTCAAACGGTAAACAAGTTAAGGGATGCCACTGATGCCTTTAACTTTTTAAGTATTCTTTTGTATGATGGAACTTTACAGGGCTATATCTAAGAAACTATGCAACAATTTCAACATGAAACTTCATGGGTGTGTAGAAATCCATGAGAAGAAGTGCCTTGCACAAGAACCATAAACCTGCACTTTCTCTCAGATACTATACAACATTTCAACATAAAACTTCATAGGCATGTAGAAATCCATGAGAAGAAGTGATTTGCACAAGAACCATAAACCTGCATTTTCTTAACTAAGAGTAATTGCCCTTTGTTGTTTTTATATTTTGTAACTTTTCAATACTACAATGTATATCTCAGATACACTACAAGATTTCAACACAAAACTTTATTGGTTGGCAGATATCAATTTGGAGAATTGTGTTTTTATAAAAACAATAATGGTACCCTATACTTAATTATTATCTATTAATAGTTACACTACACTCATTATACTGTAATAACTGTATATCAAGTGATTTGCACCAATCAATAATCCAAGTTTATTTTGCAGGGATATAAACTAAATGTATTTGCTTGTTTATAATGTAGGCGTTGTGTCTTGTTTTTTTTTCTATCAGGTTGAAGAAATTAAATATATATTACCGTAATTACTCTATGTTTTCGGACACTTAAAAATAATAATTTTTTTTCGTGTCCGAAAACTTTGATACGCAAAATATTCACAAAATACAGGTGTCCGACAACTTAGAGTCGAAAATTGAAGTGTCAGACATAGCGTCAATTGTATCAACGACTACGGGTAATAGCACGCGCTTGTAAAATACCAGTATAAATTACATTTATATGTGTTTGCACTGCATTTTAAATAATTTTGAATGCTTAATTTATTTGACAGATCAGTACTACAAGGTTGTACTTTGACCAACGAGTTCAAAGATGAGCATGTGATGTACCGATACTCGCTAGTATGAACCTGTAATTAACGCAAAAAAAGCAAACAATGAATTCTTTGTTTGTTCATTTCCGATAGTTGTTGTCTTACACCTTCCATTGTTCGTAAAACTTGCAATTGGGAGCATCACACTTTGAAGCGTTTAGTATTTGTCACTGTTATTTTACTAAGAAGGGGAAGTACCATTGCGGTAGATAATAGCACAGTTCTGCTGTGACGTCACTAATTGCTAAGCTGACCGATACATAGGTCACGTGGTTTAACCACATACAAAGGATTCACTCATGTGGATTCACTCATGTTAATTGGCACTACCCCTGCTAATTGTCATAACGCTTATGCTATCGGGCGAAACCATTGATTCATACTGGTTTACAAGGTTATTTACCCAATAACGCAAATGTAATGGTCCGTTACCCTAAGGCATGCACCTGTCATGTTTTATAATGTTAATCTGGTTGTAAAACCCCATGATCGAAGTGTCATTAGATATCGAAAACCGGACCGAAATTTGGTAAAATAGCGCTGTAAAATATACTGTCCGAAAACTTAGAGACATTAATTATGGACGAAAACTCATGTGTCCGAAAATTAAGAGTCATGAAAAATAATCATTTTTGCTGAAAAACGAGGTGTCAGAAAACTTAGAGTGTCCGAAAACATAGAGTAATTACGGTACACAATAATTTCTATAGAAATGGAAAACAAAGACACATGGCTCGAAATGTTTAAAATACACATGACATTGTTGATGGGTCAAAGTCTATCACAAGCTAGTTTATGCATATTTTTACATTCTCTGCAAATAATGCTTTGTACAAATAAAAGTGAAATACTATGCAAACTTTACATAACTATAGATGCACTTGAAAAGCTTTAGTTAGTAACTAAATGCTGGAGTCGTAGTCCTGAGGACAAGTGGTCATGTACATGTATATCGGCCATGCTCTGTGAAAAGGGGTTTTAATGCATGTGCTTAAAGTGTCGTCCCAGGTTAGCCTGTGCAGTCTGCACAGGCTAATTAGGGACGCCTCTTTCCGCTTACAGCCTTAACCTGGATGTTTGTTAAGAGGAGACTTTCTCCAAACAAAAAATATCATAAAAGCAGGAAGTGTTGTCCCTGACTAGCCTGTGCTGACTGCACAGGCTAATCTGAGACAAAACTTTACGTACATGCATTAAACCACCTTTTGAGTTTTCACACAGCATGGCCCAGATGCAGTGTAGCATAGCTAATAAACAATGAAGCTGTTATTTTATATGTAGCTATTTAAACAGAGCTCTACTACCGTAACTAGAACATTGAACCCAGATTTGATTACCCACTATTACAGTATATTAGTGGGTCATGATATAAAAGAAAATGTGAATCAAGGTCACGACTGTTTTCATCGTGATATCCATTATCAGGGAATACAACTTAGATTAGGTCCCGATTTGATAACCTACTATTAGTGTATTATTAGTTGGTCATGATACATGCATGCAAGAAAATATTGATCAAGGCCATGACTGTTTGTTTTCATTATGATCAAGTTATCTTTAAAGGGGCCTTTTCACGTTTTGGTAAATTGACAAAATTAAAAAAGTTATGTTTTAGTTATGATATTTGTGAGGAAACAGTAATACTGAACATTTACCATGCTCTAAAAAAGCCATTATTTTCCCGCTGTGAAATTTAAAGTACATCGAGAAAATTGGTGACATAACAATCTACACTAGGGTTGTAACGATACATTCGAATATTTGAATTACTCAAATACGGCTTTGGACGAATTGTATTCGTTATTCGCCACCTCCCGAACCGAATATTTGGCGAATACAAACAATGTGGTTTCGAGTTTGAAAGTTTAATCATCTTATCTTACCTTTCAAATGAAGGTTCATACAATAAACCCCTATATTTAAATGTTCTTCTCCTTATTCCGGCGTTTTTCATCATGTTTATCCCACCCACTATGTTACACAGTGAGATTATCAACAATAATAGCGGGCACCGGTTGAATATTTATGACATTGAATTGAAAAATCTTTCGATGGTTGTTTAATGTTTATTTAGGCAAATACGAGTGCTTTGATGCTCAAACATACACACAAAGGATTAGCAGATGGAATTTTTTTTTGTTTATCTTTACGCCAATGATTGTGCAACTTATCAACAAACATGGAGCCTAGCAAAGAGAATGCTATTGATATCGTTGACCTGCCTGCCAAATACACGTCGTTTGTCTGGCGCTGTGTTCAAAGTTTAAGCAGTTCTAGTCAGTGTTTTGTTATTTCAAAGTGTAATATTTCATATTTTCAGTATGCAATGATACTCAATTAATCAAATTGACAAATACCCATAGTGACATACTATATAATGTCATATCAAGTTGTCAGTATTACTTTTGTTTATTGAAATTCATATTAGTGAATAAATATTCGTATTCGCCACCCTGTATTTGTGATACGTATCGTATTCGTTACCTAGTGTATTTGTTACAGCCCTAATCTACACACTATAAATAACGCAAGTAGATTGATAATTTTTGCATAAAATATATACAATTCACTACGCATGCACAATTAGCATTCCTGGGTTTACCACGTGACGATGATCAATCTACTTGCGTTATTTATAGTTACCTGGTACCTGTACCCAGTAAAATTTATTAACAAATATACTGAAAATATGAAAACTTAACAACTTTTTTCAAGTAATGTTATATACCAGTGGTGATATTTTAATGAATGTAAACTAATAATTGTATAAAAATACGGTATTTAAGAACTTTTCTTTTTTCATCAATTACGGTTGACGGTCCCTTTAAGTGTAAAATTATTAATTAAGATTTGATGTGCATAATAAGATAGGCCATTATAAGTTTACATTTAAATTTACAAATTTGAATTATCAATATATTGAACTTGATCTTATTCAATGCAAAACTTATTGGTATTGGTGTTGTGTAAATTAAATGGTAAAATTAGCATGACCAAGGGTCAATATGCTGAAGTCACAGATAATGTTGTCTTGTGCATACATGTTCGGATTCCTTTGCAAATTGCAATTAAAATACTTCAAACATCAATAATAATTAACACACACACAATAAACATTTAAAATAAATTGTTATTTTGTGAGTCTTTTAAGTTGGGAAATCATAGCTTGTGTTTTTGAAGTTGGGAGAGCAAAATTAGTTGCAACAAAATTAATGAAAGGTTTTTCCTTGAGAAAAAAATATGTGAATTGCTATAAGCCTGTGACAAAAATCAACATTCTGCATCAAATGCACAGGTAATCAATGTTCTCCCATTTTTCAGGTCACTCCCATATGGCAATAGTACGCTGTGTGATCACAACGGGACCAGGTGACCCGTACTATGAGACGCTGGGCGTCGTCACACTGGAGGACGTCATTGAGGAGATCATCCAGTCTGAGATTCTGGATGAGACTGATACACTCGGTGAGTGGAACTTGAAATTGGACTTACAAATAAGTTAGGAAAATCAGGGTTAGAAATTGACTTTTTGATCACAATTGTCCTCATTTGCCTTGTACAATGATTTTTTTTCTCACATGAACAGAAAGGGTACATGATGAGCTATTATGGTAGGTGGCCATCAAGTGTAGCATGCTGTTAATATTTTTCTCAAAACAACATCTTCTAAA
Organism: Dreissena polymorpha; assembly: GCF_020536995.1. Taxonomy (NCBI): domain Eukaryota; kingdom Metazoa; phylum Mollusca; class Bivalvia; order Myida; family Dreissenidae; genus Dreissena; species Dreissena polymorpha. The sequence continues at coordinate 24,265,619 of NC_068367.1, forward strand.
CTGCCAGGCAGATTTTTATGAAAACTAGCACTATATAATGATCCTTGGTTGACCCTCTTTTCAAATGTACAAAGTATAGTAAATGTATGAATAGTTGTATACATTTTGTCATTTAATCATATTTTAAGAGTAATTCAATGTTCGAGTTAATAGCACAAAGCCCCAGAACCAAGCATAGGTACTGTATGGTACTCATTTTTAATCCTTATTAGGTCAAGATCTATCTGGTTTGATTATTTAATTCAATTTTTACTCCATGTTCAAAATAACAGTTAAATCCATAACTATTTGCGAGTTGGCTGTTTGCTGGATATATACATGTACTGCATTCACTTATGTGCTATAGCTGAATTAAAGTTGTGTAATAGACAGTATTGATCACTTAAAATACAGAATCAATAACTAACACCAATGTAATTCATTAGCTAAGTCCCTGTACTGACAGATATGTTATTGTGTAGAGCAGACATTAGACTGTTCTTCTCTGGACTTCTTAGTACTTCACAAGACTTTGAAGTTCAAAACAAGAGAAGACAAAATATATATTTGGTTGATTAGAGGTGTATTGGGACAAGTTAAAAATGCTAGATTTTTTAATTACATGGAAGAATAATGCACTTTTTACAAATGTATGTGGTACATGTAATCCTGTACTGTAAAGATTGAAGTAGCGATACTTGACCGTTGTATGTTACATGTAAGCTAAATATACATGTAAGAGTAGATGAAAGACTAGGCTTGTCATATGCTTTTTAAGAAAATGAATTGGTTAATAATCTGCATGTAAGAGCAATCAAGTCAGCAAAATAGGCTATAACACCTTGGTTAAAAAATTTTGATTTGGATTAATATTTTCTTAAAATTGTGTAAGAATCAAAAACAATTTTAATTTTAAAATTCTTCATTGACATACGACATAGAAAAGTATTATTCTCAAAGTAATTGTAAACAAATTACAGAGCATATTAGAACAGGGTTCGACATTAACTTTTTTTACAGCCAGACCATCGGACCAGCTCCTCTTAAAATGTACTAGCCCAAATCTGATGTCTACTAGACCATAAATGACATAGCAAATAAACAGAATTGTGTCGTGTAACTGTTTAATCAGGTTTTATCAGAAAATAATTAGTGAACACAAGAAAGTTATTTTGATGCACAGAGTAAAAAATAAAATAAAACTATTTAACAACATAAATTGTTTGTTGTAATTTAACTGTTTATCACCAGTTAAACAGATGATGTCTGTACAGCAGGTGACTTTTAAACGTTATCAAATTCTGGCCTGCTTGACCGCTGTTCTCTAGCTAACACAGCTCCAATGCCCTTTTCCATCATAATCTGTGTCAGTTTTACCGTCGGATTCTTCTTTATTAACTTATTTGTCAGATGAAAATCCAATCTTGAACAAAGTCACTCTTTAAATTACATTCTCTTGTCTGCTACGCCAAAATGTTTACATTGACGATACCGATTTTCGATAGAAGTCGTAAAAACATGATATAAAGTTCTACGACACTGCAGAAAATCGTTAACTATTTCAGTGCTGGAACCGAATTTTGAAGGTCTTTGCAAACAGTTTGGATCCAGATGAGACACCACAGAACGTGGCGTCTCATCTGGATCCAAACTGTTTGCTATTCTGATAGTATTCTTTGAAAAAAAATTGAAGAAAATGCTAATTTTAGAAATTCAGCAGACAACATTTTAGCAGACTACAAATTTCCCTGCATGCAAAGGGTTAATATTCATGACAACTTTACCAATGGAAACAAGCTATTTCTGCGGGAAGCTCTCCTTCGCGTCTAAAAATAGCGATGAATCATGTGAATGCTCCGCTAGTTTTGTTCTGATGTAAATAATGGATACAATAGTTATTTTACACATTAAGAGAAAAAGGTTTTCGGTTAGTTATACATGTAGTTATATGAATCAGTACAGATTTTGTATGTACGACCAGTCGGACAAGCTAGCCCACAGTTTTACTAGCCCGACCACCGATCTTACTAGACAATGTCTGTCGGACGTGCCTTAGTGTCGAACCCTGTAGAATACACATGAGTTGTGCTTTGTGAAAATGGGGCTTAATGCATGTGAGTGAAGAGTTGTCCCATATTAGCCTGTGCAGTCTGCATAGGCTGATCAGGGACAACACTCTCCGCCTAAACTTGATTTTTTATAAGAAGAGACTTTTTTGAAACAAAAAATGTCATTAAAGCGCAGAGTGTCCCTTATAAGCCTGTCTGGATGACTTAATTAAATGCTTTAAGATTTAATGGCCCTTAAGCTAACTTCTTGCTAACATAACATTCAAGTTAATACCATTAGGCAACTTGTTTATAAAACTATGTTAAGCGTAACGTTGTTGTATTGAACAAAGTAAGTTTAAAACAAAGCACTTGAAGCATTGGATCCAAAATTCCTGATCATGGTTTATTGCACAATAAACACTTTTTTTGAAAGGTTATATATTCATAACACAAGAACCTGCACCTCAAGGGTCATTGGTCTATTTCATTGGTACAGAACCTCAAAGTCAGATAGTCTACATGTACAATGTAATATAATCTGTTGATGTATATTTTTACAATGCTTATTTTGCAATATCTATTTTACATGTCTGTACCATTATAAGAAACTTGATTCTGTCTGTGCAATCATTTAGAAAAAATCTGTTTTGTTTAAGAAGACATTAAAATTTTAATCTACATATTTACCATGTACCTAGTTGAAATGTACATGTCAAGTGACTGATGTTTTAACCTCTTTTTTACTGTCCTGTTGAATCGGAGATCTGTCTTTCCTTGCCAGTACGGTATTTTACAACAGAGGTTGATTGATCAACAAAATTTTCCAGATAACTGTTTAAAAAAGTGAACACTTTGATGGGGCAAATTTAATAAATCAAGAGTATATAATAATTTCCTAAATTAATTTAGACACAAAATAAAATAATTCATTTTCAATGTTCACCATGTCACCTTTAAGTAATCTTTCCTAGGGGACTTGAATTCATACTTTAACATATGAGTTGCGTTCTGAGAAAACTGGGCATGGGCGTAAACTGTTGTCCCAGATTAGCCTGTGCAGTCTGCACAGGCTAATCAGGGATGACACTTTCCACCTGAATTGGATTTTTGCTAAGAAAAGACTTTATTTAAATGAAAAATGTCATAGAAGCGGAAAGTGTCATCCCTGATTAGCCTGTGCAGACTGCACAGGCTAATCGGGGACAACACTTTACTGCACATGCATTATGCCCAGTTTTGTCAGAACATGACTCATTTTAGCCGGCTTGGAAGTTGCTTAAGAATATTACATTATAATTACTTTTATAAGGTGTTAAGTGTAGCAATAAAGTGTGTTGGGTTTTAAAACTGTTTATTGAATTGATTTTGCACAAGAGTTAAGACATCAAGTTATATTCCCTTTTTATTAATATGGTACTTATTGTTTATGTGCATTCTTTGTATGTGATATATATCATCCAACAATACATTTGAAATATTGCCATCGTTCCATATAACCTTGTTTGTGTGGAAGTTTCTTTTTTTTATGCCCCCAAAGGTGGGCATATAGTGATCGCACTGTCCGTCTGTCTGTCTTTCCATCACACTTTTGCGTTTAAGTTTCGAAAAATGCTCATAACTTCTATGTCGCTTCAGATGTAACGTTCATATTTGGTATGCATGTATATATGGACAAGGCCTTTCCATAAGCACAACAAATTGACCCCTTTGACCTTGACCTTGAACTTGGGGTCCATGTTTAGGTTTCGAAATCTGCATTTAGGTTTCGAAAAAGTATTTTCTCGGGGGCATATGTCTTCTGATGGAGTCTAACAGCTATTGTTTAAGAATAATTTTCTATATGCCCCATTAAGTTTCAGAATTTTGTAATAGCTGTAAAAACAGTCTCGTTGTAAAGTCATTCTGTCTGTCTGATATAGGTGGCTATTATTTCAGGTTAGCAGTATTCAGTGAGGTGCTTAAATAGCTAGGTAACCTCTTCTAATTGCCATGAAAATGACAGGAAGGAGCTCATTTAGACATTGTTACAGTTTTTTAAATTTATTTGTTAATCTTGACCATTGACAAGTGAGGATGTTATTATACAGTTGTTTACATAATATTGATATGTTTACACTTACTCTTCATGTTTACTTACTCTGTACAATTTTATAGAATTTGCAGTACAAAAATACATAGTTGTATAGATTGCTTTATTGTCAAGATAATGAAATGAAAGGAACAAAGTGGGTCAATGCAAACTGTATAGAATGCTGAAAACTGTGATGCAGAAATTTATGGCGCACCAAAGGGGTCGAAACTTTAACTTCTGCTGCAGCAGAAAAAAATGCTGCTCGAGCAGCAATATGCTGATCTGCCAGCAATTTACTGCTCGAGCAGGATCTAGATGCTGCTCGACTAGCAAAATTCCAGCCCGAGCAGCATTTTTTTCTGCTGCAGCAGAAAAATCTTACTGGACCAGCATTTATTTTTAGAATAAGCCCTTGAACCCGCCAGCCAATCAAATTTGAGCTACCTCTACTGAAACAAAATAGACCTGATTATAACTTGAGAAAAAGGGAAACAAACTCATTATCTTTATTTTAATAAATTGTTATTAAATTCTCATCCTTTTTTCATAGTTGTTATTTATTTATTTTCAAATCGTTTTGCATTATTCACCTTCAAATGGCAAATACAACAAGAGTGCTGATTGGCTGATGCCATAATATAAAAATAAATGCTGGTCGAGCTGTATTTTTCTGCTGCAGCAGAAGTTAAAGTTTCGACCCCTTTGCGCCATAGAAATTCATGAAAGCTATAATGAAGCCAATGATGTCAACCTAAGCCTGACGCTGAGATTTATGACGGAAATTTTTTATTCCCCGCCGTAGGCGGAGGGATATTGTTTTGGCGTTGTCCGTCCGTCCGTCTTTCCGTCCGTCCTTCCGTCAGTCCGTCCGTCCGTCCTTCCGTCCGGCACTTTTGTGTCCGGAGCCATATCTTGGAAGTGCTTTGGCGGATTTCAATGAAACTTGGTATGAGAATATATATGGATAAGAGGATGATGCACGCCTAATGGCATTGTACACCATCTGTTAATAACAGAGTTATGGCCCTTTGTATCTTGGAAAAATGCTTTTTTGTGTCCAGAGCCATATCTTGAAAGTGCTTTGGAGGATTTCATTGAAACTTGGTATGAGTATATATATGGGTAAGAGGATGATGCACGCCAAATGGCATTGTACACCATTGGATAATAAAGGAGTTATGGCCCTTTGTATCTTGAAAAATGCTTTTTTGAGTGTCACTTTTGTGTCCGGAGCCATATCTCGGAAGTGCTTTGGCGGATTTCAATGAAATTTGGTATGAGTATATATATGGATAAGAGGATGATGCACGCCTAATGGCATTGTACACCATCTGTTAATAACAGAGTTATGGCCCTTTGTATCTCGGAAAAATGCTTTTTTGTGTCCGGAGCCATATCTAGGAAGTGCTTTGGCGGATTTCATTGAAACTTGGTATGAGTATATATATGGGTAAGAGGATGATGCATGCCAAATGGCATTGTACACCATTGGATAATAAAAGGAGTTATGGCCCTTTGTATCTTGAAAAATGCTTTTTTGAGTATCACTTTTGTGTCCGGAGCCATATCTTGGAAGTGCTTTGGCGGATTTCAATGAAACTTGGTGTGAGTATATATATGGATAAGAGGATGATGCACGCCTAATGGCATTGTCCACCATTTGTTAATAACAGAGTTATGGCCCTTTGTATCTTGGAAAAATGTTTTTTTGTGTCCGGAGCAATATCTTGGAAGTGCTTTGGCGGATTTCATTGAAACTTTGTATGAGTATACATGTATATATGGATAAGAGGATGATGCACGCCAAATGGCATTGTACACCATTGGATAATAAATGAGTTATGGCCCTTTGTATCTTGAAAAAATGCTTTTTTGAGTGTCAAATATAACACTTTTGTGTCCAGAAGCATATTGGTGGGGGATATCAATTCAATGAATTTGCTTGTTAAATATTGTCATGGAATTTGGGCTGCACTCTGGAAAAATACTTACTTAATGAATGTGCGGTGTGTATAATGTCCCATAAGCCTTTCTGCTTGGACTGGAATTTCATTTAGAAGGGACTCTTATTTAACCAAAAAAAATTTCTAAAGTCTGAAAGTATTTTCCAGGATAGTTTATGTAGAGTGAATAGGCTATCAGGAAAGATACTTTGCACAATGCATTAAGCCCTGTTTTTCCAGAGCAAGGCTCATATCTAACTTTCTGTGCTTGAGTTGAGTAAAATTCGTAAGGAATATTCCACTAATTTGCTTTTACAGTGACATTTACTTACAAAAGAGACCCGTAAGTAAATAGACAACAATGGAAGCCATGCTTATAATCAGCAAGACAGTATTCCAGTCCTGTTGGTGTGGTATACATGTGCTAGACAGTCATAATGTTGGCAACACCAGCTTTTTAATCATTGGCTTCTCAGTTTCAGCTGCTAACTAATAAATGATTAAGCAGAACGGTGATGGACAGGTTAATATAAAACAACTCCCTTATATTTGATTGAAGGAAAGTTTTGCTCATATATTACTTTCAGGGCTGGAGTTGATTAAAATGCATAAGGAAAATTCCACATATTTGCTTTGAGAGTGAAATTTAGTTATAAAAAAGATCAGTAAGTAAATAGACAACAATGGAAGCCATGCGTATAATCAGCAAGACAGTATTCCAGTCCTGTTGGTGTGGTATACATGTGCTAGACAGTCATAATGTTGGCAACACCAGCTTTTTAATCATTGGCTGTTGGGTTTCAGCTGCTAACTAATAAATGATTCAGCACAACAGAGACTCAGAGTGACATGTATTTCTAAAACAACTCCCCTTACTTGCATTGAAGAAAAGTTTTTTCTTGAGATTCCATGTATGGTCACTCTTTTGAACTGCCCATTTTATGAGCACAAGAACCTGTGTTCAGACATTGTTCCAGCCACTATTTCCAATGCAGAGTTTGCTTTTCTTTAGGACACAAAAAGAGCATCAAAATGATCAACAGAAATTATTCTTAATGAAACTTTGTCAGAACATTTATCCAAATGATATCTTATTCAAGCTCAAAACTGGGTCATGTGGGGGCAAATAACTAGTTCACTAGTTCAAATTAAAGAAAAGCTTGGGCTTGTGAACAAACTATGGCCCAATCTTCATGAATTTATTTCATTTGTTCAGAACATTTGTTCAAATTATATCTTGGTCAAATTTGAATATTGGGCACAAAAGGGTTCACAAACTAGATTATTAAGTTAAAATAATGATCAAAAGTCCACATTGTTGTCAAATCTTCATACAACTTGTACAGAAAATTGCTCAAAATTGTATCTTATTGGAGTTTGGAACAAGGTTAAATAGGGTTCAAAAGGGATCTAAAATCCTGTGTTATTTTCTGGTCTGAGTCACTAGAGTAGAATATGTCAACTTCAAAGATTGTGTCATCAAGAAGAGAACATTTTTGCTATATAATGGTGGCATTTGCTGAATAAAGCACTTGTGCGAGTGAGCAAGTTTACATTCCTGATTTCCAGCCTTTGTCTTGCTGATTTTGTATATAAAGTATAAAGTTTTAATAATTGAAACTTGGGAAATAGTGTTAAAATTATGCAAAATATTAATATTGTAAATAACTATTAGTATGAAATATTGAAATAAAAGGTTTAATGAGTTGCAGTCAGTCAATTAAATAACAATAAATATCAGATTGATGTTATGTCATCAAACTTCTTAAACACCATACACATAGAAAGAACATCATCTTATTATACTGAATACATTATTCTGTGGGTGTATTTTTTTTCTTCAGTGGACAACAAGAAAAAGATGCCTCGAATGCTGCCTCGCCAGGACTTCAGTGCTTTCAACCAGTCGGAGGACGACAATCGGCACATCCTGCCGCCACAGATGTCTGTGGCAGCCTTCCAGTTCCTGTCAACATGTATGAAACATCAACACATGATTACAGTAGATTTAGGTCCCTTCCTTGCATTCATTTACCAGTTCTTATATTTAGATCTCAAGAAATTACGGCCATTTTATGTCCTCTGCTTATATTCATGGTAGCCAGAAACATGTTTCTCTTGATATTCTTAGCTTTATCAGACCAGGGTTCGCACAGGGCTTGAAAAGTGCTTGAAAACGAGTCCAGGGCTTGAAAAGCCCTTGAACAAAGGTTGGCCTTGAAAAAGTGCTTGAAAAGTGCTTATTTCATGTAAAAAAGCCTTGAAAATGTTTATTTATGCTCAAAATTACTTTTATCATCGCTTTAATTATTTTACTTAAATCGTTCTTAAGGGAAATATTATGAAAATTTAACATAAATTCCTTCGCGCAAAAAAGTTGAATACGAAATATAAGTTTCGTACACTATTAAGTACGAAACGTTATGTGTACACGTCACAGATTATGTGTACTACGTAAGAGGTTCTCCATTGCGATCAATTTTTGCGAGTGAAAACGCAGGGATGGGGAAGTGTCGTTTCAAACCAGGGTGGTTAACTGAATAAGAGGAGATAGCTGGAAGAACTGGAAAAGGAAATCAATTCTGTTAAAGACAAAATTTTATAGTAACTGACTGCTGTTCAAATGTAATGAACCAGTCTGTTTGATGTGAGCATAGAAAGAGACAATGCGTTTGTTTGTAATAACTTTTAAAAGTAAATACAGTACAGCCAATGCGGAACAAACGTATTTCGCGATCCGCGGCGGCAAGGAGAAACGAGTCGATGCCGCGCCAGTCGTTGAAGCCGCGTCAGTATGCGGCGGCAAGTCGCATTTCGCCGCGAAACTTCGCATCTGTCCGCCGAGGCATGCCGCGATCCGCGATATATGATGCCGAGTCCATGCGCATCATGAAATAAAAAATATCTTAAAAATTTTTAGTTACATGTAGTAAACAAATTTTGAAAAAACACTTATAATAATAATTAAAATCATAATAAATTTATTGTGCGCGGATTGTATTAGCATATACATGTAAGCATAGTTAATGCGTCTGGCCAATTAAGTTTGTTTCCCGCCCGTAGTGTATGTATTTAACACATAAACAATGTCACGTAATTATGTTTTCTCACATACAAGTGGTCAAGGCTCCAGCATATGGTGGATTTATAAATTAATTGCATGTGGATTTTGCTATTATATTTAAGCTGAGAAAATTACCAGTTTGAAGCCACATCAATAATCAAGACGGTGAAGACGTGTTTGTTGTTTTGTTAATTATCAGCTTATTATAACTATTGTTTGAATATGTGTATGTTAACACGTTTTATTTTGTTCATATTATACAGTTAATATCGCTACTAATTACCCAATAATTCCGTATATTCCAGTTTTAAAGCAAATGCTGGTAAATATTTACGATACACAAACATTCTCGATATTTCCTTAAGTATCAAATACATTTTGGCATGTGTTACTATTTATAGAGATGATGAAATAACGTCTAATCGGGGCTTTTTTTTCAACTGAACACGCGATTTACGCTTGACGTGATGTTCATGTATTTATACAACAAAAATACACCCAAACTTTCCAAACAACGTTCTACATGTCTGCATAAATTTCGCGCGCTTATTATTAAACAAAGGATATTTTAGCACTGTTTATTTGACGCTAGAATTTGCCAAAGGTCGCGTTAGCATTAAAATTCGGAAGTGTGTTTCGGATTACAAATTTAATAATGATAATCGAACGAAACATTAACAGTTGCACGTAATTAATTCTACGCTTCACATACATGTATGTACATGTAGGTGGATATCTTTTCACTCGATCCGCCGCGTACGTATGCGGCGGATTTACTCCGCGAAAGTACGCTAGGTTATTACAGACTCTGCGTCGTTGCGCGGATCGATGCCGATTGCCACGGCGATACGCCGCGTGAACACACGATTCGGCGGCCGCATACTAATAATCTGGCCGTGGCGTAGCCGCGGATTATGTTTGTGCCGCGTTGGCTGTACTGTACATATGTGAGACTCATTGAGTTAAGGATGGATAACCTGTATTTCAATGTAATAACTAGAAATAACATGTATGAGTTATTGTGGAAAAAGTGTAGTGTGTTTGAGCAAATACAAAAAAATGATATTTACTTTGTTAATCTGGTTTGAAAATGCAGTTTTTAAAGGAAACTAACGTACGGTTCTCGGCCTTGAAAATGAAAATTTGGCCTTGAAAAATCCTTGAAAAGTGCTTGAATTTAGGTTTCAGATTTCTGTTTGAACCATGCAGACATATGTGCAGTCTGAACAGGCTAATCAGGGACAAATCTTTCTGCCAAAACTAGATTTTTGCTAAGAAGAGTCTTTCTTATAAGGAAAAATATCATAAAAGCAGAAAGTATCATCCCTGATTAATATGTGCAGATTGAGATGACAATTTATGCACATGCACAGCTTATTTTTATTATCTGCTTCCATAAGGACCAATGTAAAGATAACAACATTGTTTCTCACCTAATATGTTGGGAAGCTTAGTGATAACAGGATCAGTTCCGAACAGCAAAGCCAATATTCATCACGGTTCTGTATTTACTCATATCCATTTTTCACTTCTGCTGGGGATGGATCAATAGTCCAATAGATCAATTATTCCAATCCACCTGCCTGGTGTTCTTTCCCAGTTATAGACTTATACAATTATGACACATTTTTGGATTCAATTAAGCATACATATGGTAACTCAAAGTGAAATTATAAAATTATAAGAATAATTGATCATATGCTGAATCTATCTATCAAAAAATAACTTACTAGTTTATCATTTGCTAAACAAGAGTACATAAAAATGTCCTATCCATTAATTGGTGTCAGTCTTACCAGCTTAAACATCCAGTGTATGATAATTGTTTTAAAACAGTGAATGTGAGGCTTCCTAAATTTCATATTTTTTTGGTATTCAAATCTAGCTCAATTGTTTTAAACTTAAGCTTTATTATACATGTATCTTCCAATTAGATCATCCAATGAGATACTTTGGTACATTAATTGATCACTCTCAGTTCCTATGTACATGTGTTATCTGACGTGAGAGCTCTTTAAGTTACTTAATCATTACATATTTGTCCATTTATTTATTTTGATGGCGCCAATCTTCCTGAAAACATTTTAAGTGCAATTTATTAGTTTTGTAATGTCAGAAAATGTGTCTTTTTGTCATTTCGTAAAATTGCCTGAGAATTGGTGATTTGACAAAATGTTTAGGTCACCTGAGCACGATGCCCTCATGGTGAGCTTTTGTTACCGCCTTTTGTCATTTGTGTGGCGTTAACATTTTGCTTATTAACACTCTAGAGGCCGAATTCATGTCCGATCATTATGAAACTTGGTCATAAGATTTGTCCCAATGATATCTTAAACGAATTTGAAAATGGTTGTTATTGCTTAAAAAACATGGCCACCAGGGGGCGGGGCATTTTTCCTTGTATGGCTATATATGACTATATTAAAACCTTGTTAACACTAGAGGGCACATTTATAGTCCAATCTTAATGAAATTTGGTAAGAAGATTTGTCGCAATGATATCTTGGAAGAGTTCGAAAACAGTGATGGTCTGTTGTAAAACATGGCCACCAGTGGGCGGGGCATATTTCAGTAAACATGTATGGCTATAGTAAAAACTTGGTACACTCTAGGGGCCGCATTTATTGTCCGATCATCATGAAACTTTGTCAGAAGATTGGTCCAAATTATATATGGGTCTGTTCAAAAACATTGCCACCAGGGGGCGGGGAATTTATCCTTATATGGCTATATATGGCTATAGTAAAACCTTGTTAATACTCTAGAGGCCACATTTATTGTCCAATCTTCATGAAACTTGGTCTGAAGATTTATCCCAATGATATTTATGCCCCCCTTTGAAGAAGAGGGGGTATATTTTTTTGCACATGTCGGTCCGTCTGTCGGTTGTCCACCAAATGGTTTCCAGATAACTCAAGAACGCTTAGTCCTAGGATCATGAAACTTCATGGGTACATAGATCATGACTGGCAGATGACCCCTATTGATTTTCAAGTCACTAGGTCAAAGGTCAAGGTCACAGTGGCTGGAAACAGTAAAATGGTTTCCGGATGATAATTCAAGAATACTTACGCCTAGGATCATGAAACTTCATAGGTACATTGATCATGACTGACAGATGACCTTTATTGATTTTCAAGTCACTAGGTCAAAGGTCAAGGTCACAGTGACTCGAAACAGAATAATGGTTTCCTGATGATAACTCAAGAACGCTTACGCCTAGGATCACGAAATTTCATAGGTACATTGATCATGACTGGCAAATGACCCCTATTGATTTTTAGGTCACTAGGTCAAAGGTAAAGGTCACAGTGACTCAAATCAGTATAATGTCTTCCGTATGATAACTCAAGAACGCTTACGCCTAGGATCATGAAACTTAATATGTACATTGATCATGACTGGCAGATGACCCCTATTGATTTTCAGGTCACTAGTTTAAATGTGTTTGAAAATGGTTCCCGTCTTTTGAAAAACATGTCTGCCAGGGGGCAGGGAATTTATCCTTTTATGGCTATAATAAAACCTTGTTAACACTCTACAGTGGAAGAAACTTCCCGTTCGGGAAACTAGGGGAACCCACATATTGGTTTCCTGATCGGGAAACTCATGGACAAAATTTGCATTTTTATTCCCGATCGGGAAATAAAACAGCAATTTTATGGTGGGTTCAGAAAATTGGCTGGGGGAAAACTTTAATATACAAAAAATCTGTTTTTAACACCGCCTTTCTGTACTTGGAAATACATATCTAAATTTTATCGTTCAAACTTTTGTTTTAGTCCCTGGTTTTCTTTCAATACGGTTGCAAAATTTGTATAATCTACGTAAAAATGTTAAAATCAGTGGTTTCCCGAATTAGAAACCAAATTTCCTGATCGAGAAACTACCAGAATTGACTGAATTGACGTTTATGCTTTTGGACTTTATCTAGCGCTGACAATTGCTCTTTTCTACGAAAGCCTATTAATACTACTTAAATTTTAAATAAAAGCGTGCAAAAATGTATTAACGAGAAAAAAATGTGTTTGTACGCAAATAAACACATAATATCAAAAACCAACGCATTATAACGCTAATAAACGTGTAATAACACAAAATAAAGGCATAATACTGCGAAATAAAGGCGTACAAACGCTAAAAAAGGCGTAATAACGCAAACTTAAAGGCGTACAAACGCTAAAAAAGTCGTTATAACCCCAATCTTTAAGGCGTCCATACGCTAAAAAGGGCTTAAACAGGCAAAGTAAAAGGCGTGAAAACGCTTAAAAATGCGTAAAACCGCCAACCTAAAAGGCGTACAAACGCTAAAAAATGCATAATAACGCAAACTAAAAGGCGTACAAGCGCTTAAAAAGCGTAATAACACCAAACTAAAAGGGGTACAAATGCTAAAAAAGGCGTAATAACGCAAACTAAAAGGTGTACAAACGCTTTAAAAGGCGTAATAACGCCTAGGGCTGTAACGAATACACTAGGTGATGAATACGATACGTATCACGAATACAGGGTGGCGAATACAAATATTTATTCGCGAATATGTATTTAAATGAACAAAAGTAATACCGACAACTTGACATGACATTATATAGTATGAAACTATGAGTATCTGTCAATTTGATTAATTGAGTATCATTGCATACCGAAAATATGAAATATAACACTGTGAAATAACAGAACACTGACTAGCACTGCTTAAACTTTGAACACAGTTTTGAAACTTTTTTAAGAAAACATGACTAGTACCAATTAAATCCTTGTGTAGAACAATTAAGAGTCAACTGTTGACACATAAGTGACTGTACCCATTTACATTTTTAGTTGATAAGTTGCACAATAATTGTCGTAAAGATAAACAAAAAAGAAATTACATCTGCTAATCCTTTGTTTGTATGTTTGAGCATCAAATCACCAGTATTAATACCTTTACATTAATTTACTGTGATTTTTTTCACCCATTTGGGAACGGGTCCAGTACCCATGCCATTGTGAATACAAGATGTGCATTGGTGATTATGAATCAACACACAAATACAGTCCACTCTTGTTATCTCGAAGTCGGCGGGAACAAGAAAAAATATCGAGATAACGAGAGTTCGAGATATCCGAATAGGCGTTTTCAAAGAAGTATGCGACGAAAATTTACCTTGTTTTTAACATCTTAATACCAGCTAAGAGGTCTAACTAAAGCCGTCACCGTGTGGAATAATACTCTCTACCTGATATATACGCGTTTTTACGAGGCACGATTAATTTTGCTATTTAAATGCTTAAAATGACGTTTTAAGTATAACATAATTGCATGCGGTTATAATATTTCTAAACTATCCAGAAAACATCCGGTAATGTTGCTATTTAAAGTTATGATGCAATTGACGTCCAATCAAGACGAGGGTTTTCCATCTGATCATTCGTAAATCACGTTCCGGAATACTGAACTGTACATGTACATTTTGTAGTTTGAAATGCAAAGTTCAATCGATTATTAGTAAAAATATAACTCAATGCATTTTGGAATATTGTTTGTAAAAACAATTAGTATTTCAGCCTTTCGGCAGGCTGTGTATTAATTGCAGTTAATTGATATTAAAGTGACAGTTAAAGTGACAGACCTTACTCAAGTGTTAATGGCTAGCGACATTACACACGTGTGATTATTGATGCAATTAACGGATCAATTTCCTACCGCACAGTATCGGGAGCAGCCGGGCGAAGAGGAAGGTTGAAGTATCAAAGGAAAAATTTCTCACCTTTTGCTGACACTGGAACAGTTATTCGCACTTCGAGATAAACCACAGTAAATACATGTAAAATCGGGACTCGGGACAAAGTTTTATATCGAGATATCGAATTATTCGACATAAAGAAAATTAACATATGCGATGTTTATTTATATAGATAAAGAAGGAAAAAAGTTGGGACATTGAGCTTACTTCGACATATCGAGAATATCGAGATATCCGATGTCGAGATAACGAGAGTGGACTGTATGAAGAAAACAGCACAATAAACAACCATCTTACGGCATTCATTGTGCATGAAAGTGCTTTATATAAATTGTATTTACATACACTACCCATCCATCCCACAATTAAAATAAAAATAGTTTTTTTTTGGAGGGGGGGGGGGGTATTTTTGGTAGTATACATTTAATTTTGTCTTCTAAATAAAACCTTATCATTACCCTTTTATCAAATTCCAGTAGAAACATCAAAACAAATCTTTACAAAAAAACTTTGACAATCACCACATTGTTCCCAAATGACATCAATTAAACCGATCCCTCAAAATAATCTGAAAGCAGTCAATGCTGTCGGTAGACATCAAAGGTCTTTGACGTTGGGGCCGATTTCTAGACGTTTAAACTGTAAACTTGTAAAACTCTCAGCAGGTGGCAAATTGCCAAAAGGCATTGATCAATACTACGTTACCGGCAACATGCAGTACTGTCAGATACAGCATTAATACATTTGCTCCATACTTTGCCCTAAGAGGATGCAATGTGTGAAAACTATCGGAGATTTGACATGATTGGATTATTAGTGTGAGGAAATATATTGTGTTTGCTGGAATTTAAATGGGAGGTTGCTTTACAGGTAGTGTTTGTTGATTTACTTTAAAATGAGGGCGAAATGAATTTTGCTTATCTCTTTAAAAAAGGCCATATAAGCCGATGTCGTTTTCGCTGATTGTTTACTCTATTTTGATTGGGATTTTTTTTTTGGAAATTGGGACGGGTTCGGTTCATTTTGGGAACGGCTCTGTAAGTCATTGGGAACGGATCCGTTTACCTGACCCATCCAAAGAAGGAAAAAAAACAACACTGCATTAAACAACCATCGAAAGATTTTTAAATTCAATGTCGTAAATATTCAACCGGTGCCCGCCATTTTTGTTGATAACCTCACTGTGTAACATAGTGGGTGGGGTAAACATGATGAAAAACGCCAGAATAAGGAGAAAAACATTTAAATATAGGGGTTTATTGTATGAACCTTCATTTGTATGGTAAGATAAGATGATTAAACATAAACTTTCAAACTCGAAACCACGTTGTTTGTATTCGTCAAATATTCGGTTCTGGAGGTGGCGAATAACGAATACGATTCGTCCACAGCAGTATTCGAGTAATTCGAATATTCGAATGAATCGTTACCCGGGTTTTTTTTCCTTCTTTGGGACCCGCCGAAAATCGGCCCTTTCCCCTCGGATTTTTTTTCCCCTCAGCTAGTAAAATTTCTCCTAGATTTCATTTTCCCCTAAAAAAAAAAAAAAAAAAAAAAAAAATTTTTTTTTTTTTTTTTTTTTTCCTTTAAATATATAAGTTATCCTGATCCACTGTAGAAACTAGAAAAATCTTGCATAATTAAATTATTTGTTGCCTTGAATTTGTTTTAAAAACAGTAAAATATGTTAAATTGATTATTTTAGACTTTGCTTATTTTCCCCAAGATCCAGCTTTTCGCACAATTTTTTTCCCCAAAATTCGACGTTTCGCGCGATTTTTTTCCCCTCAAAAAAGGCCAGGCCCTTTCCCCAAAATCAGATAAAAACCCCTGGTTACAGCCCTAATAACGCCAATTTCAAAAGCGTACAAACGCTTTAAAAAGGCATAATAATGCCTTGTGTACTATATAATGTGATGACTTCTTTGAAGACATTAATTCAAACCAAAGCGTTACGAGTACATTTGAGTTTATTGAATTGTTAAAAACAATTTCAGTCATTCTGGAAATCGTCCCTGAAAGCCAGAATAGGTGAGCGCAATATATCTTTTTTCAAATGTATTTCTTGTTCAACATAACCAGAGATGACACATTTTCAGTTACAATTTGAACTTGTGTCACTCGTAATACGATACGTAATGCTGCTTGAGCGATGAAACTGTATAAACATATATTAACCAGCATGTGCAATTGCGCGTCTGGATATTTTGGATCATGCTTTCGTATGCACAGTTATGGCCCATATTTAGCAAAAAGGACTGTAAAACTGTGTAGCACGTAAATCTATAGTAGTTTTGCTAGAGGGATGATACTTAATTAACATTTTCAGCATGTAAATCTATGCACTTAAGTATCTTGATGCATTTAACATGTAATCATATTTAAGGACCCTTTTTGAAAAACAACAACAACAACAACCCAATAGCATTAAAGCCTTTTGTTGTGAATAAAACACTTACTGTGTAACTGCTAGCTCGATTATACGTGTCTTATATTAATATTAATCACCACGTGTTTTCCTAATTCGATTAGTGTTCAATGCTCCTGCTGCATAAATTATCGCAAGTCATCTACGTCAAACGCGATGTAAAAGAGCTACGCCCAATTAAAGAAACACTATATTTCTAAATCACTTTTCCAGGAACATAGCTATTATATGACATATATTTATACTAGGGATGTCAACGAATATCCGAATATCCGAATATTCGGTCCCGGACCGAATATTCGGATACTGTTTTTCGAATCGAATATTCGGAAGAAAAAATAAAAAATCGAGTTATTTCAAAGACTTTGTAATCGTAAAATTTGCTTCAAACATTGTCAAAAAGTTGTTCCTCGTGTCATAATGTTTATTCCGGTAGGCGCGATAATGCGTCGCTATGGTGATGACAGTATACCGGTCATAAATCCCGCTAACAAAGCCAGACACTTTGTATCAAAGTTATGATAGGTGCAAATCGCGTCGGCAATCAAAACACCGACCTGCACTTGATCCAATGACTCGAATTATATTTAAAATTATCAAAGATTAAATGAGTAAAGGTGAAGCCAACTTTGTGTAAAAAACAAATAAGACCGTATGGCAATTAAAACACCGGCCCGTCTTGACCTAATAACTCGAATTACATTTAAAATGATCAAAGATTAAATGAGTAAAGAAAGAGCCGACTTGGTGTGAAAAACAAAACAGATCGTATGTCCAATCACGTTGTCCAATCAAAAAAGCTTTTAGAAAATAATTTACTCAACCTTTAATGAGTATTTGCGTATCGTTTGGTCCAAATATTAACTAGTTACTCAATATTCAATCAGGTATTATACTTAAAGAAATGTTTTTGGTATTTCACCCTCATTTAATTGAAAATATTATAATTGCTACACGCATAAAGTAAATATCTGTCCAAGCAAAATGCCACCTACGCCTTCCGCTGCTTGGAAGTATTTCACGACATCATCCGATAAGAAGTCACCGATCCAAGTGTCTTTTAAACGTGGCAACTTTAAAAGACTGACTGTTTAGTCTGTTAAACAGGTTCAAAGTGTGGTGTGGCTATGTACATAATTCGTTTAAGTTCAGCTTTAATTATATGTAGATCTAACTGTTTTGTCATGTAATTATTTTGTCGTCATGTAAAATTATGTTTCTCGTTCTATTGTTGATGTACGATATTAATAGTTTAAAAACAGTTTTTGTCATTCAATTTTAACAATAAAAAGTAATCAACAAAATCAGCTTCGAATTAGCGACGGCAACGCTGTGTCAATATTTAGTCACTTCCGGTGAACTTCCGGTAAAAACGAAAATAGAATTCATGGAGTAATGGTACGGTAAACAAAGTTGACTTTTTTCCAACAGATGTTGACCGAATATCCGAATATTCGTTCGGAAGGGTGACCGAATATTCAAATACCGAAATCGGTATTCGTTGCCATACCTAATTTATACATTGCAAAGGTATCATAATTATTATTAACAACATTTGAATTAATTAACAGTGGGCAAAAAAGAAAGAAACGTCACAGAAAATAAAGTATGTTCTTTTCACGTCACAATATTTAGTCTCACATATCGTTATAGACGATTTAATCCTAATAGAATTAGTTGACGTAAACGTACACTTGGAAACTCTTCTAACGCAACACTTTTCAAACTTGAATATCTCAGTCATTAGTAAAAACATGATTTAAACGTTTACATGTGATCATTTGACTTCATTTGACGTACTGTCGCCTTCCTATGTAGATGGTTCCACTAACAGCATCGTCGTATTTTAAAGTAATAGGCATAAAATCAACCCATTCATAGGGGATTGTACTAACAGGATTCCGTACAAATGTCGGTTGCCCAGAGCTCCAGATAAGGTTTTGTGAAATTCTTAAATTACAACCAGATTTTCAAAAAGAATTCTTAACTCTGAAATTTTATTCTTAACGTTACTACTAAGTTTTGGAAAATAATTCTTTTTTTTTTCTAAATGACCTAAAAATAAATAATAATGGTTATTTTCATGCAAAAAAAAATCAAAATAAACATACTAGCAACTTAATTTATACGAGTTCAACAGTGTCTTTTCAGTATTATACAATTTTATTTTTCCAATACCTTCATATGCCCAAACTGTGTTTAGATTGCATGCCTCAGATGAATTTTTACATATTTATCATTTAAAACGGATCTCCCTTTCAATCTTTTCAACGATTAGCCACGGGACTTGTCCCTTCCACTTGTTCAATGTTTTTTTTTGTGTTTAAGTTTGGACCCGTCGTGTCGCGTTTTTGTTTAGCTTTTCCGACTGTGTCGACAACTGAACATACAGCATCGTATAAGAACTTTTCTATAATGTCTTTCTAAACATTTAACTTCGGCTCACTTTGCGTACAATATGTTAAAAGCGTGTTTTTGGACGCTTTGCAGTTTTTTAGGACGCTCTCTCTGGGCGCCGCCATTGTTTTTTGACAGATAGACTGTATACGCCGCTTTTATTGGAAAAAAATGCGCTTTGTTAAACAAATGGGCTTTCGTACTTTTCTGATGTTAGTTGTTTGGACAATTTTCTGATTAGGCTGAATTTTCCAGCATGAATGCATTGAACTAGTGCAACATTGTTTAGGAAAACGACCACCTTCAACTTTTGATGCCATGTTTGTGTTTATGTCTAGAAATAATACATGTATACATTAACTGGATAAACTTTTTCCTGATTAGGAAACCTCTGAAACTGACAATTCGGATAGTTTCCCGGTCGGGAAATTTGGTTTCTAATTCGGAAAACCACTGATTTTACCATGTTTACGTAGATTATACAAAGTTTGCAACTATATTGAAAGAAAACCAGGGCCTTAAAAAACATTTTGCACGGTAAAAATGTAGATATGTATTTCCTCTACAGAAATGAAGTGTTGAAAACAGATTTTTTTATTATATTTAAGTTTTCCCCCAGTCCATTTTCTGAACCCACCATAAAATTGCTGTTTTATTTCCCGATTGGGTATAAAAATGCAAATTTTGTCCATGAGTTTCCCGATCAGGAAACCAATATGGGGATTCTCCTAGTTTCCCGAACGGGAAGTTTCTTCCACTGCTCTAGAAGTCACATTTATAAAAAAATGATTGTTATATCTTTAGGAAAACTTGGTAAGAACATTTGTTCTAATGATGTCTTGGTCTGCACAGAACATGTGTGCTCTCAGGTGAGGGACTTTGGGCCTTTCAGGTCCTCTTGTTTCAATACCTTGTATCATTTATTATTCCAATCTTTATCAGCCATTAAGAAATTATTTTGAATTCAGATGCAAAGTCATTGTCTTACAGTAAAGAAGGAACACGTGAGAATAATACCAAGTTGGTTGTTGATTAGCCTGTTAAAAAGTTAGGCAAACAAGTTCAATTCAAACATCATCTAACATAAATGTGCTGCCTTTATTGTAATGCTCTATAATGCGCTAAGAGTCAGCACTTTTTATACGCCCGTATAAAATACGGGACGTATTATGTGAAACCCCTTGGCGGCGGGCGGGCGGGCGGGCGGCGGGCGGAAGGCATCACTTTGTCCGGACTCTAATTCAAATTGTATTCATCCGATCTTCACCAAACTTGGTCAGCAGTTGCATCTAGTTGATATCTAGGCCAAGTTCGAATATGGGTCATGCCGGGTCAAAAACTAGGTCATAGGGTCAATAAGTGCATTTTCAAAGGGGCCACTTTGTCCGGACTCTATTTCAAATTGTATTCATCCGATCTTCACCAAACTTGGTCAGCAGTTGTATCTAGTTGATATCTAGGCCAAGTTCGAATATGGGTCATGCCGGGTCAAAAACTAGGTCATAGGGTCAATAAGTGCATTTTCAAAGGGGCCACTTTGTCCGGACTCTATTTCAAATTGTATTCATCCGATCTTCACCAAACTTGGTCAGCAGTTGCATCTAGTTGATATATAGGCCAAGTTCGAATATGGGTCATGCCGGGTCAAAAACTAGGTCATAGGGTCAATTAGTGCATTTTCAACGGCGCCACTTTGTCCGGACTCTAATTCAAATTGTATTCATCCGATCTTCACCAAATTTGGTCAGAAGTTGTGTCTAGATGATATGTAGGTCAAGTTCAAATATGGGTCATGCCGGGTCAAAAACTAGGTCACGAGGTTACTTAGTGCATTTCAAGCATTTAGCATGGTGTCCGCTCTCTAATTGAAGTAGTTTTCATCTGATCTTCACCTAATTTGGTCAGAAGTTGTGTCTAGATGATATGTAGGTCAAGTTCGAACATGGGTCATGCCGGGTCAAAAACGAGGTCACATAGTGCATTTCAAGCATTAAGCATGTTGTCCGCTCTTTAATTGAAGTAGTTTTCATCTGATCTTCACCAAATTTAGTCAGATGTTACATCTAAGTGATATCTAGGTCAAGTTCAAATATGGGTCATGCCGGGTCAATAACTAGGTCTTGAGGACACTTTCAAGCATTGAGCATGGTGTCCAAAACCTTCGAACGGGCGTATCTTGTGACAGTTTGGCACTCTTGTTGCTTTTGTTATTGACACCCCATGTTAGTTGTGTTCTTTGTCTACATTACGATCAGTGTGGATATCAAGTAAGAATTGTTGTCTCATTGCAGCCGTCGAACTGTTTGGGGAGAAGAACATTTCAGACAATATCTTGAAGAAGTTGATCAAGCAGAACATCGTTGTAGAGATGAACGAACAGAAGCACAAGGAGCAGTTCCTCTACAAGGAGGGCGTGCCATGTGATTACTTCGTACTCATACTTCAGGGTAGGTCGGGCACAGGGGGTGCCATGTGATTACTTTGTACTCATACTTCAGGGTAGGTCGGGCACACGGGGTATTGATAATTCTGTAGGAAAAATGTGTCAATTAGTAATAGTATTATTACTATTATTACTTGTGATTAATTTGTTCTCATTACACAAGGAAGGTGTCCAATTTCTAAGAGTTTAGAAGACCACATATTTAAAAATATAAATTTGTAGAGATGCATGGTGAATATTTTGTACAAGGAGGGTTGACCTTGTGATAATTTAATGCTGATAACAGCAGTGTATGTGTAATGAAAAGGCCACTCTGGATTTGGGGTCAATGCTATTCTGGAAGCATACAACTCATATAGGATGCTGTGGGATTAGTTTGTGCTTTTCTGTTTCATTCAATATATATATATATATGCAGCATGTTCCTTTATTAATGTCAAGCAATCAATTTCCAAACAAAAACACAGAAACCAAATTAAATAGATAAGACACACATGTACACAATATTACATGAAAACAATTAAAACTGAGGTCACCACCTTGGAACAGTCCATGCACAGAATTGGGGGTTAAACCAGTGTTAAGGACCTCCAAACCTCACACTTGGCCCAGAAACTTGAATGAAACATAGTATTCAGGTCTTATTGAACAGGTTTGGATAAGACAATAAAACGTAGCTCAACTGCTGACAGGTTGAATATAGAGTTTGGGTGCCAGGGGTTGAGGGATTACTAGGGGGGCCGGTTGAATATGGAGTTTGGATGCCAAGGGTTGAGGGATCACTAAGGGGGAAGGTTGAATATGGAGTTTGGGTGCCAGGGGTTGAGGGATCACTAGGGGGGAAGGTTGAATATGGAGTTTGGATGCCACAGTTTGAGTGATCTCTATGGGGGCAGGTTGAATATTGAGTTTGGGTGTCACAGGTTGAGGGATCACTAGGGGGGCAGGTTGAATATGGAGTTTGGGTGCCACAGGTTGAGGGATCACTAGGGGGGGGGGGGGGGGGGGCAGGTTGAATATGGAGTTTGGATGCCACAGGTTTAGGGATCACTAGGGGGGCAGGTTGAATATGGAGTTTGGGTGCCACAAGTTGAGGGATCACTAGGGGGGGAGGTTGAATATGGAGTTCCGTGCCACAGGTTGAGGGATCACTAGGGCGGGGGAGGTTGAATATGGAGTTTGGGTGCCACAGGTTGAGGGATCACTAGGGGGGAAGGTTGACTTTGGAGTTTGGGTGCCACAGGTTGAGGGATCACTAGGAGGGAAGGTTGAATATGGAGTTTGGGTGCCACAGGTTGAGGGATAAGGCCCATTAGTGCTAGTCTTTAGCACCAGTATGCAGTGTAGGTTTCCAACTGGGTGTAATTTATAATACTGTGAAACCATTTATTTTCGACAGCACAAAATTTCGTCATTTTTATAAAAATGACGATTTCGTCAGCACTTAAATTCGCCGATTTCTGATTTTGAATTTTAAAAAAAAATGCGTCAGTCAATATCCGATTTGTGTGTAATACATAATCGCGATCAATCGCAGTTGCGAAAATTCGTGATACAAATGCGCAACACACTTGAGAATCACTGCAGGAGGTGGGGCCTGTTTGTCACATGCCAATTAACTAGTCTTTTGTTATCAAGGGACAGTAATGGACCCTCTTAATGTATGCCATTCACACGTTCATTGTTATGATTAGCGGACAAGTGGGATCGAATAACCGTTAACGAGTGTTTGTAACAACGAAGCCAATTACCAATTAGTCATATTCTATTATTATAATGGCCATACTGATAACAATCGTATGGGTATGTGTTCTAGTTGGTATGATTTTTATTAAAATGCTGTCAATACCGTTTTAAAACTGTTTGTGTTATACGAAAGAGGTTCCAGTTTGTTAAGTGTTTTTTTTTAATAAAAAGCTTTTTTATTCTGATATCAACATTAAAATTATAAATTCTATGTGTGTGTTTGTTCTTAAAAAGTAAACTGCCGGTATATAAGTCAATAATGTCGATAATTTAAAAATAAATAAATTGATACATATAAAATAGTAATAAGTGTGGTTAAACGCAAACAATCAAACAACAAACAGAAATTAAAATATTCTTTATTAGTTTGTGATAAATACGCATGTTGATCACACATCGTCATCTTTTCATTTGGTTTATTGTCTTTCATCGGCATTCGCTGCGTGATGGCTAATATGCAACACCCCTGAAAAACACAATGCACCTAATAATAAAGTTATAAACAATTAGCGCTTATTCATTACCATTCTACATAAACGAAGTCAACGCATTCGATACAGCTGTATTGCACACGCATTTTAAAGAAGTGTAACGTGTCAGTTAAGTAACTTGTGAAATCTACATCCTTTTTGTGTCAAAACCGGATAAATCTTGATTACGAAACAGCAGTGAATGTGTGCATGGATTATGTTGGAATTTAATGCCTCATGTCTACGGTAAAGTTTTAAAATATTGTTCATGTTAGTGTTTGTTTTTGTTCAAACATAGAGCATGATTGTTCGTTAGGATCTTAAATTCGCCGATCGGTCGACTGACGAAATTTATGAAAATTAATGCCTGACGATTAATAATGGTTTCACAGTAAGTTGAGAACACAATATTATCATGATGTCACAAAAGACAGGTTTTTGAATTATTGAAATCTTGAAAACAAAAAAATACTCAGATAAAACCCCTTTTTTTGTGAGTAGAAATTAAGGCAATTTAAAGAGGACTTGATTAATTATATTAATATGGATTATATAGATGTTTGTATCGTGGAATTGTGAATAGCATGCTAAATTGCATGTATATGTTAACATTTTTAGCGAGGCTGTTTTCAGAGAAAACCCGAGCTATTGTCATAGCCAGCTCGTCCGCCGTCCGAGGTCCGCCGTAAGCGTCGTGCTAAAACCTTAACATTGGCTCTAAAATCAAAGTGCTTCCACCTACAACTTTGAAACTTCATATGTAGATGCACCTTGATGAGTTCTACACGCCACACCCATTTTTGGGTCACTAGGTCAAAAGTCAAGGTCACTGTGACCTCTAATATCAAACTTTAACATAGGCTCTTAAATCAAAGTGCTTCCACCTACAACTTTGAAACTTCATATGTAGTTGCACCTTGATGAGTTCTACATGCCACACCCATTTTTGGGTCACTAGGTCAAAGGTCAAGGTCACTGTGACCTCTAATATAAAACTTAAAAAAAAAACTTAACATTGCCTCTAAAATCAAAGTGCTTCCACCTACAACTTTGAAACTTCAGAATTAGATGCACCTTGATGAGTTCTACACGCCACACCCATTTTGGGTCAATAGGTCAAAGGTCAAGGTCACTGTGACATCTAAAAAAATTTTTTTTATAAATTTCTGACAAATTTTTGCAGCCGAGCTTGGCACCTGTTATGTGGTGCTCTTGTTATGAATGTGTATTACAGCAATCAGCATTAATAATACAAACAGTGTTTCATTAGTCTACAGTCTGTAGCAAGTAAATGGTGCAGATATTGGAGTCGCATTCTGAGAAAACTGGGCATAATGATTGTGCGTAAAGTATCGTCCCAGATTAGCCTGTGCAGTCCACACAGGCTAATCAGGGATGACACTTTCCGCTTTTATGGTATTTTTAGTTTCAGGGAAGCCCCTTCTTACCAAAAAACAAGTTTAGGCGGAAAGTGTCGTCCCTGATTAACCTGTGCGGACTGCACAGGCTAATCTGGAATGACACTTTACACACATTCATTAAGCCCAGTTCAGAACGCGGCTCATTGTATTTCTTTCCTTATCTCCACTGATTTCATGTCTTCCATAACCTATGAGAATATTGAAGTCTACATGTTTTAAGCAGGAAATTAATTTTCCTGAATAACAAACCCTGAAAAAGATGTTGCCAAGTTTTATGATTCCTTTTTCTTGGTATTGATTCTCTGTCTCTAGCTAACAGTTGTATGTAACTTATATATAAATGATAAATATACATGACCCAAGATTTACTTTTTAGCTCGACTATTATATATGAAATATATATAATGGAGCTATCCTACTCACCCCGGCGTCGGCGTAAGCGTTAGTGTTGGCGTTAGCGTTGGCGTTAGCGTGCAAATGTTAAAGTTTGCGTACTACCCCAAATATTTTCATTGTCCCTTGACATTTGCTTTCATATTTTGCATACTTGTTTACCAACATGACCCCAACCTATAAACAAGAGCAGACCACTGAATCAAGCATTTTGACATAATTATTGCCCATTTTATACATAGAATATGCATATTATTGATAAATCTATGTTCAAGTTTGCGTACTACCCCAAAATATTTCCTATGTCCCTTGACATATTGCTTTCATATTTTGCATACTTGTTTACCAACATGACCCCAACCTCTAAACAAGAGCAGACAACTGTATCAAGCATTTTGACAGAATTATTGCCCCTTTTATACTTAGAATATGCATATTATTGATAATTCTATGTTAAAGATTACGTACTACCCCAAATATTTCCTATGTCCTTTGACATTTTGCTTTTATATTTTGCATACTTCTTTACCAACATCACCCCAATCTATAAACAAGAGCAGACAACTATATCAAGCATTTTGAAAAAACTTGTAAACACTGTAGAAGTCAAATTTCATGTCCAATCTTCATGTAACTTTGTCAAAATGTTTGTCTTAATGATATGTTGGTTGAGTTAAAAAGTGGTTCCGGTCCGTTGAAAAACATGGCTGCCAGTGGGCGGGGCAGTTTTCCTAATTTGGCTATAGAGAAACCTTGTAAACACTCTAGAAGTCACAATTTTTGCCCAATCATCATGAAAGTTGGTCAAAACATTGGTTTTAATGATTTCTCAGACGAGTTTGAAAATAGTCCAGATCAGTGAAAAAACATGGTCGCCAGTGGCGGGGCATTTTTCTCAATATGTATATAGTGAAAACATATGAACACTCTAGAAGTCACATTTTTGGCCCAATTTTCATGAAATTTGGTTAGAACATTAAAATTTTGTTTCCTTGATATGAGAGTTGAGTTCGAAAATGGTTCCGGTCTGTTGAAAAACATGGTTGCCAGGGGGACGGGCAGTTTTCCTTATATTTATATAGTAAAAAGGCTTGTAAACAATCATGAATTAAGGTCATGTAACATGCGAGACAACTCTTCTAAATATTGCATTTAAGTTTACAGTAGTTACTTCCCTTTGACTATTAATGTTTTCATAATAATACAGTGTATTTTCTAGAGGGCACATTTCTTTTCCAATCTTTATGAAACTTGGTCAGAAGCTTTGTCCCAATGATATCTCGGTCGAGTTCGAAACTGGGTCATGCCGGGTCAAAAACTAGGTCACTAGGTCAAAAAAAAGAAAAACCTTGTAAACACTGTAGAAGTCACATTTCATGCCCAATCTTCATGAAACTTTGTCAAAATGTTTGTCTTAATGATATGTTGGTTGAGTTAAAAAGTGCTTCTGGTCTGTTGAAAAACATGGCCGCCAGTGGGCGGGGCAGTTCTTAATTTGGCTATAGAGATACGTTGTAAACACTCTAGAGGCCACATTTTTTGTCCTATCTTCATGCAACTTGATCAGAAGATTTGTCCCAATGATATCTCGATGGATTTGGAAACTGGGTCATGCTGGCTCAAAAACTAGGTCACTATGTCAAAAAAAGAAAAATCTTGAAAACACTGTAGAAGTCACATTTCATGCCCAATCTTCATGTAACTTTGTCAAAATGTTTGTCTTAATGATTTGTTGGTTGAGTTAAAAAGTGGTTCTGGTCCGTTGAAAAACATGGCCGCCAGTGGGCGGGGCAGTTTATGTATGTAGTGAAAACATGTGAACACTAGAAGTCACATTTTTGGCCCAATTTTTATGAAATTTGGTCAGAACATTTGTTTCCTTGATATGAGAGTTGAGTTAAAAAATGGTTCCGGTCAGTTGAATAACATGGCTGCCGGGGGGGGGGGGGGCAGTTTTCTTATATTTATGTAGTAAAAAAAGCTTGTGAACACTCTAGAAGTCACATTGTTTGCCCAATCATCATGAAACTTGTCGAAATCAGTGGTTTTATATAAATCTCAGATGAGTTTGCAAATGGTCCCGATCGGTCAAAAAACATGGCCACCGAGGGGGGGGGGCAGTTTTCCTTATTTGACTAGAGAGAAATCTTGTGAACCTTGTGATCGAACACTATAGAAGTCTCATTTTTTGCCTAATCATCGTGAAACTTAGTCAATACATTGGTTTTATTGATTTCTTGGACAAGTCGGAAAATGGCTCAGATCGGTGAAACACACTTTTTAGCTCACCTGATTGCTCAGGTGAGGTTTAAGAATTGGTCTTTGTCCGCCGTCCGTTCGTCCACATTTGGTTTGTAAACACTCTAGCATTCACACTTCTCAAGCATTCTTTATGAAAGTTGCTGAAAGATCTCAGTCAAGTTTGATAATGAGCAAAATCACATAATTAATGCCATAATTATTGCCCTTAGATTGTCCAAATTTTCATTATATTATACAAAATCCTTGTTAACACTCTAGAGGTCACAATTTTGTTTCAGATTTTATGAATCTTGGTCAAAATATTTATTTTTGTAAGCAAAGTTTGATGTTTGGTCAGGGGGGTCAACTCAAAATATAGGTCACCAGGTAAAATCTTACAAAAACACTCCATACGCCAGAGTTTTGGTTCAATTATGATGAAACTTGACCAGGATGTTTGTCTGGACAATATCTAGGTCAAGTTTGACGTTTGGTAAAGATTAAATGAACTGACTCCTCTCAGGTGAGCGAACTAGGGCCATCTTGGCCCTCTTGTATTTTTGAAAGATCATCTAAGAAATTATTGAATATGAACAATTTCCCCATGATGGCTTACGTTATACTGTCAAGCACTCGAATAGTCGAGCGCGCTGTCCTCTGACAGCTCATGTTTTAAGGCAAATTAAGTAGGTGTAGTAATCAAACGTCATTTGGTATTTGTGTTGTTATGTTGTATTTGTTATAAGCTATAACACTTTTAACAACACATTCATTTAAATAATATTTCATGATATTTTTAATAAAAAAAGGTTATAAATAATTCAAGAGTATTATGCTTATACATTAAGCCCAGTTTTCCAACAGGGCTGGTCATGCAACAGTAAGTATTATAAGGTTATAATTTGTCACTATGGGATAGAGGGCACATGGTTGTGTTCAGGGGTGTGATTTTTCTGTGGATTTGATAGACCCAAGAATTACGTCTGAGATTCATATATATTTGCTAAAATGTTAAAAAATATTGAGGTGGAGGGACGAACGATCCATTCTGCGGTATATTTCATCGTACACGATCTGAAAAAATCCGATGTTTTAGCTTCGGCTGAATGTGAATGAGGTAAATGAGGTTTTAAAGTTCAGTGTATTTAAGAGCCTTGTCACTCCTCGAACACATGTCCTTGTCCAAAAGCAGTAATTTTCTTCTCCTTGTACTTGTCCTCAATCACATTCTTTTTCTTTTGATCCCATTGACCCAAACTAATTAGGCTTGAGGGAAAATTACCAGTTCCACAGCATAATTCATAAAAGAATTAAATATCTTTGCATACTACACTAGTTGCATTAGCTGTATATTGCACTAGTAGCAAAGTTCCAATCAAAAACAGTCCTTTAAAATACAAATTTATGTATATTTATTTGATGATTTCTTTGCATTGTTTTGAAGACATTGATTTTTATTGAAAAAATGAACAAATCTCACTGAATCAGTGAATACAATTTTTAAATAGGATTACAAGAACAAATTGTGGATATAAACGAGAAAGCAATACCAGTTTCTGAATAGTTATGGAAAATGTCCTGGTAAGCCAAAGTTGGAAGTGTGTTTCATCATCCATTTAAAGAAATAGTGAACTTCGAATCCCGTGGTAATTTGCTGTTAAGTGATTTGTAAAAGTGCACACCATATTTCCAAATTTAATCATTTTCATTGTGTCCGTCACATGAATTGATAAACAAAGTGTCAAACATTTCAACTTTAAGGAATTCACTCCAATAACTACTGTTAAAATTGAATTGATGGAATTTTAATTTTGGGGGAAAAAAGTTTTTATAGAAATAATATATCTTTTTTTTTTTCAATGTGTGTTTGAAGAGGTATGTCATCCCATTGTGTACAGTCATGTCCTTCTCCAAAATAAATTAACAAAATTTTCGTCCCTAGAACTTGTCCTCAGTCCCGCGCCTGTGTATTGTAACCTATGTATTAATTATCTACCTTCAAAATAAATTATTCAATTAAAAACTGACGAATGTGTCCTCTGCATCATTAAGCACCATTTTTAAGAGACCTAACACACCTTTGTATGCACAGCCTTTTTCAAATCCATATTAGACAAATATAAAAGTAATTTTGGTAATTTATATGATCCTTATTATAACTGTCAAACTACACAGAATGTGTTTACAATATTTTTAAAGTTTTCATTTCATTTAAAAGTGAGCTATTTAATTAATTTAGCTACTGACCAGATCTCCTTGTGCCTCTATTCCAGGTCATGTGGAGGTGAGCATTGGTAAGGAGAACCTGGTGTTCCTTGGAGGACCCTTCACATACTACGGAGTCAACGCACTCAGTAAGATTGACTTTATACATGTATATACTCTACATGTATAAAGTAACACTTCCATTAGATCACTAGTAATGTATTGAATGTTGCCTTTACATAATAACTCTAAGAAACACTTCAACTAGATCACTAGTAATATATTGAAGGCTGTCTCTAGAAAGTACTACTAAGTAACACTGTCTTCTGTCTTCAACTAGATCAGTAGTAATGTATTGAAGGCTGCCTCTGCATAGTACTCCTAAGTAACACTTCAACTAGATCACTAGTAATTTATTAAAGGCTGCCTCTGCATAGTACTACTAAGTAACACTTCAACTAGATCACTAGTAATGTATTAAAGGCTGCCTCTGCATAGTACCACTAAGTAACACTTCAATTAGGTCACTAGTAATGTATTGAAGGCGGCCTCTGCATAGTACTACTAAGTAACACTTCAATTAGGTCACTAGTAATGTATTGAAGGCGGCCTCTGCATAGTACTACTAAGTAACACTTCAATTAGGTCACTAGTAATGTATTGAAGGCGGCCTCTGCATAGTACTACTAAGTAACACTTCAATTAGGTCACTAGTAATGTATGAAGGTGGCCTTTAGCTAGTACTACTAAGTAAAATTTCAAGTAGATCACTAGTAATGTATGAAGGTGGCCTCTAGCTAGTACTACTAAGTAACATTTCAAGTAGATCACAAGAAATGTATTGAAGGCTGCCTCTAGTTAGTACTACTAAGTAACACTTCAACTAGATCACTAGTAATGTATTGAAGGCGGCCTCAAGTTAGTACTACTAAGTAACACTTCAAGTAGATCACTAGTAATTTATTGAAGGTGGCCTCCAGTTAGTACTTCTAAGTAACACTTCAACTAGATCACTGGTAATGTATTGACGGCGGCCTCAAGTTAGTACTTCTAAGTAACACTTCAACTAGATCACTAGTAATTTATTGAAGGTGGCCTCAATATAAAGAAGTGGAACTCCAGCTGCTGGACAAGTTAGTACTTCTAAGTAAAACTTCAACTAGATCACTAGTAATGTATTGAAGGCAGCCTCTAGTTAGTACTTCTAAGTAACACTTCAACTAGATCACTAGTAATGTATTAAAGGCTGCCTCAAGTTAGTACTACTAAGTAATACTTCAACTAGATCACTAGTAATGTTTTGAAGGCGGTCTCTAGTTAGTACTTCTAAGTAACACTTCAACTAGATCACGTGTAATGTATTGAAGGCTGCCTCAAGTTACTACTTCTAAGTAACACTTCAACTAGATCACTAGTAATGTATTGAAGGCAGCCTCTTGTTAGTACTTCTAAGTAACACTTCAACTAGATCACTAGTAATTTATTGAAGATGGCATCAAGTTAGTACTTTTAAGTAACACTTCAACTAGATCACTAGTAATGTATTGAAGGTGGCCTTTAGTTAGTACTTCTAAGTAACACTTCAACTAGATCACTAGTAATTTATTGAAGGTGGCCTCAATTTAGTACTTCTAAGTAACACTTCAACTAGATCACTTGTAATTTATTGAAGGTGGCCTCAAATTAGTACTTCTAAGTAACACTTCAACTAGATTACTAGTAATGTTTTGAAGGCAGCCTCTAGTTAGTACTTCTAAGTAACACTTCAACTAGATCACTAGTAATGTATTGAAGGAGGCCTCAAGTTAGTACTTCTAAGTAACACTTCAACTAGATCACTAGTAACATATTGAAGGCTGTCTCTAGATAGTACTACTAAGAAACACTTAAGCTTGATCACCAGTAATGTATTAAAGGCAGTAATGTATTAAAGGCTGTCTCTAGTTAGTACTACTAAGTAACACCTCAACTAGATCACTAGTAATGTATTGAAGGCTGTCTCTAGAAAGTACTACTAAGTAACACTAAAGCTAGATCACTAGTAATGTATTGAAGGCTGTCTCTAGATAGAACTACTAAGAAACACTTAAGCTAGATCACTAGTAATATATTGAAGGGGGCCTCTAGTTAGTATTACAAAGTAACACTTCAACTAGATCACTAGTTATGTTTTGAAGGCATTCTCTAGATTGTACTACTAAGTAGCACTTAAACTAGATCACTAGGAACGTATTGAAGGCTGCCTCTAGTTATTACTATTAAGTAACACTTCAACTAGATCACTAGTAATGTATTGAAGGCGTTCTCTAGATAGTACTTCTAAGTAACACTTCAACTAGGTCACTAGTAATATATGAATGCGTCCACTAGTTAGTACTACAAAGTAACATTTCAAGTAGATCACTAGTAATGTATTGAAGGCTGCCTCAAGTTAGTACTACTAAGTAACACTTCAACTAGATCACTATCAATGTATTCAGGGCGGCCTCTAGTTAGTTTCACTAAGTTACACTTCAACTAGATCAGTATCAATGTATTCAGGGCGGCCTCTAGTTAGTTTCACTAAGTAACACTTCAACTAGATCACTATCAATGTATTCAGGGCGGCCTCTAGTTAGTTTCACTTAGTAACACTTCAACTAGATAACTAGTTATGTATTGAAGGCTGTCTCTAGTTAGTACTTTTAAGTAACACTGCAACTAGATCACTAGATCATCAACATAGTACTACAAAGGAACACTTCAACTGGAATTCTTGGGATAACGTTTATAAAAAAAAACATTATCAGCTCATTCTGTTTTGTTACTGTCCTAGTAAATGAATCACATCATAGTGCGTAACAGCCACATAATTTGTATTGCTTTATATAGTTTGTCCATACAATTTCTAAGAATGTGTTAATTTAAACAATAGTAAGATTCAGAACAAAGTATGACCTGTAATTCTATTACCTTCAATTCTTGACTGTATCGGCAGAGTTGTATTGCATTTAATTACTATTGTCGAAACATCACAGTATACATGCAGTCTAAACATGTTTTCACAACACAAAATTCTTATTTAATTTTGATGGGATTTTCTGTTTAATCAGTACATAGTATAATAACTGATTCAACAACAACTTATGATAAAAACTGTAATAACAAGAGATTGCCAAGCAATATGGTCCCCTACCGGCTCCACCATTGTCAGAAATTCCTACATTGTCAGATTATTATTTTTTGTTGCCATAGCAACCAGAATTTTTGACATAGGAACAAAATGAAATGACGTGCATAATGTCCATATTGCCATCTATCCATGTTTAAAGTTTCATGAAAAAATATGAAGAACTTTTTAAGTTATGGCAGGATCAAGAAAACCACCATTTTCAGCAGTATTTCTAGTCTATTTGTTGCCATAGCAACCAGAATTTTTGACGTAGGAACAAAATGAAATGATGTGCATAATGTCCATATTGCCATCTATCCATGTTTCAAGTTTCATGAACAAAATTAAGAACTTGTTAAGTTATCGCAGGATCCAGAAAAGTGTGACAGACAGACAAACTGACTGACGGAGCGCAAACCATAAGTCCCCTCCGGTAAAACCGGTAGGGGACAATAAAGATACCCGTGTGATTTAAAATAAGTTTAGATGAAATGTCATTTTAAAATTGTTTGCGATATAAAAATTTTTAATGAAATACGAAACTTCATATCAAAATTAAATGATCTCAATGTTCTCTGCGCTTCAACATTTTAAAGCAAAAATAAATACGCCCACGTGGCCAGGCGTAGGATGTGAGAGTGTTCATTTGCAGCATAATTTTAACACACTTTGTATTTGGAGAAAGCTTCACACAAAATATGTGAGCACTGTTGATTTTAAGCTAAATTTTGTTAACTTCGAGTAAACATTAAAATTTGGAAGTGTGTTTCGCATAACAAGTTTAATTATGCTCATTAAAGAATACAACACCAAATATGTTAATCCATACCATATGAATTAATTACACACACCAATCAACTATTTCATTTTTATAGTGTCATCATTTGTGTGACATCAGGTGTGTACTTTACAAATATCTATTTCTGAAAGCCATATTTATGGTTAGTTTGCTTAACATATGCTGCAATTAAGAAAAACAAGGATATCAGTAAAACTGATGGATACTCCCCAATCATGCTTTGTCGATAAATTGATTAATTGTGTAGAAAAAAGTGTGACCTTGAGAATATATATTATTTGCCTCGGTGACCTTGACCCCAGTGACCTCAAACCTCATCAAAAGGTAGAGGTCCATGCAAGGTACCTAAAAGCCAAATATGTAAGAGATCGTTGAAATATTGAAGGCGCTATGAGAAACTGTATGGAAAGTGTGACGGAAAAAAACTTTTATTAGCCTTGGTGACCTTTACCGCAATGACCTAAAACCTCATCAAAAGGTAGATGTTTATGCAAGGTACCTACAAGACGAACATGTAAGAGATCGGTAAAATATTGAAGGTGCTGTGAAAAACTGTAAGAAAATTGTGACGGAAAAAAATCTATTATTAGCCTCAGTGACCTTGACATTGACCGCAGTTACCTCAAATTTCATAAAAAGGTAGAGGTCCATGCAAGGTACCTACATGCCAAATATGTAAGAGATTGGTCAAATATTGAAGGCGCTATGAGAAACTGTAACAAAAGTATGAGAAACTGTAAAAAAAAGTGTGAAGGAAAAAATCTATTATTAGCCTCGGTAACCTTGACCCCAGTGACCTCAAACTTTATCAAAGGTAGAGTTCCATGCAAGGTACATATATGCCAAATATGTAAGAGATCGGTATAATATTGAAGGCGCTATGAGAAACTGTAACAAAAAAAGGTGACGGAAGTAAGGACAAACTGGCAACTATATGCTCCCCATATATATATATATGAAGAGCATAAAAAAGGTGTTTGAAAATTATACTTTATGTTTACGATGAAATCAGTGTATTCAGTTACTCATCATAGTTTTAAATTTTGATTTGTTATAACAAAGACTGATTAATTGCTGTAATTAGAAAAATAATGTGAAGTGTAAGCCATTACAGAATTTAGTGTAGATGAAATACCAATAGGATGAAGCAAAAGTTTTAAAAAAGGTTAAAAGTAAACGGACATAAAATGTTTATATCCGTCATAATTAATATGTCTTTTGTTTCTTGCGTGTTAACAGAGGTGAGCGATATGATCCTAAACCCACAGAACAGCTCCGACTCCATATACGTAAAGTACGAGCCCTACATTCCCGACTTCTCCCTAAAGGCAGTCGACAACATCCTCTTCCTGCGCATCAAGCGCACGCACTACATCGTGGCCAGGCGAGCCACGCTCATGGGACGGCATGAACAGGACAGCACGAAAGAAGATGAGACCTTCACCGCCGAGTGGAAACATGCCACCAGTATTCACCGCAACCAACACAAGGTGGATGCTAGCATCGAAGTTCATGAACCTGTTTTTTCTATTGAAAATATTGGCGAACAGGAAAAACCTGCATCGTTTTCAAGTAACTGGACACCATTACCCAGTACTGCGAATATTACTGGAATGATACAGAGAACGGACTCTAAGGACTCCGGGTGGAGTTTTCCCAACTCTGAAAAGCCGGAGCTGGATTTAGATTTGACTAGTAAAGATACGGAGATCGGTGGTGATAAACATGCAAGTAAAGGTGATGAGCAGAAATGTGCAACTGTTAAGTATGTGAAGGATAATAAAGTTCTCAGTTTTCATGACAATGGTGATGGTGAAGTGGCTATAGAGATCTCAGCGGAGTCCACTCCTCTAGTGACTAAAATGTGAACTCTTGTTTATCAAACAGGATTGTCTGGCTTAAAATGCTTGTATTATATTTTTCTTGTTTTAACTTCATGTGTGTTAAGAAAGACGGATTATGAATGATTGTTGTTTTTTAGCACCAGGTCTCTTAAAAAAATGATTTGATTGTGATAAATATTTCTCTAACTATACAGTTCCTTTTTTGAAGTTGAACATAATGAAAAAGAAAAGACTTTGCATAATTATGTTTCTTTAATTTAGTCATTGGCATCTATTGCATAAAACATTATAAAGATCATTTAATTAAAGATGAGCTTACATATAAGAGATGGGAACAAATTTTCAAATATCTCAATATTATACAACCAGCAAAAAATAATTGACATTCAGCATATGAGCCATGCTCTGTGAGAAGGGGATCTAATACATGTGCATAAAGTGTCATCCCTGATTAGCCTGCGTAGTCTGCACAGGCTTACCAGGGATGACACTTTCTGCCTAAACTAACTTTTTCTAAGAAAAGACTTTCTTGAAACAAAAAAATATCATAAAAGCAAAATTTGTCGTCCCTGATTAGCCGGTACGAAATGCACAGGCTAATCTGGGACGACACTTTCTGCACATGCATGAAAACCCCTTCTCACAGAGCACAGCCCGTATAATAAAAGTAAAAACAACTACGAAGTCCCATTTTGTAGATAACTGTCCTGTATTAGTTGATGATTTTATAAAGCTGTCATTGTTGAATTGATAATAAGCACACCAATTGGTATAAACATCTTTGGCAAGTTAAGTGTCTGTTTACATTCCAATGAGATGCAATGTGTCCATGTCAACCACAAAATTGGTAGCATTTTACCCTTTACCACTTAGATACATATCTTGACGTGTTTGTAGTCCCTCAGAAAAATATATTTAATTTAAGACCTTTCTAACTAGATTCGAGTTTTTACGGCTTCATCTGCCAACCTAAGACACTGATGAGCAGCAAACAGCATAAAACCTGAACAGATGGCAAGTTACTCGCAAGCTGTTTTGTTTTTTTGCCATTTTCACTTTGCTTCTGAGTGGGAAAGGGTTAAATTGTTGTTATGATTACGCAGTATAACTCCATAAATTGACTTTGTTTGACGAGAATGGTGAGCTAAATGTTAAAAGAGTTTATTATAACCACATTTATCTTCTGGGGCTACTTGATATCCGCACCAGGCCGTGTGTCCCACTTTTCAATTTAATAGTTTTCTTAAGTAAGTATTTGAATTACAGTGAGAGGATCTTGACAGTGTGCCATAACCCTTCTCAAAAAAGTGTGTGAAATGTACGTTTTAAGTACGTTTTGCGTGAGTTAAACGTGGCGGTATTGGCACTGAGTTTTATGTGCGTTTTTTCTTACCGAGTGAGTTTTTAACAAAAACAAACAAACAAGAAACTGTGGGTAAATGTGTGCTTTTATGTGGGTTAAACGTGCGCTTTTATATAAGTGCGTTTTTTTACTGCCATTTATGTGTGTAAAATGTGCACTTTTAAGTGGGTTAAAACTGCGCTTTTCAGCGAGTTAAATGTGCGCTTTTTTATTTTAAAAAGTGCACATTTAACTCACTTTAAGCGCAGTTATAACCCACATAAAAGCGCACATGTGTGTTAAATGTGCGCTTTTCTGGGGGTTGAAAATGTGCTTTAAGCGAGCTAAATGTGCGCTTTTTATAGGTACTGACTTATAAAAAGCACACATTTAATTCGGTTTAAAGCGCAGTTTTAACCCACATAAAATGCACAATTTACGCACATGAACGGCAGTCAAAAACGCACTCACTAAAAGCACACATGTGCGTTAAAGGTGCATCTTTTGCCTTAACAGTTGATTCAATTATATGCTGTTAAAAGTTTTTTTTAAATTCAGATACGCAATAAAAACCAATAATTATACACAAATATATTTTAAATAATTACAAGATAATTCAATTTTATACTTTAATGTACACCAACATTTGTTAACATACATGAGTAATTAAATATCAATGACAATTTGATGATATAAATATTAACATAATTAGATTATAAATAAACAAAACATCATAGCATACTAATAAATAACATGTACAGTATATACACAGGAACATCGATATACATAAAAAAGATGAGAATCTATGAGGGCCTGTCATTTCTTTGAGGCGGCGGAGAGCGGCTCTCATTTTTCTCTCCATGTCTGCAACCAGCCAGTCAAACTTCTTTGCAACTATTATACTGTCATGGCCTTTGCGCGATGCGTCTCGTGCATGATCTCATTTGATCAGGTCCTGAAAGATATTTTATAATGTAAGTGTTGAATATTGCTGTTATGGTAATCTCGTTGCTATAAAAATTATAAATTTAAATCAAAACTAGTTTGTTTGCTTGTTGTTTTTGGTAGTTTATTTTTTGCAATTTTAATCCCCTGATCACATGTGACTTAACGCTTTTCATAAATAAATACGTTTGGTAGAAAATACTGTTTGAAAATGTACCAAGATATGTGGTCTCATTTGGCTGTGTGGACTGGTCGGAAGTGTGACGCCTTTAAAATGCAATAACCAGTACCCTCATAGTTTTACCTCTAAACAAATCCAGCTTTTCTTGGTCAAGGAGAGGGCGCGGTTTTCCCACTCCTGTTCTCCTCATGTTGGCCAGCTTGTGCAGTGTAAAACCTGGTATTCAAGTCAATACATCAGGTAGTCTCCCTTTTGCTCCCTTTTTTGGCAGGCGATGCGATGATGCACATTCTTTCCAAAGGATCTTCTGATCAATGTAAATTTCACGGTCACCATGGGGTTTAACCTTTAAATTTAAACATAAAAGTTCTCATTTAATATGAGGGAAAAATCTGTTCATTAATGACCAAAAATTGGTATAAATAACATAAGATGACAATAACCATAAAATACAGCCATAATAATTCAAATGGTGTTGTTTTTCCTTAAAATTATATTACATTTACTCATCCATTTTCATTTCCCAGTGACAATACATAAATATGATAATGATCATAATTAATTCAATAAACTAAATAAAAAGGGGTGCAGAATTGAAAATACAAACCTGTAACAACAGACTGTTCTTTAGTATTCCAAAAATACAGGCAGTTGTTGAACTAGACCATATCACTTTATATGTCTTTAACCAACCACTTTGAATCTCCTTTGGAACAAACATATTGTTGATTTACACATTGTAGTAAATACACATTGTTTTCATCACCCAATACTTCATGCTGAAAGTATTTCAAGACATTTAACACTAGAATTATATGTCTTAATGTTGCTCAAAATTTTATGATACCTAAAATTTAACTCAAAGAAAGTCAGTGGCTGAAACAAGCTTGTTTTCAATAACTTCCTGCCCTTCAACCAATCAAAAGTCGCTTGTTTTGAAATAGATGGTGCCTCAACCAATCAAAAGTCTATCAAAACCCCTTTGTTAGGCTTAGATGGAGCACTGATTAATGTTTATGATGCTGATCTCTTATCTGATCTACTGTCTCAGCCAATTATTCAATCTACTCAAATGTCTGATCCAGGTGGAAATTTTTAGAAATGTTTGAGATTAAAACAAAAGCAATGTTATATGCATTGAAATTGTATTATAAAGTATATTAACATTAAAAAGGTTTATATGCACAACCAGTAACCGCTTTGAATTCAAACTGCACCTTATATTATAACAGGTTACTGAGGTATATGTCTATGTTTATTCATTTGATGCAAATAAATTGTTCGAGCCTGCAACAATTTTGTTTCTTGTTCAATTTCTGTATAACATTTGCTAAGAACATTTTAAGAAGTGTGTTAAACATGTGTCTTTTTAGATATATCCGTTAAAAACAGATCATATGATAAAAACGCACTTATGAAATAAAATACTAACTTATGCTTAAAAAAGACGCACATTAAAAAAAGAAAAACGCACTTTTGTTAGAAAAAACCCACATCTGTAAATCTTAAAACACACTTCTTAGATAAAAGACGCACTTCCTAGATAAAAGACGCACTTCTTAGATAAAAAACACACATTTTGCTCACACCTACACTCAAAAGCGCACTTACAGATGAAGAAAACACACAAAAAACAAAATGTTTCTCTTAAATAACGCACTTGCAAAGAAAAAACACACAAAATGCGCACTTTTGAACAGATATTAACAAAAAACACAGAATTAATGCACTTTTAAGTGCGCTAAATGTGTGTTGTGGTAAAAAGTGCGTTTTAAATTGACAAGGGAATTTAATACTGACAATACTGTCCTTTTATGTCATAATTATAATGAAACAGTTTATTTGATATAGCAGAAATATTAAATATTAATATTGTAGTTATGCGCTATGCAAC
Organism: Dreissena polymorpha; assembly: GCF_020536995.1. Lineage (NCBI taxonomy): Eukaryota > Metazoa > Mollusca > Bivalvia > Myida > Dreissenidae > Dreissena > Dreissena polymorpha. Next base: position 24,306,353 of record NC_068367.1, read on the forward strand.
TTTGATGAAATAGAAAATATCTCATAGTTATATGCGCTACATAGTTTTTAATTGGAAATCAATATGCCGATGTATTCCATCATTTCTGCACAGAGGACCTGGCATTGTTAAGTGTATGAATATAATTTGTGTACTGCTTTTTTTATAAGTTAAACAAAGTATATATGCTTTTGAACTTAAAAATTGGAACTGGTAATGGTAAATGTCTTGCTGTATATGTATGGCGATACCACATAGTGTCCTGTGCCTGTTTTGGCTTGCACACATGTGGCATGTTTGTACTATTAAGAAACTGTGTTAAATGGAAATAAGAAAATAGATACAAATTATTGTTATTTTTGTGACGACAACAAACATTCCTTTTTTTGATGAAGTTTAAAAATTCGAACATTTTCATATAGATGCTTATACATTGAATATTCAATTATATTCAAACAATTATATTGGAATATATTCAAATATCATTTCTGAACTTGTTCCCATCCCTATCGAATATAAAAGATGCATAAATTATGCATGCAAAATTGTTTCTCTGCCGTCATTAATTTACTTCAATTTAAAAAAAAATCTTGTTAAATTTGATTTCTTTTTTACGTTGTTTATTGTTTCCATCCTTTTTTTTACATTCTGTATTATCATAATGAAATGTGTTTCATTCTCATAGTCCTTTATCTGGTTTGTATTATTTTGTGTGTGTTTTGTATGCGCCTTTTCATATAACAGTCATTGTGTTCGCCCATATGCCTCTATGTCTATTCAAAGCTTCTGGTGTCTATCATAACTGCGCAGTATATTGATGGATTTTGCAATATCTTATCTCAAACACAACCACCATAAGACGATGTGTCATGTGCAACCCCTTTTTTCTACTTTAAAGGTCAAGGTCATACTTAGAGATCAAAGGTCCACTTTTCCCCCAACAAATGCCTTTTATTAATGGATTTGAAATAACAAATGCCAACCATCATGAGATGACATATCAGGTGTAACATCACAACCATCATGAGATGACATATCAGGTGTTACATCACAACCATCATGAGATGACATATCAGGTGTAACATCAGTCTCCCTAACTAAAGGATAATGGTTAAGAGGTCAAGGTCAAAGTCAACCACAACACAGAATGTTTTTAAAATAGATGTATTTTTGAGACAACAGTTGAATTTGGGGGCATCTTTTCCTTAGGGAAACGTGTCTTGTTCAAACCTTTAATATCTGGTTTGTAATAAGTTTATTCGTGGTTCTTGTACCGCTAAATATCTTGATTTTATGAAGTTTTAGGGGTTTGTTAATTGCCAGAATTAGGTTTTAAAAAATCGTGTTCATGTCAACTTTCTGCGCCTTTTTTTACTTTAACATATCATTGTCAAAAAAGATTGCACATTTCTCAGATTTTTACTTATGCTTAAAACCTTTTATTTTTTAGAGTGCAAGTTAACTAAAACAGTAGAATTTTTTAAATACAAATATATTTTACAAATGAACTCATTTACTATAAAAAGTAGCATGAATTATGTCAGAAAGGTTAACTAGTTTGTGCTGGTCATTACTAGTACTTTTATTAATTTAATAGCTTGGTTTATTATAACATATCACCAAGGTCAATTGTTACATAACAGCAAGGTCAAATATTTTGTAACAGCTAGAATTGTTACTGGTTATCTGAGTTACCTTATTGATGCTTAAAAATCTGAATTATTTATTATAGTTTGTAAAAGATTATTTTTTCTCTGTTTTTTTTCTTATTTCAAAATATTTTTTGAATAGAAAATCCCTAATATTCAAAAGAATTAAAATATATTTACTTTCATAATTAAAGTTAAAGTTGTTTTTGCTATTGAAAGTGTGCACATAACATGTTTTATTTCAAAAATAAAATTATTGAAGGTTAAAAATAAATATTAACTTTGCTCAACATAAGGTGTTATTCTCACTTTATACCTGCAATAGTTTGTTTTCATTGTATTGGATTTTACCATCATCATGTATGCACCTTTGTACATCTGTATGATCTGAATTTCAATAGTTTTTCTTCTGGGGTAAATAATAACTGTGTTCAGGAAATATTGTTTAGCAAACATTTTTCTTGTGGAATTGTGTTCTTTAATAAAGAAGTGTTAACGTAAAATGCACTATATACTGTACTTGCTGTCAAAACAAGATCATGAAATGCTTTTGTTTTACAAATGAAGCAATTGTTTCTATCAATGCATAATATCGCACCATAATTATTTTGTTCAAGCTTAACTTTAAAGCTTGTTGTCAATTTTTCATAATTAAGTAGTAAGTTAAATTACCACTTGAAGCCTCTGTACACAAGTTTATGTGATATTATTAATTGTGAGGACCAAGATTTTTCAGTTTGAATATCTTTTCTTTGCATGATAAATAGCAAATGTTTGTGCTTTGTTATGTAAATGTTTTCATGAACTTTTCAAACTTTATGATGTGAAATTAATTATCATTCCGTGTAAATTGTCAATGATTTGATTTTAACTATGAATTTATGAACTTGTAACATAAAATATATAAGTGACATATGTACCAATTTTGACTGTGAAGTACTTTATTTTATACCTATTTGATAGCACTTATTTCAATTTAAATAAAGTTTGAATACATATTTGCCTATTTACTATATCACATTTTGACTGTAAAGCACTTTATGCCACTTGTGTAGCACTCATTTTAAATTTAATATTATTAAGAAGTTGAAAACCCTTATTACTATATTGGGGTATGGCGCCTTGCTGCTGGCTGCAATTTTAGTCAAGTTTACACTGGACACATTAAGTTTTTTTCACTCCTTACATTGGTATATTTAAAGTATATGTTTGGTTTTTGTCTATTACTTTGTTGTTTAGCATGGGGTTTTAAAATATATTGCCACAAATAAACAGCATGTTGAGACGGCATGTCATACCCAACAAATAAACAGCAACTTGAGACAGCATGTCATATCCAAAACCATGCCTTGCTTAAAAGTCAAGGTCACAGTGGACACTTTCAGTTTGTGCATATTGCTTATATGGCTGTAGTCAAAGCAGGGACCTATACAAACATAGGTCCCTGGTCAAAGTAATGGTTGTGTAAGGTCATGACTTTGTTGTTTATTGTGGGATTTTAAAGTATTTTGGTACATATTATAAAAACTAAAATTGCATGTGTCTTGTGAAACACACATGTCGGTCACTTTAAGGTTAGAGTCTCAATGAACACTTTAAAGTTTTTGCCTATTCCTCATAAGGATACAGTTAACATTTACAGTAGCCCACAACATTCCTCAAGATGACTTGTAATGTGCAACAAGCATAGGTTACAGTGGACACTTAAGGAGCATATGTCATGGTCCATGACATCATCGCTGTGTACAGAGTGACAAATACCTCACCGCAATGTTTTGGGGTCCCTTTTTAACTCCACCTTTTGCAAAAGTAACGTCCTCTTGTTGCTAAAGAGTTTCTTATATTATTTAATGTTGTTTTCATTGTCTTTCATAGTCTCAGTTATTCTTTTGTTTTATCATTTATTATGTTGGGATACAGGTATTTGACTACAGATAACGCGTGCTTCACCTATGAATTACAGAAGCAATCGTAAATAACGAAAAGGTCATTAAACCTGTCATGCAGTAGTGGTTGTGCCTTTTTAGCTCACCTGAGCGATAGCTCGAGGTGAGCTATTGTGATCACTCAGCGTCCGGCGTCCGTCCGTCCGTCCGTCCGTCCGTCCGTCTGTCTGTCTGTAAACAATTTGTAAACATCTTCTTCTACTAAACCATTGAGCCAATTTCAACTAAATTTCATGTGGAGCATCCCTAGGTCATGGGACAAAAGAATTGTTAAAAAAAATTTGATCGCATAACCAAGATGGCCCCCATGACCATATATGGTAAAAACCTTAAAAAATCTTCTTGTCAGAAACCGCTCATCAGATTTTCAAAAAATTTCACAGGGATGACCTTTGAAGGCTCCCATGAAAAAGTTGTTCAAAGAAATTTGATTCGTCAAAAAACATGGCCGCAGGAGCTCGTTGAACTTTGCATGTTTATTCGTTTTTGCCTATTTTGTGAAAACTTTAAAAAATCTTCCATATTTTTTGTCCGATCCTTTCCAAATTTGCACAGTGTCTTTATATCAATGAGGACACAAACCCTACAAAAAATGAGCATTATTGGTCCATGAAGTACAGAATTACCTCCCCTTGAATTGAGAAAATGGTGTTTATGCAATAAAGTCCAAATTTTTCATCCAATTCTTTCCAAACTTGTAAGGATTTAGCATGGTTCAAACAAGGGAAACAACTACGGTTTATGCATGTTCTTTTTATTACAGAATTGCCTCCCTTTAATTCATTCAAAATCTCATTTTACAGCAGAGATTCCAAATCTGACCTGTAAATGAGCCCCATATTTACTGCCAGTGCTAGGTTACCTTTTCCCATTTGATCATTCTTAAGTATTGGTCTTGTAATGCTGCTACTGCTTCTGCTACTGCTACTGCTACTATTACTACTACTACTACTACTACTACTACTACTACTACTACTACTACTACTACTAATACTACTACTACTACTACTACTACTTCTTCTACTACTACTACTACTACTACTACTTCTACTTCTACTACTACTACCACTACTACTACTACTACTACTACTACTACTACTACTACTACTACTACTACTACTACTACTACTACTACTACTACTACTAGTACTACTACTACTACTGCCACCACCACCACCACCACCATCACCACCACCACCACCACCACAACCACCACCGCCACCACCACCACCACCACCACCACCACCACCACCACCACCACCTTCTACTACTACTGCCACTACTACTACTACTTTTACCACTACTACTACTACTACTACTACTACCACTACTACTACTACTACTACTACTACTACTACTTCTACTACTACTTCTACTACTACTACTACTACTACTACTACTTCTACTACTACTACTACTACTACTACTACTACTACTACTACTACTACTACTACTACTATTACTACTACTACTACGCCACCACCACCACCACAACCACCACCACCACCACCATTCACAGTGACAACAAACGTATTCACACAATGGCTGCTACTACAACTTAAAGCCCATATAGGGGGGCATGCATGTTTTACAAACAGCCCTTGTTTCTATGGGATTTTAACCACAACTGTTCATGTTTATCTCCGACACATATTTTTAGGTCACCTGTCATGAAGTGACACGGTGAGCTTATGTGATCGTGTGATGTCCGGCGTCCGTTGTGCGTGCCTGCGTGTGTATGTGCGTCCGTCCGTCAACAATTTGTTTGTGTAGACAGTAGAGGTCACAGTTTGCATCCAATCTTGATGAAATTTGATCAAAATGTTTATCTTGATGAAATCCGGTTTGGGATTGTATTTGGGTCATCTGGGGTCAAAAACAAGGTCACTAGGTCAAATAATAGAACAACCTTCTGTAGACAATAGAGGTCACAGTTTTCATCCAATCTTTATGAAATTTGGTCAGAATGTTTATCTTGATGAAATCTGGGTTGGGATTTTATTTGGGTCATCTGGGGTCAAAAACTAGGTCACTAGGTCAAATAATAGAAAAACCTTGTGTAGACATTAGAGATCACAGTTTTCATCCAACCTTTATGAAATTTGGTCAGAATTCTTGATGAAATCTGGGTGGGATTGTATTTGGGTCATCTGGGGTAAAAATCTAGGTCAAATAAATAGAAAAACCTTGTGTTGACAATAGAGGTCACAGTTTTCATCCAATATTTATGAACTGTTGTCAGAATGTTTATCTTGATGAAATCTGGATTGGGATTGTATTTGGGTCATCTAGAGTCAGGAATTAGGTCACTAGGTCAAATCATAGAAAAACATTGTGTAGACAATAGAGGTCATAGTTTTCATCTGATCTTAATGAGTCAGGTGAGCGATTCAGGGCCATCATGGCCCTCTTGTTGGGAATCATAATTACATTGTATCATTGGAATATCTGATGTGCATGGGTAAAGTATTTTCCTAAATCAGCCTGTACAGTCACAACCATCTGCCCTGATTCACCCGCGAGGATACCGGTACTTATTATTATGTCTTTTGCTGTATTTTCTTGTTTAAAGAAGTAGGTTTTGAATATAATTTGAGTGTTAGCATAATATGTGCCATATCAGCCTGTGAGGAATGCCGAGTGTGGACAACTGGGTTGGCTTCACATTGCTTACTGCGGACTGCAGTATGATCATCCCGGATCATTCCGTGCAAAATGCACAGTGCTGACTGAGGATTACACAGGCTGATCTAGGGTGACAATTAACTCATATTTATTATACCCCCACAAACAAAGTTTAGGGGGTATATTGGAGTGAACTTGTCGGTCTGTCCTTCGGTCCGTATTAAGTGTCCGCTTTCTAATTCAAGTAGTTTTCATCTGATCTTCACCAAACTTGGTCAGAAGTTGTATCTACATGATGTCTAGGCCAAGTTCGAACATGGGCCTTGCCGGGTCAAAAAATAGGTCACGGGGTCACTTAGTGCGTTTTAAACATTCCGCATGTCCGCTCTCTAATTAAAGTAGTTTACATCCGATCTTCACCAAACTTGGTCAGAAGTTTTATGGAGATGATCTTAAGGCCAAGTTCGAACATGGGCCTTGCCGGGTCAAAAACTAGGTCACGGGGTCACTTAGTGCGTTTTAAAAATTGGGCATGGTGTCCGCTGTTTTTTGTGAAGACGACATGCAAAATATTGTGTGTCAATGCGGCATGTGGGGGTATTCGTCACGTCTGTGACAAAGCTCTAGTTTAGCCCTGTGTCACATGTTGTAGCGCGAATATGATGCAACACTTGTAAAAGCCGCGACCTATTTCTCTCTGCCTGTTTCAGGTCATGTGGAGGTGAGCATAGGAAAGGAGAACCTGGTGTTCCTGGGAGGACCCTTCACATACTACGGAGTCAACGCACTCAGTAAGATTGACTCTACATAGGACTTCTTAGTTATACTGGTCTCTGTCTTCAACTAGATCACTAGATATGTAATAAAGTCTGCCTTTAACAGTCATCGCAATAAGCAGTTGCAATAAGCAAGCTCAGAATTATATGAATATATAAATAAAGTCCCGAACAATTTGAACGCCTTTTTGGAATCATGATTTCGAAGAATATGCTGAGTTTAATTGTTCTTTTTACCAAGTTCCAAAAATGATTTAAATGTATCTTTCCAAAATTTATTTTGTATCTTGCTAATTAAGTTTTCTGGATAATGACTACAGCAGTATCAATAATGAAAAGCAACCATTGTATAGACCAATTCATTGTTATTGTTTTGATTCCAAATTTTCGCGCATGCGCGATGCGCTGGTAGGCAAAAGCACTGGGTACAGTTACGATAAACACTATGTCAAAATGATAATGGCACGTGTTTAGTCAATATATCGAAAACATTAACAACAACATCATAACACCTAAATACTATTAAAGATATTGCATTTTTAATGTCAATATTGTTTAATTAATACATGTATTCTTATCTATAAAAAATATATACTCGTTAGTCATTAGCATCAAGGTAAAGGTGGTCTGAAGACTAAACACCGACAATTTCACAAAACAAAGCTATGCATTAGCCGATGTATTTCTTGCAGAAGGACTTCAAAAATTACAAAAAATAATAAAGCATCCCATTATATAATTATAATTATCAATTGTATGAGTACGAAAGTGTGGTAAAAAAAAATGAGTGAAAGAAGAGGGGTGCATTAAAATCTGACATACCGGTACAACAAAGCCCTATTAAAAGCGAAGTGCATGACAGTATTTAAATGTTTTGATCATTTTCTTTTAAATTGGATGATTTGTTTTTAAGGTGAATAACACTATAGATGAATCGTTACATACAACTGAAAAACACAACTTCACATGATGCAAATTAACCTGTGAATTCATGTATATTGAAATTCCTTTACAAGTGTATATGAGTGACAACTATCTTACATTTTATAATATATATCTACATTGTTTTTTATTTTTCGTAAATATTATTTACCCCGGTAGTCATACGTAATTTCTTGTTTTCATGATGTCGTTTGTGCATGGCCTCACATTCAATCTTCAAACGGAATGACGTAGTTTTAAAGGGGCCTTTTCACAGATTTTGGCATTTTTTTAACTTATTCATTAAATGCTTTATAATGATAAATGTAAACATTGGATCGTAAAAGCTCCAGTAAAAAAATCAAGAAAAACATTAAAAAAAAGGAAAAGAACATTGCCCGGAGCAGGTTTCGAACCAGTGACCCCTGGAGTCCTGCCAGAGTCCTGAAGTAAAAACGCTTTAGTCTACTGAGCTATTCCGCCGAGTACACATACTAGACGTATTTTATACCTTATATAAGCAATCTTCGTAGTTTCACAAAATTTAACGACAAAAACAGAACTCTCCAAATTATTCAATCGTTTCGCGTTGCAACGCTTTATAATTTTTAGGTTTTAAAATCGTCAAAAGATGCATATAATGGCTATATTAGAGCATGGTTAATATTCAGTATTACTGTTTCCTCACAAATATCATAACTAAAACGAAAACTTACGAATCTGAAACAACTTTTTTCAATTTTGTCAATTTACCAAAGCGTGAAAAGATCCCTTTAATTAACCGGTACCCGCTAAATACGTTTAATGATTATATGTACATTTACCATTTATTAAATACGTTTTGTTATAAATTACCGGCAAACAGGCTAGTATCTTCAAAGCGTACATGTTCTGTTAATATATACTGGACAAATTATTTTATATTTTTTTACGATATGTAGCAGATCTAATTGAACCGTTGAACTTTGGCGGTATATTACTCAACCCCAAATAACTGCTCAATACTACTAGAAAGAGAAGACATGGTGGTACCATCAATTGTGTTTAATGACCAGACTTTCATATACCACCTGTGGTCAGGGACCTATTGTTTGTATAGGTCCCTGCTGTAGTTTATGACACTTTGCTGTTAGTTAAGTAGGGACAATATTTGATCAAAACGAGATAATCGGCTTGTGCCGAACAAAGGGGGCAATTAAACACCGGAATACAAAGGCTAACACGATTTTAAGATTGATGCAAACAATCAAATCAAACCAATTAAATTAAATTAATTTAATGTGTCAAAGTGTTAGTTTTCCTAGACAGACAGACAATACTTTTTTAGTAATTTCCTTTTTACTCCCATCGTCAACATAATATATTTTGTATATAACAATAAAAATACATATATGTGGTAGGTGAAACTATGTAACAAAGTATATTTACATTTTTTTTAGGGTAGGTGTACCCATTGAGCATAAAAAGCGCACAACGAATATACAATATATGTAATTTATTTTGTAAAGTCGCGATTAATTCCTGATGTTAAATTATATTATTAAAAGGACACAAGAAAATCTATTTATGGTGTTGTTTTTTTTCCCGTTTGCCTGTTTGCATTTAAAAATAAAATATTTTGCCAATAATACTACCGAGTTTATAATGTGTGCATTGATGTAATCAGCTATGGTCAGATTACAGAATGATATAATTGTAAAATTTAGTTCAATGTTTTGGAAGACTTTTTTTACTTGACTTGCACAATGTACCTCGTCAACATCACAGTCATGTGGTTGATATTGATACGCGCCAGAAAACATATTTCACCAAACACGAGTATGAATAAATCAAATGTATATTGGGGTACATAAGATGAACAATGGGTAAATTACGTTATACGATTTAACAAATTTGATCTGATACTCAAAGATTCCTTAACACATAAACAAAGTGTTATTAGTTCAGACCCTGTTCTTTAGTTGCAGCAATTGTACATACTTAATAACAGATGGATTATGGATTATCATAGTGGTAGGTTAATATATGCTGTGTGCATGGAATCGATCTATTTATTGTTTGTTTTTATTCTTATTTGTTTGAGTACAGTACAACAACTTTTGGGATGTTTAAATATAAAATCTAAAAATGATCGTATACATATCAAAATATATTAAATAATGTATTTAATATAGATGAAGAGCGTGACAATAAATATCGTGCTCGATATCTCCCCTTTGATCGTGTCTTTCTTTTGCCTACCAGAGTAGCACGGATAAAGACACGCAGGTGCGCGTGACGTCACGCGTGAATTGGTCTATTAACTTTATTGATCAATTGTTCATCCCAGTGACAAATCTAAGGATCCATGAGCACTTTAGAGAGCTTACAAATAAAAACAGACCAATCATCTTTCAACTTTATTCTGTGTATTCTTATACATGGATAACGAAAGTTTTGATAATTCTCAAATTATCATTGCACACAAAATTTAAAAAAATTAATTGAGATCTGCTAACAAATTGTGTGGTGAATTATGCCAATAAGCAAAGAGATCATTTAACACCGTAAATACTTACGTTTTACTTTCCTGTCCTTCTAGATCAGTTTTTAACAAGGCGTTTGTTTGAACATTTTTGTCAACATAATTCAGTTCTATATGTTTAAAGATCAGTGGGAAAGGTAAAGCCAAGCACGTCAAATGTTTGTTGGCTGAAATTTAATTTCCATCTTTTTGTCGAAATTTATGTTTAACCCTGAGTAATGTGTTCAGAGTGACAATACATCTGAAGTTTCATAGAGAAATGCTGCATGGCCATCCGTACGTATAGAAGTGTCGATTGACCTTTATTCAATAGACAATATTTAAGCAAACAGTATGAAAATGTAGTAAATGATCCGATTGTCTGCAACCTCCTTCCAGAAGAAAACAATTTGTCAAAAACCAACATTGCGTGACCGCCGATACCCCGTCTTTATACAATACATTAAACCAATTTATTATGTCAGGACCGGAATTAAATCGTGAATGAGTTCGATTTACAAATACACATGCAAAAGAATCAAACGCTTTAATCAATCTATATGCAACATCAGACCGGGATATCGTTTTCATCTGTGTAAGTATATCGAAAATGAGTCTGGTGTTCTCTCCGACTAACATACCCTTGATAAATCCAGTTGGATTACATGTACAAAAAATATTTGCTTGCTTTATTTTCAATTCCTCTTCTTTTAGTTTCGTTCCTAACGACATATTCTGTTTTGAAGGTATGTCTTTTTGATCTGAAAGTTTTTTTGAGGTCTTCACTTTCATCTGTCAGCCTATCATTCTCAACTTCGCATCCGAAGATTTTTTTATTCAACAATTCTTGTGCTTTGAACACGTCTTCCCGATCGAGTCTTTGATGTCTGAAACTTTATCTTTCATGGTACCTCTCATTCCCTTGTTGGCCTTTTCTGTTATTTTCTTTTCATTTGTGTATTCATTTCTTCTGTGGACCTATCAATCGTTGATGCTAAATTTGCCATTTTGTGATTGATGTCTTAAAGTCGACTTATACTGTCATTTCTTTTGGGGCAAACGTTTAAATCTGTTTTCCAGTTTGACCCCTCATACTTTCGACATTTTTACTTACGCTGTTTTTACTTGTCAAGGCTTGTTCGTATTTTAATGGTGATTCTGGCAGTTCGATTTCACTGACTCTATCAGTAAAGTATTTGTCTTTTTACTGTTTGTAGTTGTGAGCGTTAGCTCTCAACTAATGTAGAGAGGCAGTTTTGCAAGTCAGTCTGCTTAAGCTACGCTAGGACCGATAACTGCAAGTCAGTCTGCTGTAAGCTACGCTAGGAACGATAAGCACTGACTGTCTGCTCTACCTGAAGTAAAATTATGCAGACGACGAATGCTAGGAGCGTCTGCTCTACTACTGCAGTGTGTGTATTTAATCAATAGTGTTTAAGAGCGACATTGGCCAGTCTAGTGTTTATCATTGAAATCTGTACATATTGGTTGCTTTCAGGGAAAACGGGGCTTCATACATGTCAAATTAGATTAGCCTGTGCACACTGATTAGCGTGTGCAATGCGCACAAGCTAATCACGGACGACTTTTTCTGATTTTATGGTGTTTTTCGTTTAAAGACAGTCTCTGTACTGGGATGAAAATTAATGCATATGCATTAAGCTCTGTTTTTTCCCGAAATGAAGCTTATATTATCTTTTTTATTAATGATTTGAAAAAAAACCCATCTCAACCTGTGCTTTAAAGGGATCTTTTCACGCTTTGGTAAATTGACAAAATTGAAAAAAGTTGTTTCAGATTCGCAAATTTTCGTTTTAGTTATGATATTTGTGAGGAAACAGTAATACTGAACATTTACCATGGTCTAATATAGCCATTATATGCATCTTTTGACGATTTTAAAACCTAAAAATTATAAAGCGTTGCAACGCGAAACGATTGAATAATTTGGAGAGTTCTGTTTTTGTCGTTAAATTTTGTGAAACTACGAAGATTGCTTATATAAGGTATAAAATACTTTAAGTAAGCGTAATCGGCGGAATAGCTCAGTAGGCTAAAGCGTTTTTACTTCAGGACTCTGGCAAGACTCCAGGGGTCACTGGTTCGAAACCTGGTCCGGGCAATGTTCTTTTCCTTTTTTTAATTTTATTCTTGATTTTTTACTGGAGCTTTTACGATCCAATGTTTACATTAATCGATATAAAGCATTTAATGAATAAGTTAAAAAAATGCCAAAATCTGTGAAAAGGCCCCTTTAAGACATTCTCTTTATAAATTTAAATGGGATGTGTTCATTTCAAACTTCCGATATAAAAAACTATAACATTATTTTGATAACTGAGTTGCGTCTAAGATTATACAACGGCGAACAACTTCAGTGCCTTCAGCGCTTTGATTTCTTCAGTTAACATCGCGAATGACAGTGCACAGTATACACTGTACTTTAATATGCCGAGCGAGGGTGACCTTCACACTTTACACATGAGCAAGGACCTGTGTATAACTTAGTTCACCTCAGGTATAATCAATAATGGCCGCACTTAGCCCTTGCAGAAATGTTAAGATTTTATTGTCCCCTACAGGTTTCAACGGAGCGGACTTTTGGTTTTCGCTCTGTGCGTCTGTCTGTCTGTCTGTCTGTCACACTTTTCTGGATCCTGCGATAACTTTAAGAGTTCTATTTTTTCATGAAACTTGAAACATGGATAGATGGAAATTTGGACATTATGCACGTCATTTCATTTTGTTCATACGTCAAAAATTCTGGTTGCTATGGCTACAGATATAAAACAATAAAAAAAAAAAAAAATTCTGACAATGGTGGAATTTCTGACAATGGTGGAGCCGGTAGGGACAAACATTGCTTGGCAATAGTCTTGTTAAATGTATTGCCTTAACCAAATTTGACTTATTTCTTCATTCTATAAGTCTATTTGACAATATATTGGTGAGTATAATGGATAAAAAAATGAAAAAAAATATGTGAGGCTTAGCTTAAAAGAGCGTGCGCCAAATATTCTATTTACCTATTATTCTATTATCATGAATCGTTTACCCGTAAACAGCATTAAAATATGTATAAACAATAATAAAACATGTGTGTTTTCAAGATTTTCATTGAATCGGATAATTCTTTTGGTATGACTATGATGTCAACTTACGTTCTCAAAATAGCACGATTGATAGTTATTTTATCAATTCCGTTGTAATTAAAGGTAAAAAAGTATGTATCCTACATGTTTAAGGTTTCTATTATCCCCTATGTTTTCACAGAGGTGAGCGATACGATTCTGAACCCCAAAAGCAACTCAGATTCCATCTACACGAAGTACGAGCCATTTATTCCCGACTTCTCCCTAAAGGCAGTTGACAACATCCTCTTCCTGCGCATCAAGCGCACGCACTACATCGTGGCTAGGCGGGCCACGCTCATGGGGCGGCATGAACAGGACAGCACGAAAGAAGACGAGACCTTCACCGTCGAGTGGAATCATGCCACCAGGATAAACTGGAACCACACCAATGTGGGTGCGAGTATCGAACATTCCGAGCCTATTTTCTTTGTTGCCAGCATGGGCGACCAGCACAGTCCGCCGCCGTCATATACTAGTAACTGGACCCCGTTGCCCAGAACGACGAATATTACTGGAACGCTGACAAGAACAGATTCAAAAGACTCCTTTAGTGAGGTTTCCCAACTCTGACAAGCCGGAACGGGATTTAGATTTGGTGTGCATGCAGATAAGCTTTCAAGTGAGTGAATGAAAATTTTCATGATCATGGGCTTTCATGGCGATGGTGTAAATACATTTTTATAACACAATTTTGTAAATATTACCGAACATTTACATACATGCACCTAACTTAAGGTCAAGTATAAATCAATATATAGGTAATATATTTAAAATAATGTTCAGTTATTACTATTTGTTTCAAAACAAATTACTTCCATGTCTATTATTCTGAATAAATATTGAAAAAGAATCCCAAATTATAGTTAATTGTATTTAAACTTGTATACTTTTTTATTTTCATCATGTATTTTTGCGGTATTGTTCTGTTTTATCAAACCTTTAACTATTTAGTGTTGTTAATTTTACATGAAAATATATACTGTGCTATGTTTGCTTGTGCATAAAGACATTGTAATTTATTTTTGATGTACAATCTTAATAAGGTATGTATACATTAAAAAGTTATAAAAACAAAAGTTAAACATTACATCGCTTACTCTGCGTTGGACGTTCTTGATCGCATTAATTGTTTGACTGCTTTGTGCTATATTTTACGTTTGCGCATTTGGTTTATTATTTATGTTATGCATTCCTCTTGTATATGCTAGTCAACATTTTACTATAAGTCTTAATTTTTGTGTTGGTGCTTTTAAATCGAAATTATTACAAGCATCTAAAAATGAACGTTTTCCCTTATTTAAATTTATTTTCCTTAAAATATATAATCACTCTTTATTTTCAATATAATTTAAAAAAACAGTTACCAACTAGAAATTTCAGTAGCCAAAGGCATTTTTGAATTTTGTAAGTTCTAACATAGAATTTCTCCTGCCAAAAAATCTAATTTCTATAGTTGAATATGAATTTGCACAAACTGTAGGGGTTCATTTCGCAGTACATGTACCTAAATTATTGTCGCTTGTTTTCTGTATTTTTCTGTGGGTTTTTGTATTGGTAATCGTGTGCACGTCTTAGTTTAAATATACATTTATGCTTAAATGTCATTCGATTTAAATGCTGTTTTATCAACATTAGTTTTGTTGAATTATTTGCAAAAAAAAATATACTGTTTTTAGTAATATTCACCATTCAACCATGTTCAAACCAATGCTACATTTCACGATAATATTGAAATTATATCTTTCTAATCAGTCCAATCAACAAATTGTCCAATCTCATTTAAATTTGCAATCAAAGTTTCAGCGGAGATTTGAACTAGATTGTCATGGGACGTTTTATATTGAAACTTGAGTCACTTAATCTTTAATGTCATTTTAGCCCGTTTAAAAAAATAGTTTATAATTTATTTTGTAATAACCGATATTTTAAATTGCATATGAAAATATCATTGCAAACATACAATAATGATAGATTTGCCTTATTGTGTTCATGATTTCCATGGACATTTCCGCCTTAACGACGTGCCATAGACTAAGGTTCGGTCTAAATCTCCTATCATAGGATTTGGAAACTGATTCTTCAAATAAATCTGTAACTGTTTGGTATACCTCTTGTTTACTTGTTTTATGATAGCACTTTGATTGAATGTTTTTAAATGAAATATTGTAAGTTTAAATTCAATGTTAGCAGTTTGCTAATCAGGGACAACACTTTCCGCCTAGACTGGATTTTCGTTTAAAAAACTTCCTTTTAAAAATCCATTAAAGCCGGGTTCAAAGAATTCAACTTGGCTATTAGAAAGTATACTACATTATCTCTTGTAGTCTTTCAGCAACACCGTTTTATAACAACACTTGACTACATATACGATTGATGCTTATTGCCTACCACATCCATCTGTTACATACCATCCAACCTCACTTTTACCTAGACTTTGCTTTAATTTGACTTCAAATATTTCAAATCATTTATATGTGACATGTAAGGTAAATCGAATTGTTTCTTACACAAACGGTGCGTGTTGAAACTCTTCGATACGGTTTCAGCTATTGCAATCCCCTATCTACCCAAACCGTTACTTTTACCTTGACCTTATCTTATAAAAAGACTCTACTGCACCAACCGGGGACATGTGTGTTTGTAAAATAAGCTTCTTGTTCTTATTGTTACAGAAAAAAATTGCCTAAAAATTGCATGTTCAAGCTTCTTTTGACACTGGGTTTTTTATACTGATAATTTCGATATGGACCGTGGTCAGTTGTCATCAAACAAGTTATTGTTGTGCAAATGTCAAATAGAATAACAAAATCTAATTAAATGTATGTAAAGATATATACTACTCAAAATTTGCTAAGGGTCACTTTTTATTTTCACATTATCTCCAATTTAATTTAATTTAAATTGTTATTTTGCAGGTTTTGGTATTAAAATGTGTGTTTTTGATTTTATTTTTATGTATTGATTTATTATTGATGCGTGACGCTGGCTGAATCTAGCTAGGGGTGAACTTCAAATTACACATACTTTAAAAAGTGATCCTTAGCAAATTTTGAGTAGTATATAAGATATTACCATGATACTTCATGAACAGCAATTCGAGCGCTATATGCACAACTTACTTCGCACCGGAGATCGATTGTCTGGTGAATGTTCAAAAATAAATCTTTATATTACAGACCTAATTGGTAATTGTTCATTATAAAACATTATAAGTGTACAGATAAATTGCTAAATGGACGTAATGCACACTTTTAATTAGCATGAGTTTTCATCCGAACTGTAGGGGACTGTGTGCAATACTGTCAAAGCTTTGTAAAATACATTATTGAGAATGTAGTAGGACAAGAATCTTTATTGTTAAATGGGCCGTCCAACAGATTTTGGCATGTATTGAAGCATGTCATTAAATGCTTTATATTGATAAATTTAAACATTTGACCTAAAAATCTCCAGTAAAAAACACGAATACAATTTAAAAAAAGGAAAAAAGTAACCCTCAACAGGGCTCGAACCACTGACCCCTTGAGTCCTGGAGTAAAAAGTCTCCCGTCTAGACTACTCGAGTGGGTGTATTTTTTACCTATATAAGCAATCCTCGTAGTTTCCCAAAATATAACTACAACAACAGAACTTTCCAAATTATTCAATCGTTTCGCCTCGCACGTCGCATTACAATTTTCAGGTTTTCAAATCGTCAAAAGATGCATATAATGGCTATTTAAGAGCATGATAAATAGTCAGTATTACTATTTCCTCAAAAATTTCATAACAAAAACATAAAATTACGAATCTGATACAACTTTTTTTTATTTTGTAAATTTACCAATCTGTTGGACGGCCCCTTTAAATACAGTACTAAGAAGTTGCGTTCGTGACTGGAAATATTTCCAAAATTACTCTTTTGATATGCACAGAGTTGCTGACCTTCGTACCTCAAGGCTTTTGCAAGTAATATTGCTCAGCAGCAGGACTAAAATTACTCTAAATTAGTGTGACTGCATTGAAAAAACTTCACCCATCAAAATGTGTGTTTTAAGGTTCATGTAGAGGCTTCATTTTGAAAAATGTGGGACCCCTAGCATTGAACTCAAATTTGACTAAAGGAAGAGTGCCACATTGAAAATGTATACATATATGCTTGAAAGGATGTTTTTCCTTCAAACTGCTACCAATTTTGTACATCAACGTATCATAACATCCACAAAATCAATCAAACTACAAAGCGATTTTAACACTAAAATATACATTATTTTCAAAAATCTGAATCATGTTTATTCCACGTATTTCGGCGGAAAATTATATAACTAGTGAATAATATCGAAATTGACGAGGGCAAGTTACGCTTAAATAGTAAAAAAAGTTTACATATCTAAAAATATCAAAACTCGAACACATGTCATTTCATCACCATGGGGGCAGCCATTTTTAAATTAATAAAATAGAAAGAAACATGCTAAAAACTCACTCATCGCTTAATTGACATTCCAAACGGTTGACGATGACAAATGAATTGGATTGTAATCTTTCCTTTGATGTTTGCAAACTGCACGATCAGACCTCATAAACACTCAAAAGAATAACTATGTAAGAAGCATTTCACCAATGTTTACAATCGTTGTCGAATCACTGTACGGTACTTATATTATTGCGCATAAAATAGTACGCTTACAGACTGACAGAAAGATCGATACATAACTCCGTTCAATTCATCACGGTATACAATTCTATCAATAATATATAATAATTCATCGCCTTTACAATCTAAAAGTAGAAATAATTCTTTTAAACGGAGTTTTTAATAACGAAAGTGAAAACAACGGAAGTTGGAATGGATATTCTGTAAGATGCACTTCGGCTACAGAAAAACAAAACAAATAAACTAAAAAAGACGTGTGGGGGACAATTTTCAGCTGGAAAATATTTGCAATATGGTAAGTGATGATATCTCTGCGTGGTCATTTCTGTTATTTAGTGCGATCTCTTGCTGATTAATGTTAATAGTTGTTTTACTAGTACAACACAATTGTCAAAATAAGTACATGTGTTTTCTTAGGTATGTACGTGTATACACATACCCGGTTTTCTCGCACGTGGTTTCGACCGATTTGTTTTTCACGTTTTTCTACGGATCACAGCGATGGCCACGCTTTTAAAATGGGTAGAAGGAATCGAACTATAAAATCAATAGTTTTGCCAATTTCTTTATTCTTTTACAATTTTATATGTCGTCTGCAATGTATTTCAATTTGAGATGGTGTAAAATTTGCAATTTGGTTGAGAGGTAAATAACAAAATTGTTAAGCCTTTGAAATATAATTGTGACTCTTATTATCCACCGTACCTGGATTTTTAAAAAGTAGTTACGTTTTAGTTATTTTTAGAACTTTGTTTAGGATATTTATCCAAAAAAGGCAGTTGAATAAAAACTCATTTGTTGTTTTATGACAATTATTTTCTGTGAAATGTTGCTAACTTGACCTTGTATATGTATATAGCTTTGTATTTATTCAACTTAAGGTAGTGCATATCCTTCCTAACTTTAGATTGAGATTTTGTAAATTAGTGTAAAAATGTATTGGTTTTAAACCAAAATATGAATAAAGCACACACATATTGAATGTCAAAAATGTGTTTATGTTATTCTATCCGTCTTTAGCTTTAAAATGATATATAGTTTGACCATATTGTACCAAATTCGATGAAGAAAAACCAAAGAGAAGTTTTAATGAAATTTATCCCCCCCCCCCATGAACCTTAAGTTCATATTAATCCACGTTTTGAATGGAAAGTTGCGTGGCAGATGAAAACTGTTTTGCGAACGGTATTTCTCGAAGTTTCTTGTGATATGGTCAACTTTGTGAAATAATGCATTTGTTTAATATCTTAAACCGTTTATGAAAAAGTGTTTATGTTGTTTAGTCTAATATTTGTTAATAAATTCAATTGTGTGCGATTATTTTATGAAAATTTATGTTAAAATATGTTTTGAAAATTATGTAACGGTACTTAGTAAATCAGCTGTGTTGTTTAGTTTTTTTTTTGTTTCGGTAGCACAAAATGAATTATAACTGTCACAATCATGTTGTCTTATACCTTGAATTCTACCAATTATCTTTGACATTAGTATTGTTGCATACTTTATTTACGCCCCTTATGCAAAAATTGGTCTTATACCATATTCGGCCAGCGAAGCTCCATACCAGAATGCGTGTTTGGTTAAAGGGTTCAATAAGACGCGTAGGAGTTATTGTATGAATATCCCACTTTTCAAATACTCACTTTTCAAAATTGTTTCACAAGATTTATATTATCGGTATTGCTAATGGCTATGCATGCGAAAACAAAGTTCTTCTTTTTTTATATAACATATGCAGTGTTTGATGTCAATTTCGACCGAAATCAAGCAATAATTCAATACATTTTTATACATGATTTGAAAGCTAATGTGTTCTAAATGTTCACTCGGATGTAAACAAAACAAGGCTGTCACGTTAAGGGTTGATTACAAGGCTGAATCCTTGCTATATGTCGGACACAATAGGGTTGGTTACAAGGCAGAATCCTTGCTATATGTCGGACACAAGAGGGTTGGTTACAAGGCAGAATCCTTGCTATATGTCGGACACAAGAGGGTTGGTTACAAGGCAGAATCCTTGCTATATGTCGGACACAAGACAGCCTTGATAAGGGTTGGTTACAAGGAAGAACCCTTGCTATATGTCGGACACAAGACAGCCTTGCCCTGGGCTGATCATTCAATATGGTAATTGAAATGTCTTCGACCCCTTCGGGTAACACAAGTGGTGGACTATTCACATGTTTGTATAGGTCCCTGGTCAAAACGACGCGATTTTGTCCAATATAAACGGCCCAGCCCCATTCCCAAAAGTGGGCCAAAAACCCACAGAAACAGGTGTTGGCAGTTGTTTTAACAAAAAACATGTTCCCGCAGATTTTTCAGACGTAAGTTTTCCATTTTTGCCGTTATCGTCGCGCTCGCTCGCAACTCATCATAGAAAGCGCCGGAGGCATCTTAATATCGAGACGCACAGCTGGCAACTCAAAAAATATACGCTATCCCGTTCCTTTTTGCGTACCGGTAAGGTTCAATTGATCTAAGTGATCTGTCTTTTTCAATGAGAAACAAAGCTTTGGCGCGCGATCGTGAAACAATACCCTACAAATTCATAAGTAAAAAAACGACACAGCAAGTTTACAAGGTTTTGGTAACAAAACAATATCCACCCTGTCGGATACATCGCGTTTAGGCTAAATTGCGAAATCTAAAGAATCCAGTTTACCGGTACTCTCTGTTTGGATGATTGTGTAAACATTTGTGTGTGACTATAACATGATTAATTACGTAGGAAAAGTAAACCGTTTGCTAATTGGGTCAAAATGCACAACAAATGAACATTGACAGTGCTTTTTGATCAAAGTTTCGGCCAACTGTTTGGCCCAAGTTCAACTTCTATAGCCTTATAACAGAAGACGGATCGAGGTAAGTTTGCTCCATATTTGTTAAGACGTAGTATTATAAAAAAACGTCATAGTAAAAATTTCGTGACACGAACATGTGGTCTGTATCGTCCGGAAATCTGGTCTGAAAGGTCGGGTCCGCATGGTCTTTGGCTTGCCTTTTCTGTAGTAACTCGTCTGTTACGATAAGAGGTAAAAATACACTAATTCAGATATGGTCCTATTATAAAACTGCAAACTTCAACGCATTTTCGTGACTTTCACGTCAAATTTTGCTGGTCTGGTATCATTTTAAATATGGATCTGTCCTCTTCCAAAAATTGCAATCAAAAAGGTAACGTCTCGCATTTAATAATATAGTAAAATTCGCCCATATGCAATCACCCTCGAAACAAAATATTTCGGAAGTCATATTTCGATAAGCACATTACTTTAATAAACGCACCCAAAACGGTCATCTTTCAACGGTTACCCCTTTCAACCCCTGTCAACCCCTTTCATCTAAGTCTCCAATAAAATGCACCAATACGTTGCAGTCTCACATAGGATACAGAAAATAATAATAGCACGCATGGCTGCTTTCGCTTTAAGGCTTTAAATGAGAAGAGAACATGAACGCTAAAGAATATAAGCACTTCTTTGGACCAAGGAAGGATACAAAATGGTTAAGTGGTATGTAACCTACAAGACTGCAAGGTCTGTGTCAAAAAGCGCTTTGTTGACAACATGGCAGACATCACAAATCTTTTCAAGGCGACAGTAAAGACGCTTAAATCTAAAGATAAAGGCTCGACAAAAATTAAATCCAAAGACGATGCTACCCAGATTCTATCAAAGCCGAAGCAGAGAGGAAAATTTGAATCTCTATCGAAAGAAGTGGTAAACAGTGTTGTATCATATATTTTCGCGTAATCTGTCAAATTCAGTCTTTTCAGATTATCTTTGTTCCTCTTTATATTATCTGGGGAATTTCGTTTGCAGCAACAATGACAGTGAGAAGAAGATCATATAAAATTGAATTTATTTTTACTGAAATAATTATTAATTGTCGTATTGTAATTCTGGCTGTTAGTGTTACAATTTTTGCTTGACTATTTCATATTTTGCGATTTGTCAGACTCACAGTGTTATACAAATGCTTGATTGGTCATTTTCGGCTCAGGTACTAATTACATGTACCCCGGTTACTCTTCAGTACACTTAAATGTACTCTGGGTACAGAAAATATACTAAAATGTACCCAGAAAATCTTAAGCTAAATTTTTCCACATTTTATTTTATTTATTTAAAGGTAATTTGTACTGTAACACTGGCTATATGTGTACTACGTCATTCGTATCTGCATTTCATACTGGTTCTCTGCTTTGTGTGTGAACTATAAGGTTGAATAAGACTACATAGAACCATCAAAACGTTCGCATCCGCTTTCGGGTTATGAACTGTCAAAATGCCACCCCCCCAAAAAAAAACCTGTCAAGATCAACTAACTTTGAAGGCTGCTTTTGGAATTGACAAAAGTAATAAACATGTAGCATCATCCCTGTTTTTAGTTATAACAGTTTCTTTTAGAAATTAAAATGTTTATGAGTCATAAAACATTTGTTGATGTTTCAATGTTTTTTTATTACTAATTTAAATACCAAAAAAGCTCATTGGTTTGGAAAAAAACTCATCGTTTCAGCACAAATGCACTTTAAAAACTCATTGGTTAAAAATGAAAAATGATCACTGATTGAGATACAGCTTGAATGCAATGTTATATACTCGTCAGGTCTTTTATTTAGCCCACCCTATCAATTGCTGGTAACATCCCAGGGCCCTTGCTACACTTTGGGGGATTGGGGCCGGTACCCTTAGAGGGGGGAATTTCGCGTCGTTTTGGGCGAAAAGGGGAATTTTAGAAGATCTTATCACCAACCATTCAACACTTAAAATTGCTATATTTTAATGTAATTTTCATAAATATACATGTAATCAAAGGTTCATAGCACGATACCAGCTGACAACAAAGGTATAAAAGTTTTAATAAAATATAAAAAAAAATTGGAGGGGGGAATTTTTAGCTGAAATAAGGGAAAAAAGTATACTATTTTAAGGGGGGAATGGGGCCGAATTTTGAAGTGTATTTAAAACGTTTGAACAATCACTTTATTTAATGTTTAATTGTCAAGGCCAGGCCAGTTATTGACAGAGGAGGACATGGAAGCATTAGTGAAAAATGTTTAAGGAGAAAAAAACAACAGGGAAATGCCACTGTAAAATTGTCTAATGAAATGTAAATTAACCAGAAACATTGATCTATGGAGAAAATAACAGTCTTTTTAACCTATTTAACAGTAAAAGTAAGACTTGACATTTTTCCCCATTAAGGAAAAACGCGCACAATTTTTCCCCCAAAGTGGAAAATTGTGCGTAAAATTTCCCACATGTAAGGGCTAAAGGCCCCATCCCCCAAAACCCTCCAAAAAACCTGGCTATACTAATGCTCTATTGGTCATTGTTGGCTTGGGTACTTCTTAAATGTACCCTAAGTACTCTTAAGTATACTTAAATGTACCCTGGGAACGGAAAATAAAATATAATAAAAACCAGTCAATTTAGACTGTACCAGAGTTTTATTCCCTCCTCAAAAATAGATGTAGAAAAGCAAACTGCCAGATACAAAATCTTTTTGAACAAAAACTGCCTCATTAGGCTTTTACAGTATGAGTTTCGATAATATGGAGGCCATTTTATAAAATATTGACAAACATGTGAACATATTAAATTGGATGGGTACCAAACAGTGTTTTGTACGATTTCAAGCGAATTTGTTGTAAAATTCAATTGTTTTGAACTGTTTTATGGCGGGGTAAAAGCTTCTGCTGGGGGAATTTTTCGGTCTGGAAAGGGGAAAAAACAGCCTAGATTGCTGGGGGAAGACGCCGATATTCGGCGTCTGTTATATAAGGTAAAACACCCCTGATAGCTCTTATAAATAGTAAAATAATCAAGTGAAAATTGTAGCACTAACAGGCAGTATTACAATATGACAAAAAATGTGTCTCATGTATGTCTATAAAATGCAGTTTTATATATTTATGCCCCCCTTCGAAGAAGAGGTGGTATATTGCTTTGCACGTCGGTCGGTCGGTCTGTCGGTCGGTCCATCCACAAGGTGGTTTCCTGAGTATAACTCAAGAACGCTTGGGGCTAGGATCATGAAACTTCATATGTACATTGATTATGACTTGCAGATGACCCCTATTGATTTTTAGGTCACTAGGTTAAAGGTCAAGGTCACGGTGACCCGAAATAGTAAAATGGTTTCCGGATGATAACTCAAGAACTCATACGCCTAGTATCATGAAACTTCATGGGTAGATTGATCATGGCTTGCAGATGACCCCTATTGATTTTGAGGTCACTAGGTTGAAGGTCAAGGTCACGGTGACCCGAAATAGTAAAATGGTTTCCAGATGATAACTCAAGAATGCATATGCCTAGGATCATGAAACTTCATGGGTAGATTGATCATGACTCGCAGATGACCCCTATTGATTTTGAGGTCACTAGGTCAAAGGTCAAGGTCACGGTGACCCGAAATAGTAAAATGGTTTTCGGATGATAACTCAAGAACGCATATGCCTAGGATCATGAAACTTCATAGGTAGATTGATCATGACTCGCAAATGACCCCTATTGATTTTGAGGTCACAAGGTCAAAGGTCAAGGTCACGGTGATCCGAAATAGTAAAATGATTTTCGGATAATAACTCAAGAACGCTTTTGCCTAGGATTATGACACTTCATAGGTACATTGATCGTGACTCGCAGATGATATTGATTTTCAGGTCACTAGGTCAAAGGTCAAGGTCACAGTGACAAAAAACGTATTCACACAATGGCTGCCACTACAACAGACAGCCCATATGGGGGGCATGCATGTTTTACAAACAGCCCTTGCTATGACCTGTTTCTGTTTATTTATGCCAGAAAATAGTTTATGTTGCTAATATTACTGATTAAAGCGCCACCTGGATTCCAGACGGCAACTTTACATGAAAAAAGCGGTTATCAGTTGCAACTCCCAGCAGCGTGAATAGTGTAAATAGCTGGGAGTTGGCGATGCATGGGTTATTGCAACTAACTGTATTCAGAGGTATTGCATGATTGCAGTTTCTTACATTGGCAAATATCATTCTCAAAAAAAATACTTTCCTAATCCTATGCGTATAAAATTTGGCTAAATTTTATTTGCTCTTAACTTCAGATGAAAACAATCATTGTCTTTTTCAGGTCTCTACCATAAGCAAACTGAAAGAATTTCTACTTGAACACAGAAAGGAATATGTGAATGCCGGAAGGTAAACATCGTCCTGAGAAAAGTTTAATTCTTTATATAGTTGCCACTGACAGTGTAAAAAACAACATCTTAAACTCCAGAAATTGTGTATAGGGAAAAGGAGTAAAATGAATTAACCCTTAAATTCATACAAAAGTAAATTGTTTTTTATTAGATTTAAAGAATTTTGTCAGATACTGATGTCCAAAATTGATTTTGTTGTTTACTGATTTGGATTCAACAGACTTCACACTAAGTATTTGAAATTATTATTTTAATAATCATCACTTTTTTTCAATTGGAAATTAACATTTCATCTTAATAGCAGATTTCCAGGTGTTGCAGAACATGCTTTCACATTAGTTTTTTTTTTTCAGTGGATAAACTTAGAATCAAAATTTGAATCCATTAGAATCTTTAACTATTCAAACTATTGTATTGAAATGAACAGGTTAAAAAAATAATTTTACTCGTTCTTGTCAGTTTTGTATTAGGAGTGTCTTGCAAAAAATGAGTCTTATGCCATACGCTCCCAGCACACCTCAGGACCAGACGTCCCCATCATTCAGTTTTGTCAAGCACTACCCTGTGCGCTATTAAAACATGCAAGGCTTGGTAGTGTCACTCACTAGAGGACAGTAGATCCTGGTCTGGATTTGTGATGGGGCAATTTTGTCTGGAGCTATGTTGGCGGCAGATGGCATAAGATCCATTTTTGCAGGTTTTATCACATTGCATTGGTATTGTTGTCTCACATTTGCCAGCCTTCTGAGTGGAGAGACATCACGCATGACGGACACTGAACGAGAGCACATCGACAATGAAGCTCAGAACATCATCCGCAAGTGTCAGGAAACCCTGGCTACCATATGCAAAAATGGTAAGTCTTGTTTAGTAAATGTTTAAGTTAACCCTTTACCACTTATATATTTATTTTTAGGCATTTGTAGTCGCTGAGAAAGTTAAATTTAATTAAAAGACCTGTATTACTTGATTCAAGTTTGAAGGCTTCATTTCCAACTCTAAGATACTGATGAGTAGCAAACAGCATAAAACCTGAACAAACTGCGAGTTACTTGTACGCTGTTCTTGTTTTATGCTGTTTGCACATAGCCATGTTCGCTATTCTTCTGAGTGGGAAAGGGTTAAATCTGGGAACTCAAATTAATAAGTAATAAGCTCATAACATTGTAAGTTTGAATTAAACACTTTATTAGTTCATTGTTGTGAATGTTCTTCTAAATTTTGGTGTTTTTACTGTGGCTAAAAAAAAAGGAAAAATAAAATAAAAAGCAACCATGTTAACAATGAGCACAATTCTCTGGAAAAAAGATATTTATAACTACTTAATGTTACACCTTAAAGAAAAAACTGAATTTTAAAATTAATTCAATATAAACATGTATACAGTTTAATATTCTTGTTTATAGAAATACATGTAGTGTTCAGCTAGAGAGTCACATACAAGGTGGTTAATGCAGTGTTTGCATTTCTAGCCGAGACAGAAAGGGTTCATCCCCAGGTGAAGGAGCACAGAGAGGGAGTTCTGGCACTGATCAATGCATACTTGAAAAGTGAGTTGTCACTAACCTGTAATCCCTCATGTGTGAGTAGGGCTGAAATGTGGCGAGTAACACACTGTTTACCACTTAGATACGTCGTTTTTACCCATTTGTAGTCCCGTAGAAAGTTAAATGTAATTAAATACCTTTCTCACTAAATTTAAGGTTTAAAGTCTTCATTTTCATCCTTAGATACTGATGAGCAGCAAACAGCATAAAACCTGAACAGTATGCGAGTAACTCGCAGGCTGTTCTGGTTTTATGCATTTTGCACATAGCCATTTTCTCTTTGCTTCTGAGTGGGAAAGGGTAAAATGACCCATCCTAGACAATAGTGTTCCATATTGAATAACATATTGCAACTTTTGCGGACTTTTTTTTATGAAACATTGTTTCATTCAGTGTATTTAAGTGATTTAAATAGGAACACAAATAAATTATTACATGTCTTTCTGGATGGAAGCTCATAAAACTGGTACCCAAGGTCATATAACGTCATTTTACTCTAAATGCATGAAAAAAGTAATCAGTTTGTATAATTTAAAGTACAGAATATCTTACAATATAATTTTTATGTCCCCGGTAGGGTGGGATATAGAAGTTGAACTGTCCATCAGTCCGTCTGTCAGTCTATGCGTCCGTCCGAAAACTTAAACATTGGCCATAACTTTTGCAATATTGAAGATAGCAACTTGATATTTGGCATGCATGTGTATTTCATGGAGCTGCACATTTTGAGTGGTGAAAGGTCAAGGTCATCCTTCAAGATCAAAGGTCAAATATATGGCTTCAAAGCGGGCATTGTGTTTCTGACAAACACATCTCTTGTTTTTATGAATTATGTAAAGTGTGGAATTAAAGATAAATAAAAATATGACATACGTTTGCTGCCCTTCAGTTTATAGGATGAAGTCATGGAATGTCAAAATGCAAGGCAATGCTACAAATTATTGTCTATTGACTCTTATTTGTTTGTACTATTCCCTCATTTCATTGACCAAATAAAGAAAACATTAATCAAATTGCATGTTTTGTTCTGTTGCTTTTTTCTTTAATCACATCTGTTTTCTAATTGAATATTTATCGTAAAAGTGGATGGGACCAGCAGCCTTGTTCTTAGTATCTCCTCATTTTCGTGTATCATGATTTATTGTATCACGTTTAGACTGTAATTATGACTACCTATAAAATTAGAAGTTGAAAAGCAAAACACGTTATTGTGTATTTCAATATGTATTTTATAATATGGCAACATGACTTTATTTAAACAAATTGAAAAAAAAAACACTTAAAAAAATTATAGGTCTTAAAAGAAATTGTATGTGTAATTTGGAAATGCAACGATTTTTATTGTTAAGTGTAAAACAAAATTTAACTGTAAAAAGGTCATTTGAATGGTATAGCCCTTTGTATAAAGTGACACAATATAATTAGTTATGAGTGACTTTGATTTGCAAGCAAACTTGTGTTTATTTTCAGTGGTGACAAAAATCTACAGCGAGCAAAGGGCAGTAAGAGTCAAAAGAGTCGTTGATAAAAAACGCCTGTAAGCAACAGTCTAAGAAATATGGGATATGTATTTGACATACAAGTTATATGTTTGAGATACACGAAATCAACTTAAGGTGCAATCAAGTCTGTGTATTATATGCATTTCTTTGATGGCTCCATTATAGGAAAATCCCAAACTTGTGTTGCTAGAAGTAAGTCTATTTGTGTGTTAATTTTTAAGAAAAAGCTTGTTAATATTGAGTTATCGATAAATAAGTTAATACAAGTGGATTACTATGTGCAGGGCTTTTGATGGAAAATACTCAAGTTATCAAAGGTAAACAGAAAAATAAGAGAAAACCTTCACATAAAACCGTTTCATGTGAAATTGTATATTTGAAAGTGGGATGCTTTCCAGAAGCATTAATTGGGGTCGGCGGCCATTGTTTCTTATATATGTCAGTCTTATTCAGATATAAAAAAATAACGCTTATTGATTTTTAATCAGGTTTTCCAAAGGAAAAAACTGGTTATAAGTTTGGCGAATGTCTGCGGGCGGGCGGGCGAAACGAGCTTGTCTGAGCCATAAATATGTTGTTCATTGAGATTTTAAAATCATTTGGCACATTTGTTCACCATCATTGGACGGTGTGTCACGCGAAAGAATTACGTCGATATCTCCAAGGTCAAGATCACACTTTGTGTTCAAAGGTAAAAAATGGCCATAAATGATCTTGTCCAGGCCATCACTATGTCATTCATTGTGAGATTTTAAAATTACTTGGTACATTTGTTCACCATTATTGGACAGTGTGTCATGCGAAAGAATTATGTTGATATCTCCAAGGTCAAGGTCGCCAGGACTAAACATATATTGAATTTGACACAAGAGGGATACCTAGGAACAATCAGTAACAATGCACATTTTGAAATGTCTTCCTTTATCATACTTTTTTTTTCAAATTGAAATCACGGTCGCCACGACTAAAAATAGATTGAATTTGACACAATGGGGGTAACTAGGAACAATCAGTAACAATGCACATTTTGAATTGTCTCCCTTTATCTGACTTTTTTTTTCACATTGAAAACCTGGTTTTGTGACAATTTTGTCTCTTGTTATATTTTGTGTGGGTACATGCCAGTGCCCGGATAGAGCCAGAGAAACGCCCAGCCCGCTTAAAGTCCTATTCGCAGAGTGAGTCTGACCTCCCAGATAACCAGTCTACCAATGCACAGTCACCGTTACCTGGGCAGGCAGACAACCAGTCAAGCAATGCACAGACACCGCCACATGGGAAGACAGACACCAGCAAGATAAATACAGGTGATATGGGGATGGAAGGAAATATTATATTTTTAGACTTCAAAAAAACATGTGACACTGTAGAATGGAATCTCATGGTAGAAACACTAAAAAAGTTTGGTTTTAAACAAGGCTTCATTAATTGGGTCAAGACATTATACACAAATATTTTCTCTACAGTCACAAATAATTGCTGGATGTCAGATATTTCCAAGTTACTAGGGGAATTAGACAAGGATGTCCACTATCATCGTTATTATTCATTATTGTCGCCGAGGTACTTGCAAATAACATTAGAGGAAGTCCAAGGTATACACATTAAATCCAAAAATACACAAATAAAACTAATACAAATAGCCGATGTCACAACTATATTCCTTAGAGATACTCATGAAATCCCAAGCGTACTAAAAATAGTCAATCATTTTGGAGAGGTGTCAGGTTTAAAACTTAATCAAAATAAAACTGAGGGCATGCTAATTGGTAAATCTAAAATCAACTCAATTATCAAAATACAAGATGTTATATTCAAACCCGCTGTGAAGGCTCTTGGTACTGTTTTTGGAATAAACCGAGACGAATGTGAAGTCTTTAATTGGTAAAATAAAATTTGTGATTGCAAAACCCTAATAAATGAATTTAGCAAACGAAATTTAACCATCTTCGGAAAGGTAACGGTGATCAAATCGTTATTGTTACCAAAGTTAGCATATTTAGTACAAAACATATTTACCCCTAAACAAAGACTCAACGAAATCAACTCAATGCTTTTCAAGTTTTTATGGAATAACAAACATGAAAAGATAAAGCGATCAATATTAATTGGCAAGAAGCTTGGAGGTGGTATAGATATGCCTGACTTTGAAGTTTATTCAAAATGTTTAAAAATTAAATGGATTAAACTTTTATGTAATAACGATGAGGCAAACTGGAAAATTATCCCAATGCTATTTTTTTAACCAATATGGAAATAACCAATCTCTAAAATGAACCTAGATTCGTTAAAATCATAACCTTGTGTCCAAAAGAAAATCCCACTTTTCTACACAGACCTTGTAAACATCTACATTGAATGAAACAATATAAAACCGAAATCAAAACCTGAAACGTTTATTGATATAAGATCCCATATATTGTGGGGTAACAAATTCATTAAAAACAAAGGAAAATGCTTAATGTTCGCCAATTGGGTCGAATCAGGGACATTATACATAAATGACATTATTACAAACGAAGGAAATGTCTCAGAAACAGTTATCTTACAAAAACTAAAATCAAAACGAAACTGGTACCCCGGTAAGTAGAGACAAATATACTTAAATTAGCCATACCTACACAATGGAAGGAAATAGTTAAATCAGATGAATCAATTAAATCAAGCATAAAAATTAAAACTACAAACCCTTATGACAAAAACCTCGACTTAAATGCCATAAGTCATAAAGATATTAGGTCCATATTTATGACAAAACAATTCACATCACCCTATCAGCATAAGTATTGGGAAACAAGGTTAAACCAACAAATAAACTGGCAATCAATATATTTTACTATACACAAATTAATAGTGAATCCAAAAGTTCGACAACTTAAATACAAGATATTACACCGCAATTTACCCACAAATGAAAATCTTTTCAAATGGAATATATATAATTCCCCATGCTGCTTATTTTGCCAAGAGTTAGAAACTTTCTAGCACTTTTTCCTAGAATGACCTTTCGCTACCCAATTCTGGAATCATGTTAATTGCATATTTAAGAGCATAGGACTAAATAAACCCATGGACACTTTACATAACATAACCATAGGTTACAAAACACAATATGCAGCATACCACGACATAAACATTATTTTAAGTGAAATATGCTTCACCTTCTATAAAGGGTATATGCAAAGTGAAAGACGAACGCGTCAAGTAGATATGTCTAGCATTTTCCTGGACGGTCTACTGATGATGGAAAAGCATTACAAAACAAGTGAGACTAAGCATCATTTACTATCAAGGTTCAAAGTCCTTTTAAAAGAACTGATGAATAATTAACACTCGTTTCAACTCTCTTCCTCATCAAACTATCCCTTTTTTGTTGTTGTTGTTTGTTTGTGCGTGTTTTTGTTTTCTACATCCCAAACCAATCACGCAAAACTTAACCGACCGACAATATTCCATTTCGCTTTCACTGTGAATGCTGTATTATGCGATGTTACTCTGTTTATCTTTTTTACCTTCTCATTGCCATAATACATACATCGCAGTTCCCTATGTTACCTCGTAGAGCTTACTCAACGATGTGTCTTTTTTAACAGCAATATTTAATTTCTAAACAAAATTCGTCAAAATGTTGTCCTACCTAGTAACCTTGCGTTATAATGTTGAAGACATCTTACTATGTTTATATTGCTTTGTTTTCTAAGATTTGCTTAAGTTAATATGAAGCCTAAGTAAACGCTAACTACTTCTTTCAAACATGATGTGAAACTCTCCTACAACCTTATGTTATTTTTGTTTTGTAAATGTACAAAATCTTACACAAAGTTTTGCACTGTGCTAAATGTTAAAATGTAAAAAAATGAGTTACTTGTAATATCGAACTTATCTATCTTGGTAAGAAGAATGTATCGTTTGTGCATGCCTTATATGCATGTTTATACAAATATGGGTATGTTAATTATGTACTTGTATATTGTTAAATAAAATTAATATTAAAAAAATATAAAAAAATAAGAAAAATAAATAAAAAGGAAATATAAAAGTGGAAAATGCATATTTCAATACTCATTTACAGTTTGAAATATAACCAAAAAAATAAATATTTTTTCCCATATAGGTAAAAGTGTCAAATCATGCCTGGAAAAATATTGTTATAGGCATCAACTTGAAATGTCATAGGTTGGTAGTTCTTATTTACGGGCTTTGCCGTGTACAAGGATCATAACTTGCTTTTGTGTGGAGCATATCTTGCAAATTAAAACAAAAATAATTTTGAAACTTTGTAGGTAGGTAGATCTTATAAATGGGTTGTTTAGGCATTAAAAACCATAACTCTTGCTCACTCTTTATGTATACGTACTACAGTAAATTGTTATTTTTTCTGCTTTAATTTTCTTCCCAACATTTATAACAACCATCAAGATTATCAACTTGAAACATAAAAGATATGTAGATATCATTGTAGAGTTGTGCTGTGAGCAAGAACCATAACTTGATTCTTTATTTTCAGAGTATTTGACTTTTGTTAACTTGTTATACTCATTTTTGTGTAGAGCACATTTCCTTAATTATAAGAGGCATCAACTTGAAAATTAATACAGTTGTATATAGGTTGATCTCATTAAGTGGTTGATCAGCTCCTAAGAACCATAACCCTTGCTCCCTTTCTTTTTAGATTTATTGCCCTTTGTGATTTTTATGTAATTAAATTTATTTAAATTTTGAGCATATCTCAAAAAGAAAAAAAGTTAAGACAAAAGTGGATTCTTATAAACACATCTGTTTTACACTGATTTTCCTATTACATCTTGAAAACTATAAGAGGAATGATCGAATGATCGTTACACTAAATTGGTAGGTAAATTTCATAGATGAGATGTGCACGTCTGAAGAACCATAACTTTTACTTTTGTATTTTGATAGTTATTGCCTTTTGTTAATTAATTGCGTTTAATTTTTCATGGGTTATATTTTGCCAAACAATATATGATGTATCAACTTGACATTCATAGGTAGATAGATCTCAATGAATAAAAGTACACTGCCCATAAGCCATATCTCCTGGTTTCAAAATTTCTAATTTATTTCCATTGTGATTTTTATGGTGAAAGTTTGCCGAGGACATAACTCAACTATAATCATAGGTTCAATGGTGCAACTTTCTATATAGGAAGCTCTTATTGCTGGAAAACCAGTTCTGAACATTAACTATTATTGGCCTTTGACAAAGGGTATGCGGGGGGGGGGGGGGGGGGGGGGGGGGGTTATAACTCAACAGTGAAAGTTGTAGTTCACTCTTGAAGGTCGTGGGAGGGTGCCCAGTCCAGGTCCCAGTCACATGGAGGACAGTGATGATGACATCTCACCCGAGGAGGCACAAATGGTAGGCTCTCTTTGGGTACTTATGTCTCAACCAGTAAGTGTTTGTAAGAACACACTTATGTATCAATCATTAAATGTTTTGATTGTTTGTAAGGACACACTTATGTATCAATCAGTAAATGGTTTAATTGATTGTAAGGACACACTTATATCTCAATCGTAAATGGTTTAATTGATTGTTAGGCAAACAGGGACTTACCGGTATAAAAATGTAAACAGTTTGAATCATAGCATACTATTTTTGGTGATTATTAAAATGCCAATAGAAAATGTTGCTACTGTTTTAAGCATTACACTTTGTATGCTCAAACCTTTGATAACTGGTTAATGTATTCACAGGGTTATGTTTCGTGTGTGAAGCCAATTTTGTTTGATATAATATGGCCATGAAGAACAGCTTAATTTATGTTAAATAAAACATTTAAACACATCTGCTTGAATACACAACTGTGTGTGTTGCTATTTGCAGTTTGAGCAGGAAAATAAAGCCATTTATGAAGAAATGAATAGTTTGTCAGAAGAATTAAGGTAAACAGCCAAAGCCTATTTATTTATGAATTTAAAGCTTAATATCATTTGATTTTTTTCCCAAAAGAATTACAGTTGCCTGTTGTATTAAATAGGTGATATTTCTTGTTTGATGTAACTGATACAAAAGCACGTTTTTTGCAAGAAAATGTTATAATCCGTACATACAATTTTAGGCAATACAGGATCATTTATGTTTTTAATATTGCATAGTCATATATATATATATATTATATTATATATATATATATATATATATATATATATATATATATATATATATATATATATATATATATATATATATATATATATATATATATATATAAATATACATCAGCATAAAGTTTTGTCCACAATTTTTGAACACTTTAATAAATATATTTATACTGGTTAAAAAATCATTTTGCATTGGTTTGTCGCAGATGTGTATGTAACCTGTTTCCACGATAACAAATGATGACAGTGTGCGAAATTCAGATTTTAAAGTAATAGCCCAAATTCTTATACATATATGTAAAAAGTAAAATTTCTAACTAGCCCGACTATATAATTTTGTTAATGCCCACTAGCCCGAATGATATTCTCTAGCCAAAACCCTTCGGGCTAGTGCGAATTTCGCACACTAATATAATTGAAGGAGTCGCCTTTGGATGTCACGGGCCCTGTTTATCACATGCCACTTAAAAAGTTCATGGTTATGACAAAACAACCTAATACAGATCAATAGGTTTTTGCTTCTCTCTAATTAAAGCTCAGAAACTCTTTCACTTATGTTTTGATCGCACTTCTTCATTTATTGTCTTAAATTTTCCGTGTGTTGGCTGGTAAATGTACAACATACCAGAAAAGTACATAACATACACGGCATGAAGTGTGTTGACAATATGCGCTTATGCTGAACATTCTACCTAAACAAAGTTAAAGCCATCAATACAGCTTTGCTGCATTATGGTTTCTACATAAATGTCAAGTTATATCTAACAACTGAGTGTAATGCATTTAAAGTAGTGCGAATTTTGCACCAAAAAAATGCATGAAATGTGTGTCAATTAAGTAATAATGTATTTCATGCCATTAATTTGTCTTTAAACTATTTAACATTGTTAATAATTGTTTGCCTGGTATTGAATTGGTTGATTGGTCAACCCGTGGAATCAACACAACTAATGTCAATTTAATAATAATGATTATACTGTTAAAGTTTGCATTTTATTTCAGTAAAATACATGGAAAGGTTGTAGAAATAGCAAGTCTTCAAGAAATATTTACAGAGAAAGTTTTAACGCAGGTATGATCAGTTCTTATGGGTAAAATTATTGCTTTTATAATACAACTAAAGCTACTGGTCTAGATGGTATTCCCTCTCGATTTATTAGAGATGGGGCTCCAGCTATTTCGTATCCGATTAGTCAAGAAAGATGATAAAACTGCTGGTGGCAATTAACGCCCAGTTTCTATTTTAAGCATTGTTTCCAAGGTCTTTCAAAGGGTTGTTTATGACCAGGTAGAGTCCTATTTCAAAGCCAATAAGTTGTTTTATAAATTTCAGTCGGGTTTTCGACATGGCTATTCCACTGATACATGTTTTATCCATCTGACGGACTTTATAAGGTTGCAAATGGATAAAGGTCACCTTATTGGTATGATACTTTTAGACCTTCAAAAGGCATTGATACAGTGGACCACTCAACTCTTCTTATGAAACTTAGTGCAGCTGGCCTTGTTGATGATATCTTGAGATGGTTTAGGTCATATCTTTTTGATAGACAGCAGCTTGCTGATGTCTCGGGCACCTATTCATCAACTGCTGGTATTTCTTGCGGGGTGCCACAAGGGTCAATCCTAGGTCCTCTTCTGTTTTTTATATGTAAATGACATGTCAGCTGTGGTAAAAAACAAATTATTATATGCAGATGATTCAGGAATTTTAGTTTCAGGTAAATTTAAGTCTGTCATTGAACATGCTCTTAAAGAAGATTTGCTTCTTGTTAGTCAATGGCTTGTTGATAATAAATTATCACGACATTTAGGTAAGACTGAGTCGATCTTATTTGGGTCTAAACACAGACTTAGGTCAAATTCATCCCTTGATATAACTTGTAATGGCATTGTGATTAATCCAACTTCTCCAGTCAAACATCTTGGAGCTATCATAGATCAATCTCTGTTTTGCAGAAGGCTAATGCCCGGTTGAAATACTTTATCGTTAAAAGGATTTCCTTACCCAACATACCAAGAAACTCCTTATTATGCCCTTGATTCAATGTCACTTTGATTATTGCTGTTCAATATGGTACCCCGGTCTAACTCAGTTGCTTAAACATAAGCTACAGGTTACTCAAAATAAGCTAATTAGGTTTGTTCTTAATCTTGACGCCAGGTGACATGTTGGTCCACAACACTTCCGCTCTCTTAATAGGTTACCTGTCAGCAAACGTGTTGACCAGATTATCCCCAGTCATGTTTTCAAGGTCAAAAATGGTTTAGCTCCTGATTTTATGGGAGAGTCGTTTATCCCCCAGGATTCTGTCCATTCATATAAGACAAGGTCATGTAGTAAGGGTGCTTTTGCAATTCCAAAGGTCAAAGGTTTTGGCTCCAAGTCCTTCTGCTCTCTTGGTTGCTCCTTGTGGAACAGCCGACCTGCTGACATATCCAGTATAAGAAGATTACCTTCATTCAAAATAGCAGTTAAGAAGTAACTGATGGACAGTTTATAATTTTATCATTTTTATATCATTATTATCTTTGTATCATTTTTGTTTCGGTATAGGAATATTTTAATCAGTTCATATAGATCTAGTCATTTAATTTTTTTTTTATAATTGCTGAAGTTGTGATATTGTTTTTATCAGCTTTCTTTAATTGATATTAAATTCTTTTTTATTAGGTTTTAAGGACATTGCGTTATGTGTAAGTTTGTGTATTAATTTCAAGTATTTTCTAGCTTTTTTGTAATCCATAAAAATATTTCTTTATATTCCTTTATAGTCTATTCCGTACTGTGAATACAAAATGCCAAACATAGATTTGTACTGTGATAATATTATTAGGCCAATTATCTGTGATATCATTGAACAATGTGTACTAATATGAACTTTATTATAAGGTTAATTGTTTAAAAACTACTTGTTGTTATTTAAGTCATGCCACCAGCACAAAGGACCACAATGGAAATAAGAGTCGCTCTTTTTTGTGTTATCCTTGGGTGTTTGGTGTGCATGTCATGGCTTATTTATTCTCTTGTGTTCTACTATTCTGTATTATACATGTTGTTTTAAATGTCCATGTATGTGTATTCCATACTGAAATAAATCAATCAATCAACCATTAACATTTGACTTATGTTATTGTTACATTATTGCGAAGTAAAAATAAAAGGTCTTTTCCTATAATGATGAAAACTTGTCATAATAAACTGAGTTCAAAATGCAACAAGTAGATCTTATTGTCAATGTAGTGTGTACTGTACTGGAATGTTGCAATATGGTCATTTTAGAAAATAAATCATTTGAAATATCCATCTTTAATCATTCAATACATTAAGTGTGTTTCTTAAAAAACACCAAGTGCTACGTGCATGTTGAGGATTTCCTTTCCTTGTCTCAAAAAATCTGTTGGACGGATACTAATTACCTTTACATGAATCATATTAAAATGTGGTTACTGTATAACAACACCCATGACATTCTCTTTAGGAAGAAGACATTCAAAGAATAGCAGATACTGCAGTCTTCACCACAGAGAATATTAAGGACGGAAATGAGGAAATAAGGGAGGTAAGTCAAAGAATCGGATCAAATCCAACGTGAATACTTCATTGTCATCATCATAATTCCAATCTTATCCTGCATTTTAAGTTAATTCCTTTTGAGCTCAACTGAGCACAACGTGCTCATGGTGAGCTTTTGTGATCGCCTTTTGTCCGTCGTCGGTTGTGCGTCAACATTTGCCTTGTGAACACTCCAGAGGCCACATTTATTGTCCGATCTTCATCAAACTTGGTCAGAACATTTGTCTCATTGATACCTCAACTGAGTTCGAAACTGGGTCATGCTGGGTCAAAAACTAGGTAACTAGGTCAAAAAAAAGAAAAACCTTGTGAACACTGTACAAGTCACATTTGATGCGCAATCTTCATGTAACTTTGTCAAAATGTTTGTCTAAATGATATGTTGGTTGAGTTAAAAAATGGTTCCGGTCCCTTGGAAAACATGGCCGCCAGGTTTCGGGGCAGCATTCCTTATATGGCTATAGAGAAACCTTGTGAACACTATAGAAGTCACAATTTTTGTCCATTCAATATGAAACTTGGTCAAAACATTGGTTTAATTGATATCTCGGACGAGTTCGACAATGGTCCAGATCGGTAAAAAAACATGGCCGCCAGGGAGTGGGGCAGTTTCTCAATATGTATATAGTGAAAACATGTGAACACTCTAGAAGTCACATTTTTGGTCCAATCTTCATGACATTTGGTCAGAACATGTGTTTTCTGGATATGATGGTTGAGTTCCAAAATGGTCCAGATTGGTGGAAAAACATGGCCACCAGGGGGTGGGGCAGTTTTCTCTATATGTATATAGTGAAAACATGTTAACAGTCTAGTTGTGATAAGCCATAGTGTTAAAGAAAGATAACCTGTACATACTTTCTAATAGTTAACTAAAAGTTTACTCCCTTGTATAAAACCTGGGACTTCTTTCATAAAATGTGGTGTACATAAAGACAGTAGTTTGCATGCAATTTAATAAACCTATGTCATAAAATAACTGTACATGTACTAATGCACTGTAGAGCCTTATCTTTGATCTTTACTGATAAGCCAAGTTAACCTACTGGTGTATTTAGCAGACTACTGTGCTATGAAACTGTTTCTATGGCAACCTTGTTATTTGGCATTTTCTAAATAAGAAAGACTCTTGATTGAAATAACTTTTATAAATTCTTCTTATTTTTTTACATTTGAATCACTGGAGTTTTCCACTCTCCATAAATTGTGTTCTTTAGATTAAGTTAGACTTATTTTATTAACTACATTTTTGAAGCAACTTCTAGACTAACAGTAACCAATATTTATGCCCCCCTTCGAAGAAGAGGGGGTATATTGCTTTGCTCATGTCGGTCGGTCGGTAGGTCGGTCGGTCTGTCGGTCGGTCTGTCCACCAGGTGGTTGTCAGACGATAACTCAAGAACGCTTGGGCCTAGGATCATGAAACTTCATATGTACATTGATCATGACTTGCAGATGACCCCTATTGATTTTGAGGTCACTAGGTCAAAGGTCAAGGTCACGGTGACCCGAAATAGTAAAATGGTTTCCGGAAGATAACTCAAGAACGCATACGCCTAGGATCATGAAACTTCATGGGTAGATTGATCATGACTCGCAGATGACCCCTATTGATTTTGAGGTCACTAGGTCAAAGGTCAAGGTCACGGTGACCCGAAATAGTAAAATGATTTCCGGATGATAACTCAAGAACGCATACGCCTAGGATTATGAAACTTCATGGGTAGATTGATCATGACTCGCAGATGACCCCTATTGATTTTTAGGTCACTAGGTCAAAGGTCAAGGTCACGGTGACCCGAAATAGTAAAATGATTTTCGGATGATAATTCAAGAACGCATATGCCTAGGATCATGAAACTTTATAGGTAGATTGATCATGACTCGCTGATGACCCCTATTGATTTTCCAGGTCACTAGGTCAAAGGTCAAGGTCACGGTGACCCGAAATAGTAAAATGATTTTCGGATGATAACTCAAGAACGCATATGCCTAGGATCATGAAACTTCATACGTAGATTGATCATGACTCGCAGATGACCCCTATTGATTTTGAGGTCACAAGGTCAAAGGTCAAGGTCACGGTGACCCGAAATAGTAAAATGATTTTCGGATGATTAGTCAAGAACGCTTTTGCCTAGGATCATGACACTTCATAGGTACATTGATCATGACTTGCAGATGACCCCTATTGATTTTCAGGTCACTAGGTCAAAGGTCAAGGTCACAGTGACAAAAGTGGTATTCACACAATGGCTGCCAGTACAACGGACAGCCCATATGGGGGGCATGCATGTTTTACAAACAGCCCTTGTTATATCAGTTTTTTTGACAGATTGTGAACTTCTTTTTACATTCATTAAGGTATTTGCTGTATTTGTTCATTTTTAACGATGCATAGATTCTTAAGACTAAAGTTAGTTACTTTCATTAAAGCTGCTTTGGTTTACTTATAGATTAATTCTTTGAGTGTTTTCAGGCGTATCTGACTGGACGCCTTTAGTTAATTGAATAACAACCAGTAAGTGTGTTATAAATGAGCGTTCTTTAATTAGACTCGATAAATATTTCCGTATTACTTAAGTGCTCACAAAGTTGCATAACTCGTAACGGTCCCGTGACTGGTTCACGTGCGTAAGCGAACGAGACCACTCTACCACAGTTGTTTATAGTAAAACATTGTGAATATTTTTTGTCACATTTTTAGTTCAATCTGAATGACACTTGCTGATCTTCACACATGGTGACAATTTTTATGAGCATAATATTTTTTGCTCATGGTGAACTTTTGTGATCACCTTTTGTCAATTGTCTCTCTTCCGTTGTGCGTCACGAATATTCGCCTTGTTAACACTGTAGAGGCCACATTTATTGTTGGATCTTCATGAAACTTTGTCAGAAGATTTGTCCCAATAATATCTTGGACAAGTTCAAAAATGGTTCCAGTCTGTTGAAAACATTTCCGCCATGGGGCCATTTGTTGTTCATTCTTCATGAAACTTGGTTAGAAGATTTGTTCTAATGATATTTTGGGCTGCATAGAACAGGTCATTTCTTTTAATCTCAGGTGAGCGACTTTGGGCCTTTCAGGCCCTCTTGTTTACTTTGAATTTTTGTTGCATGCTTATTATAACGTTCTACATATTAGGATATGCATTGTTTGAGAAGGAGGGGTAGGGTAGAGTGGGAGTAAAAGATCATTACTTGGAAAAGCTTGTGTTCTGTGCAAAATTGACAAACTTTTTGCCAGACAATATTTACTACAAATACTATTAAATTAAATGTTCCACTATGTTCACCATTTGCCAGATTTGTTTTACAAATGCTATTAAATTCAGGGGTGTCAATTTTCCGGATTATTCCGGAAATCCGGATTTGAGCCGTCCAGGGTTGATTTTGAGGTGAATGTAAATCCGATGAGTTTGTTTAAGGCGGTTGGGGGTAGGGACAAAATTCTTTTAGTGCGGGATCATTTCAGAACGAATATTGTTATAGCATCGTCGGCATTCCGGACATTTGCGCTTGGTACCGATTTTATTTATTGATTTCTGATTGGTAAGCGGCTGGCACTGACATGAGCAGGCACTGGCAAAGTAAAGCACTGCAATATCATATTTTAAAACAATATGTTTATCAAATTATATATTGACTGCGTATTTGCTAGGTTACTGGTTTTCATTTTCTGCAGTCAAACGATATGCATATTTAATTACATTTGCAAATGATGTATCGCGACATGTTTTCGGACAGTCGTTTTCGGATACGCTTGTTTGTTAATTACATTTCGCAGTTCTTAATATCATTTGTTTAGAATGACAAATACACATGCGGTGTTATGGATGGTTTGGTTTATAAATTTTCGCATTATACTCACCAGACATTGCACCTACAGTACAGCAAAAGCGGCACAAACAAAATCTGCGGCTACACCACGGCCAGATTATTAGTACGCGGCGGCCGAATCGTGTGTTGACGCGGCGTATCGCCGTGGCACTCGGCATCGATCAGCGCATCGACGCTGAGTCTGTATTTACCTCGCGTACTTTCGCGGAGTAAATCCGCCGCATA
Source organism: Dreissena polymorpha (assembly GCF_020536995.1). Classification (NCBI taxonomy): domain Eukaryota; kingdom Metazoa; phylum Mollusca; class Bivalvia; order Myida; family Dreissenidae; genus Dreissena; species Dreissena polymorpha. Next base: position 24,348,533 of record NC_068367.1, read on the forward strand.
CGTACGCGGCGGATCGAGTGAAAAGATATCCACCAACATGTACATACATGTATGTGTAGCGTAGAATTAATTACGCGCAACTGTTAATGTTTCGTTCGCTTATCATTATTAAATTTTTAATCCGAAACACACTTCCGAATTTTAATGCTAACGCGACCTTTGGCAAATTCTAGTATCAAATAAACAGTGCTAAAATATCCTTTGTTTCATAAAAAGCGCGCGAAAATTATGCAGACATGTAGAACGTCGTTTGGAAAGTTTGGGTTTATTTTATGTTGTATAAATACATGAACATCACGTCAGGCGTAAATTGCGTGTTCAGTGGAAAAACGCCCAATTAGACTTTATTTCATCATCTCTATAAATAGAAACAAATGCCAAAATGTATTTGATACTAAAGGAAATATCGAGAATGTTTGTGTATCGTAAATATTTACCAGCATTTGCTTCAAAATTGGAATATACGAGATTATCGGTTAATTAGTAGCGATATTAACTGTATAATATGATCAAAATAGAACTTGTTTATATACGCATATTCAAACAATAGTTATAATAAGCTGATAATTAACAAAACAACAAATACGTCGTCACCGTCTTGATTATCGATGTGGCTTCAAACTGCTAATTTTCTCAGCTTAAATATAATAGCAAAATCAACATGCAATTAATTTATAAATCCATCATATGCTGGAGCCTTGGCCACTTGTATGTGCGAAAACATATTTACGCGACCTTGTTTATGTGTGAAATACATACACTATGGGCGGGAAACAAACTTAATTGGCCAGACACATTAACTATGCTTACATGTATATGCTAATACAATCCGCGCACAATAAATGTATTATGATTTTAATTATAATTATAATTGTTCTTTCAAAATTTGTTAACTACATGTAACTAATAATTTTTAAAAGATGTTTTATTTCATGATGCGCATCGACTCGGCATCATGTCGCGGATCGCGGCATGCCTCGGCGGACAGATGCGAAGTTTCGCGGCGAAATGCGACTTACTGACGCGGCTTCAACGACTCACGCAGCATCGACTCGATTCACCTTGCCGCCGCGGATCGCGAAATACGTTTGTTCCGCTTTGGCTGTACTGTAAAAAGACTATAAAAAAGAACAATAAGCTAGGGCTCGGGGGGTTGGGCCCTCTCTTCCCTTTATCCTACGGCTTAATTTTCCGGATTTCAAATTTGGGCCAATTGACACCCCTGTAAATTAAATTGTCCACCAATCATGATCCCTTGAGAGCCAGAAAGCTTATTTGCTATCTTTGAAGTTATTCTTAGTTTTTTTACAGTCATTTCTTGTTTCTTATAAGCCATTTTGACTTTAAATGAACTTGTCATTTTTAGACAATTTTTTTAAAACAATCCCTAAGAAATAATGTACAAGTCAGATAGAAGAAAGTGCTTTTATCTATTTGAGCTGTGTTATGTGAAAACGGGGCTTAATGCATGTGTTTAAAGTGTTGCCCCACATTAGCCTGTGCAGTCAGCACAGGCTAATCAGGGACAACTTTTTTGCCTAGAATGGATTTTCGTTTAAAAGAAACTTCGGTAAAACAAAAAAATAACATGAAAGCAAACATTTTATTTCCTGATTAGCCTGTGAAGACTTCACAGGCTAATCTGGGATGACACTTTACACACATACATTAAGCCCTGTTTTCCCATAGTGTGGCTCATTTACCATCTATATCCTTGTACTCACCCTTGATCTAACTGACTTGTGGTTGATTTACCATCTATATCCTTGTACTCATCCTTGATCTAACTGACTGGTGGCTCATTTACCATCTATATCCTTGTACTCATCCTTGATCTAACTGACTAGTGGCTCATTTACCATCTATATCCTTGTACTCATCCTTGATCTAACTGACTGGCGGCTCATTTACCATCTATATCCTTGTACTCATCCTTGATCTAACTGACTGGCGGCTCATTTACCATCTATATCCTTGTACTCATCCTTGATCTAACTGACTTGTGGTTGATTTACCATCTATATCCTTGTACTCATCCTTGATCTAACTGACTGGCGGCTTATTTACCATCTATATCCTTGTACTCATCCTTGATCTAACTGACTTGTAGTTGATTTACCATCTATATCCTTGTACTCATCCTTGATCTAACTGACTTGTGGTTGATTTACCATCTATATCCTTGTACTCATCCTTGATCTAACTGACTGGTGGCTCATTTACCATCTATATCCTTGTACTCATCCTTGATCTAACTGACTTGTGGTTGATTTACCATCTATATCCTTGTACTCATCCTTGATCTAACTGACTGGTGGCTCATTTACCATCTATATCCTTGTACTCATCCTTGATCTAACTGACTTGTGGTTGATTTACCATCTATATCCTTTTACTCATCCTTGATCTAACTGACTGGCGGCTCATTTACCATCTATATCCTTGTACTCATCCTTGATCTAACTGACTTGTGGTTGATTTACCATCTATATCCTTTTACTCATCCTTGATCTAACTGACTTGTGGTTGATTTACCATCTATATCCTTGTACTCATCCTTGATCTAACTGACTAGTGGCTCATTTACCATCCATATCCTTGGACTCATCCTTGATCTAATTGACTTGTAGTTGATTTACCATATATATCCTTGTACTCCTCCTTGATCTAACTGACTGGTGGAACACTTACCATCCATATCCTTGTACTCATCCTTGATCTAACTGACTGGTGGTTGATTCTCTTTTTCAGGCTATGAGGAAGAATGCAGGTTTCAGAGTGTGGATTCTTTTCTTCTTGCTGGTGTTGACATTTTCTCTACTTTTCCTTGACTGGTACAGTGGATAGCAGGCTTTTATAGTTATTACTGGGCTCCGTACATTTGGCGAATGACTAATGTCACTTGATTGGGTTTGATATATAGCTGTCTCGTGTTTTTAAGGTTTCCATAACATTGGAAAGAACCACTAAAATATAACAAACTTACAGGTGGAATATAATCTAGTGCATCATTGTTAAGCCATAATTATGCCTTGTTTGTAAAACAAATTTATGTACAAATAATTGCAATATAACTTATAATATGTGTTCATGTGTTTAAAGATATTCAAGATAATGCATTGAATAAAATGTCAGAGGATATGAATGTTGTCATTTACGCATATAAAAGTCTAATTTAAGTCTAATTGAAATGTGTTGAATACACATCCACATACTCAGTTTGAAGCCATCACCAGGTCCTTCAAATAGGTGGGATAAACATCACAAGTTATGGAGGGTAAACTTAAGTAATGCCACTACTAAGGATGCACTTGTGTGTTTAAATTATTGATGCTCATGTAAAAGGTGGCCATTTCGTATTAAATAAACTTATAAGATTTGTTTTAGTTACTGTACACTTTAAAGTTATCAATCCTTGAGGTGAAGACAGTACTAATTATTGTACTGTGGGCTCCCATTTGTTCAACATTGAAATGTGGGCTAACAGATCAACAGCCTTTAAAAAAAGGCAGTTTATTATTGTTTGTTTATAAGCCACAACCAAAGAGTTATGTGCATGTAGCATTACCGTTGTTAGTCCATCAGATAACTTTGTTGCATTCAACTCAGTAACTAAAATGTCTTAAGTGATGAAGCTTTCATCATCAGCATGTGAGATTGAGCAATTGGGTATTTTGGTTCTCTTTGTGTTTTGAACTAATCTTAGTAATGGCCTTTTTTTATGAAATAACAATATGTTTAGCTCACCCGGGCAAGAGGTGCTATTGGTGAGCTATTATGGTAACCCCCAAGTCCGGTGTTCATCTTCTTGCGTGTGGTTAGTCATCAACTTATATATTGTAACCACTTTTAGAGGCAGAATTTTTCAATCAATCTTAATGAAATAAGTCAGAATGTTAATTCATTTTTTTGACAATATCTAGTCCTAATATATTAGGTATCAGTAACCTTGACCCTGCTGGCCAAAAACAATTTTAAGTTTGGGATTCATGTAAGCAACATACACACAATATTTTATTGCAATGTGCCAATTTAATCTAAGTAGTCTAAGAAATCTGCCTAAATAACTCAAATGCACTTTTGAGTAAGTTACCCAGAAACTGAAAATGCGTGTATTATTAAATTAAAAAAATATTCGAAGCAATATCAGATTAAAGTAGCCAATTAGATATTTTATTAATAGACTTTTGGCTATTTATAATGCTAACATAACATACTGAAGTGATTAAGCTGAAACTGTTTTTTAAATTTTTAGTAAGATTGACCATGCCCTTACATGCTCCAAATACCTTAGCTAGATCATCTCCCTTAGCAAGATCATCTCCATGCAAATTGTCTGAATCCAAATACCTTAGCTAGATCATCTCCCTTAGCAAGATCATCTCCATGCAAATTGTCTGAATCCAAATACCTTAGCTAGATCATCTCCCTTAGCAAGATCATGTCCATGCAAATTGTCTGAATCCAAATACCTTAGCTAGATCATCTCCCTTAGCAAGATCATCTCCATGCAAATTGTCTGAATCCAAATACCTTAGCTAGATCATCTCCCTTAGCAAGATCATCTCCATGCAAATTGTCTGAATCCAAATACCTTAGCTAGATCATCTCCATGCAAATTGTCTGAATCCAAATACCTTAGCTAGATCATCTCCCTTAGCAAGATCATCTCCATGCAAATTGTCTGAATCCAAATACCTTAGCTAGATCATCTCCATGCAAATTGTCTGAATCCAAATACCTTAGCTAGATCATCTCCCTTAGCAAGATCATCTCCATGCAAATTGTCTGAATCCAAATACCTTAGCTAGATCATCTCCCTTAGCAAGATCATCTCCATGCAAATTGTCTGAATCCAAATACCTTAGCTAGATCATCTCCATGCAAACTGTCTGAATCCAAATACCTTAGCTAGATCATCTCCATGCAAACTGTCTGAATCCAAATACCTTAGCTAGATCATCTCCATGCAAACTGTCTGAATCCAAATACCTTAGCTAGATCATCTCCATGCAAACTGTCTGAATCCAAATACCTTAGCTAGATCATCTCCATGCAAACTGTCTGAATCCAAATACCTTAGCTAGATCATCTCCATGCAAACTGTCTGAATCCAAATACCTTAGCTAGATCATCTCCATGCAAACTGTCTGAATCCAAATACCTTAGCTAGATCATCTCCATGCAAACTGTCTGAATCCAAATACCTTAGCTAGATCATCTCCATGCAAACTGTCTGAATCCAAATACCTTAGCTAGATCATCTCCATGCAACTGTCTGCATCCAAATACCTTAGCTAGATCATCTCCATGCAAACTGTCTGAATCCAAATACCTTAGCTAGATCATCTCCATGCAAACTGTCTGAATCCAAATACCTTAGCTAGATCATCTCCATGCAAACTGTCTGAATCCAAATACCTTAGCTAGATCATCTCCATGCAAACTGTCTGAATCCAACGTTTGTTTTTTTAAATTCCATTTTTTATTTCCTTCGTAAACATAATACACCTAGCATATAACATAATACATAATATGTCAAATATACACACATTTAGAATGTTTGTTTCACAATGTATTACTATATAATGGTGCATAGCATTTTTGAAGACTATGCTGTAGATAAAGCATGTGTATTTTGCCTATAAAATATTACAAGAAAATACATACATTGAGCAAAATGTTTCACAAAGTTTTTTATATTTAGTTGTGATACATAGCATCTGTGAAGACAAAAGTTGGTGTGAAATGAATATGTTTGAATTAGTTTCAAACAATATTTAAAAGTTTGCAAAAATGGTGTAATGTAACACAGGTCAATAAAGGTTTTAATACAAATATACAAAAAAGAAAGAAAAAAGGGGTGTTTGTTGCTTTAAGGTAGGTGTTCTTATTTAATTGAGAATGTGTAAAGATGTTTTTAGGGTAGGTGTATTAATTGGGCAAAAAATGCGCCCAGTGAGTATTAAATATATGTAGTTTGTTTTGTGTGGTTGCGATTAATTCCTCGAGTTAAATTAAAGTATTAAAAAATGGTACACAAATTTCTACTATTGGTGTTGTTTTCTCCTGTTTGCATTTAAAGATAAAATATTTAGCCAACAATATTATGAAGTTAATGACATGTGAATTGTTAGCATCAGCTAGTGTCAAATTACAAAATGATATAGTTGCATAATTTAGCTCCAAGTTCTCTAACCTTTCCAACTTGTCTTAAATAAAGTTTTTTATATCCATCCAAAACTTTTGAATAGGATGTCAATCCCAGAAAAAGTGAATATTCGTTTCTGTGTGCATATTACAAAAATCACATAATGTTGATGAAACGAGATTGCATTTATGGAGGAAAGAATTGTTTGGTAAAATGTGCATGAGGTATTTATATTGGAAGTTTCTAAGTTTGGTGTCAATAGTTAATTTGATTGGTTGGTTAAAGATGGTTCTTTGGTTAATGTTTTGATTATTCAGAGTTTCTTTCCATTTATCAAATTGTTTGAACACTTCTGGTTTTTGTTTTAGTATAAGTGATTAATATACCATTTTGCAAACTTTTGTATTTTCTGTTATTTCGTTAAGCTTGTATTGCGGTGTGGTATAAATAATATCGTCTTCTTTTAGTCTATGTTTCCATTCAACAGGTATGCTTTTTACAATTTGATGATATTTTATAAAGTCTATAAACCATTACCCCAAGTAGCGTTATCTACCTCTGCATTGCAATGTAATTCTTGAAGAAAGCATATATTGAATTTGTTTTCTTTAAGCCATTGAAACAGAATGGAACGTTTTGCTGATGATGCTAAGCCTTTTGTGTTATAACTGCATATTTTAATTGTCATTTTTCAAGTAGGTGTGCTCGTTGTCATGTTTATCTTTTTAGCTCACCTGATTGTTCAGGTGAGCTTTTGTGACCGGTCTTTGTCCGTCTTCCGTCCCTCCGTCGTCCACATTTTGTAAACACTCTAGAGGCCACATTTCATGACAGATCTTCATGAAACTTGGTCAGAAGATTTGTCCCAATGATATCTCGATCAAGTTCGAAACTGGGTCATGCTGGGTCAAAAACTAGGTCACTAGGTCAAATAAAAGAAAAACCTTGTAAACACTGTAGAAGTCACATTTCATGCCCAATCTTCATGTAACTTTGTCAAAATGTTTGCCTTAATGATATGTTGGTCCAGTTTAAAAGTGGTTCCGGTCCGTTGAAAAACATGGCCGCCAGTGGGCGAGGCAGTTTTCCTTATTTGGCTATAGAGAAACCTTGTAAACACTCTAGAAGTCACAATTTTTGCCTAATCATCAGGGGAAGTTGGTCAAAACATTGGTTTTATTGATATCACTGACGAGTTCGAAAATGGTCCAGATCAGTGAAAAAATATGGCTGCCAGTGGGCGGGGCATTTTTCTCTATATGTATATAGTGAAAACATGTGAACACTGTAGAAGTCACATTTTTGGCCCAATTTTCATGAAATTTGGTCAGAACATTTGTTTCCTTGATATGAGAGATGAGTTTGAAAATGGTTCCGGTCAGTTAAAAAACATGGGGGGGGCAGTTTTCCTTATTTGGCAATAGAGAAACCTTGTAAACACTCTAGAAGTCACAATTTTTGCCCAATCATCATGAAAGTCGGTCAAAACATTGGTTTTATTGATATCTCAGACGAGTTTGAAAATGGTCCAGATCGGTGAAAAAACATGGCCGCCAGTGGGCGGGGCATTTGTCTCTATATGTACATAGTGAAAACATGTGAACACTCTCGAAGTCACATTTTGGGCCCAATTTTCATGAAATTTGGTCAGAACATTTGTTTCCTTGATATGAGAGTTGAGTTCGAAAATGGTTCTGGTCAGTTGAATAACATGGCTGCCAGGGGGGGGGGGGGCAGTTTTCCTTATTTGGCTATAGAGAAACCTTGTAAACAATCTCAGACGAGTTCGAAAATGGTCCAGATCGGTGAAAAAACATGGCCGCCATTGGCCGGGGCATTTGTCTCTATATGTATATAGTGAAAACATGTGAACACTCTAGAAGTCACATTTTTGGCCCAATTTTCATGAAATTTGGTCAGAACATTTGTTTCCTTGATATGAGAGTTGAGTTTGAAAATGGTTCCGGTCAGTTAAAAAACATGGCTGCCGGGGGGGGGGGCAGTTTTCCTTATTTGGCTATAGAGAACTGGGCTGTTCTCTTCCTTACCATCTCCATCTCCTCTAAACTTCTTGGGGGCGACACTATTTCACTATTTCCAAGGGCCTCCAATTCTGCTTCTGCAGCCTCTAATTCCTTCCTCGCACATAGCAGCAACAATTTTGCTTGCAAATCTGCCTTTGCTCTATACTGCCCTCTGATCTTTTGGTACCTAGTCCTCCATTTTCTGCAGTTGGAGTTGATACCTTTGGCCCTTGGGAAGTTTTGTCGCGTAATACAAGAGGAGGTCAAGCCAATAGTACACGCTGGGCAATACTATTCACCTGCATAACCACCAGGGCTGTCCACATAGAGGTAGTGGATTCACTAAGTTCTTCAGCGTTTATTAATGCTCTTAGAAGATTTATTGCTCTGAGAGGTGAGGTGAGATTTTTCCGCTCAGAGGTACCAACTTTGTAGGAAGTGCAAGTGAACTCGGTATCAGTACTATAAATGTTGAAGATGCAGCTGTCAAGAAATTCATGAGAGAAAAAGGAGCTATATGGATCTTTAACCCTCCACACGCTTCACATATGGGAGGTGTGTGGGAGAGGATGATTGGTGTAACAAGGAACATTTTGAATTTCATATTGTTGGATAATAAACACCTGACACACAAGATACTAACAACATTGATGGCTGAAGTTTGTGCAATTATTAACTCGCGTCCACTTGTTGCAATCTCATCTGACCCAGAGTGCCCTGAAATACTCACTCCTTCAATCTTGGTAACACAGAAAATAGGCCCTCCAAAGCTCAATATGAGTACAACAGACAGAGTTGATCCTAGGGTACAGTGGAAGTTCGTTCAAGCATTGGCAGATAGATTCTGGAAACGTTGGCAAAACGAGTATGTGCAAACATTGCAATGTAGACGTAAATGGACAAATGAATGTGCTAATCTCAAAGAAGAAGATAGTGTACTTCTCAGAGACAATATAGCTGTAATAGTCAATGCATTCGCTAGCGATGATGAAAAGGTTTGAAAAGTACAAGTACAATATTCAAGACAAGTAGAAAGCATTACCCTTACACGTCCAGTAACTGAACTCCTACTGCTCCTGTCTGTTGATTAGATTTTGTTGACTAAAATATTGCAGACATTAATAGATTACCTTGTAAAATAGTGTGAAGATTGTATTACATGATAAACTGATTCATTTGTGAAGTCATTTTTCCTTGAGACAAATTCTTTCTGTTATACATAATATAAAGCTTTATGAATTGTTTTTAATAATTTTGTTTGATGATGTGTATAATGTTTATTTTGGGTTGCACAGAATTTGTATTTGATTTTGAATAGATTCTTTACGCTTACCTAGTTCATAGCTGATGGTCTTTTTACAAAGACTATTGTTTATGAAATTTAGTGATATTTCTAAAAATATCAGGTGGGGATATACGCGAGTGTGCTGTTACATAAATAATGGTTGTGTTAAACCTACGATTGTATAGTGATTTGGCTATTGTAGTTTTGTGGCCTTAGATGCCTTTTGTAACCCACCACGTTGTAATTAAATTGTATTTTGCTAGTTCTTATATGATTCTTTGATGATATAATGCGCATTCTCTGTATTATATATGGTTAACTTCTTAGATTCTTAAGAGTTTCATTTCTTGTTTCGTAACCATGCATTTCGTACCTGGAATTATAAACGTTTTCTCGTACCAATATCACTTGCTAAAGTAGTTTTTACCGTTTCCATCGAATAAACAGTGATGAAGTTTACACACCTCTCGTCATTATTTCATGGACTGGTTAGCTATCTGCAGCTTTAGGCAGAATAAATAGTGCATTTATATTAGCCATAATTTTTGGAACAATTTTAGGAGTATTTATTGTTTAAGATTCTTGTCTATGCGTATATGCGTGCTCCCGCGCATGCTTGTATGTTCGTGTGTGTATACATGTGTGCGTAACTTTTTCATTATTAAAAAAAACAACCCGTACATTGTGGCAACTTAGTGCAAGCTAGATTGCCGCTACTGTTACCAAGCAAAACAAGAAAATTAATAAGAACTATTTAGTATGAATTAACAGCTGCCATGCTTTGGCCGTCTAAAGCACGAAAATGAAAGTTTGGACAGCCATAATGGCCTATTTTCGGTGGGTGTGTCTATGTATGTAACAAACAAGGGCTGTTTGTAAAACATGCATGCCCCCCATATGGGCTGTCCGTTGTAGTGGCAGCCATTGTGTGAGTACGTTTTTTGTCACTGTGACCTTGACCTTTGACCTAGTGACCTGAAAATAAATAGGGGTCATCTGCGAGTCATGATCAATGTACCTATGAAGTGTCATGATCCTAGGCAAAAGCGCTCTTGAGTTATCATCCGAAAATCATTTTATTATTTCGGGTCACCGTGACCTTTGACCTTGTGACCTCAAAATCAATAGGGGTCATCTTCGAGTCATGATCAATCTACCTATGAAGTTTCATGATCCTAGGCGTATGCGTTCTTGAGTTATCATCCGAAAACAATTTTACTATTTCGGGTCACCGTGACCTTGACCTTTGACCTAGTGACCTCAAAATCAATAGGGGTCATCTGCGAGTCATGATCAATCTACCCATGAAGTTTCATGATCCTAGGCGTATGCGTTCTTGAGTTATCATCCGGAAACCATTTTACTATTTCGGGTCACCGTGACCTTTGACCTAGTGACCTCAAAATCAAAAGGGGTCATCTGCGAGTCATGATCAATCTACCCATGAAGTTTCATGATCCTAGGCGTATGCGTTCTTGAGTTATCATCCCGAAATCATTTTAATATTTCGGGTCACCGTGACCTTGAACTTTGACCTAGTGACCTCAAAATCAAAAGGGGTCATCTGCGAGTCATGATCAATGTACCTATGAAGTTTCATGATCCTAGGCCCAAGCGTTCTTGAGTTATCATCTGACAACCACCTGGTGGACAGACCGACAGACCGACCGACATGAGCAAAGCAATATACCCCCTCTTCTTCGAAAGGGGGCATAAAAATAGCAGTGCGTGTATGTGTCCGCGTGTGTTCTTAATTGTATATTGCTGTGTTTGTTGTATCATGTATATGCAATAAAATATTGTCATCTCCAGAAATAACATGAAATCTTATAAATCTAATAGTATTGCATTACATAGTAGACAATACGATTTGACACGACTACTGTAAATCTACATAAAACATAATCTACAAGAGAATCTTAATTTATGGCGATTTTTTAGAGTTTTTGTGCCATTATTATTTATGGCCATTTTGACCTTTGAACTCTTGAATTCCCTCGCATAACAGGCTGTCCAATGATTGTGAACAAAATTAATCCAAAGTTTAATCAAGATTGGTAAATGTGAAGGAAAGTTATGAAGCTAAAACGACCTGTTCAACACCGTCCATGTACCGTATGTATCACAAAATTAAAACCAGGACTTCAAACTTTGTTGAAAGTCTGCCTAAAAGTTGGACTAGAAAAGGATTTCAATAGAAGCAAAGCGTAAATGGCTATGCGCAAACAGCATAAAACAAGAACAGTGTACGAGTAACTCGCAGTCTGTTCATGTTTTATTCTTTTGCTGCTCACCAGTATCTAAGGGTTGGAAATGAAGCTTTTAAAACTTAAAACTTCTAGTCTTAAATTTAACTTCTAAGGGACTACCAATGCTTTCAAATACATATCTAAGGGTTAAAGGTAGCGGACAGACTTTATAAGGGTGACCCAAATTCTAACTCTGCCCAGATATTGTCAAAATAAACATCAAGATTAAGTCATAAATGTGGCCTGTAGAGTGACAACAAGGTTTTTATAAGATTTGACCTGGTGACCTTTTGTTGGGATGCATGCTACCCATACTCAAACTCGGCCTGGCTATTGACAAGATAATCATTTTGAGCAAGTTTAATCAAGAAAAATGTGGCCTCTAGTCGGATAACAAGCTAATAGACACAGGACACACAATGGAAGCCGTAAATATGGTGACAATAGCTCAGCAAGAGCAGAAGAATGGATACTAGAAAATCAAATAAGTTTTATAACATTTTAAATATTTTTTTCTCAAACACTTAAAAATTAACTCGTGTTCAAAAGACGTGTACACATTAGGGATAACCCCATTATTCTGTGCAGACATGACACAAATCGAAGAAACTTCATAATTATATTACTTTAATTATATGCTCCAATACAAAATAATCACCCGTATAACATACGTATTTACTTATTGCAACAATCAACAGACACTTGAGAACTTAAGATTTACACAAAGTTTTCCTAAACTTCACAAGAAAATGCTATGTATTTTCAAAGACTATCTGGTGACATAGTATTTGACCTAGTTAGCTAAGAATAAAATCAGAGTACAATTGATATCAAGGGATTTAAATTAGAGAAATATAATTAAAATATAGTAAATATTCCAGTCAATTACAGTCATTAATAAGATGTGTTTGTGAAACACTATGTCCCCCCCATATATTTTACCTTTGTACTTGAAATTTAACCTTGAAAAATGACCTTGACCTTTCACAATTCAAAATGTGCAGCCCCATGAGATACACATGCATGCCAAATATCAAGTTGCTATCTTCAATATTGCAAAATTTGACCTTTGACCTTTTACCGCTCAAAATGTGTAGCTCCATGAGATACACATGCATGCCAAATATCAAGTTGCTATCTTTCATATTGCAAAAGTTATGGCAAATGTTAAAGTTTGACACAAACCAACAGACAAGGCAAAAACAATATGTCCCCCCGTATAGACTTGGGGACATAAAAATAGACAAGATGGCACATCCCAACATTGACACATTTGTTTTAAGAAACATGGTTCAACATGATTTGTCGCCATCAGCCTAGTGCTATCATTAAAACAGTAATTAAAAACTTAATTTTCAATTTTAGGGTTCCCAAGAATTTACTTCTGCAGAATCATGTAAAACACATTTGAGCCATCAGCTTGTTTTACAGCTATGGTCTCCAGATGGCCTACATCAGCTACAATGTCTGCCGGTAATTCTTCCACAACTGTTTCAGACACACCAAGTTCTGAACTTGTTCCACCAGAAGTATCATTAAAATTTGATGTATTTGACATGCTTTTGAATGTGAATTCATGCAGAACAGTGTCCCTTAACTGAGCATTTACATCATTCAACACAAAGCTATTTTTTGATTGATTTTGTTTTAATCCTGCCTTTGCATTTATATCAGAGTTTTCTGGATTGAGTCGACATTTTCTTAGGTGCTTGGCCATGGAAGACCTCCAGCGTACAACAGTTCCACACTCACAGGTTAGAAGATTCTTAGAATGCATAGCTTCTCTGTGCATGTTTAAGTTCTGAGATGTTTTGAAAAGCTGTCCGCATTCCTCACACGCAAACTGCTCGCTTTCATTTTTTGTACACATCACTACGTGTTTGGACATGGCAACCTTTGAGTAGAAGTCTCGCTTACAATTCTTACATTGATACGGCCTTTTTTTGTTATGCACTCTGTTAACATGGTATTCGAGGCTGTGCGGACGAACAAACCGTTCTGGACACTGGTCACATGAATACTTCAGCAATGACCTGTCATGCTTTACGGCTATGTGATCTTCAAGATTTTGAGATCTCTTGAACCCGTGACCACAGAAATTACAGAAGTATCGTTTTGGAAGCATTTTGTCGGATATTTTCGTACTTTTCAGACCCAAATGTACAGATTTTTTGTGTAGTTTCAAAGAGTAAGAGCGACTGAAATACTGTCCACAAATACTACAAATAAACATTTGCCCTTTGTGTGTATTTAAATGTTCTTCTAAGCCAGCTATAGTCTCAAAGGATCTTTTACACATCTCACAACGGTAAGATTTTTCTTGATTATTCACAACACCGTTATCATGGTTAACTTTCACATGGAGGTCTAAGTGATGGCGGGTGTGAAACCTCATTTCACACACTTCACACTGATCCGCCTTCTCACCTTGGTACACAACCCCATGGAACACTTCTTCATGCATCTTCAGGGACTCCAAGTACGACACTGAAACCTCACACTTGTCACACTGGTACATCCTTTTTCTCGGCCGAACCGAAGACTTCACTTCCTTAAATGACTTGGATGCCTTCTTGACTGGAGTATCTCTCCCTTCATGACAAGTGAGGTTGTAAGTGTTATCAGTGCTTTCAAAGTCTCCTTCCATTTCTTCGTCGATTTCGTCGATCTCCTGATCAGAAATGCTTTGTTCAAAGCTTGCTGTGGCTTCAGAGCAGCAACTTGGCCATGCTTGTTGATATGATTCGATCTTAAGCAATGACCCATGCACCGAAGACTTTTGCGACACTTCTGCTACATCTGCTTCTGTGTTTTCAACCTAAAAAGGTAAAAACTTACAAGTGACAAATAGAAGTTTTTGTTTAATGTAACTAAAAATCATCAAATGGGTTATTGTACAAAAAAAATAAAAAATTATTTGCAAGTTTTTAATTTCTTGAGGACCACACAGGTACAGACAAAGGAATGACTGGTACAGACAACAAGAGCACCGCCTTGCGGGTGCAGACCGCTCATCTATTTTCTTTTTAAAGGTGAAGGGACTCTCATTTTCAATCACAAAGGAGGGAGGGGTGGAGTGAAGAGGGGTGTATAGTGTGGGGGTGTGGACATATTACATTATTTTCCAAAAATGGGAAAAAAATATATAAAATTCGGGGGGGAGGGGGGGGGGGGTACGATGGTTGGACAGTATTTCAAATATAAAATAATAAAAATTAATATTTGTGTTTTTTAACCGTTTCAAAAAAAAAAAAAAAAAAAAATTGGGGGGGGGGGGGGGGCTGGGGGTGGGGTGGGGGGGGGGGGGGGTATAGTGTGAGGGTATGGTGGTCATTTGTGAGATGATCTTAAAAAAAAAAAAAAAAAATAGGGGGGGATTCGGGTGGGGGGAGGGGGGTGGGGGGGATTCTTGGGTGCGATAATTGGACGGTATTTCAAACATAAAAAAAAATATTGGGGATTTTTAACCATTTAAAAAAAAAATTGCGGGGGGGTGGGGTGGGGGGGGTGGGATGCGGGGGGGGGGTATAGTGTGAGGGTGTGGTGGTCATTTGTGAGATGATAACAAAAAAATTAGGGGGGATTCGAGGGGGGGGGGGGAATTCGGGGGGGGGGGGAGGGGGAGGGGGGAAGGGCATGGGGGATGGTTTGGGTGGAGTCTATTGTGGTATGTCAGGTAAGAGTAGTTTTGTCAAAGTATCAATCAAATCTAATCATAAATAAAGAAGTTATGGCAATTTTAGCAAAATTTAATAATTTGACCTCGAGAGTCAAGGTCATTTAAAGGTCAAGGTAAAATTCAACTTGCCAGGTATAGTAACCTCATGATAGCATGAAAGTATTTGAAGTTTGAAAGCAATAGCCTTGATACTTCAGAAGTAAAATTCCGTAAAGATGACAACCAGAGTTATGCAACTTGTCCTTTTACTGTACTCTTATGATAGTTTGCGAGTGTTCCAAGTATGAAAGCAATATCTTTGATACTTTAGGGGTAAAGTGGACCAAAACACAAAACTTAAACAAATTTTCAATTTTCTAAGTATAAAGGGCCCATAATTCCGTCCAAATGCCAGTCAGAGTTACATAACTTTGCCTGCACAGTCCCCTTATGATAGTTAATAAGTGTTGCAAGTATGAAAGCAATAGCTTTGATACTGTAGGAATAAAGTGGACCTAAACACAAAACTTTAACAAATTTTCAATTTTCCAAGTATAAAAAGGGCACATAATTCTGTCAAAATGCCAGTCAGAGTTACATTACTTTGCCTGCACAGTCCCCTTATGATAGTAAGTGTTGCAAGTATGAAAGCAATAGCTTTGATACTTAAGGAATAAAATGGACCTAAACATAAAACTTAACCAAAATTTGCAATTTTCTAAGTATAAAAAGGGCACATAATTTTGTCAAAATGCACGCCAGAGTTATCTAACTTTGCCTGCCTAGTCCCCTCATGATAGAAAGTAAGTGTACCAAGTTTGAATGCAACAGCATTGATACTTTCTGAGAAAAGTGGACCTAAACGCAAAACTTAACCAAAATTTTCAATTTTCTAAGTATAAAAAGGGCACATAATTCTGTCAAAATGAATGCCAGAGTTATCTAACTTTGCCTGCCCAGTCCTCTCATGATAGTTAGTAAGTGTACCAAGTTTGAATGCAATAGCAATGATACTTTCTGAGAAAAGTGGACCTAAACGCAAACCTAACTGGACGCCAACGCCGACGCCGACGCCAAGGTGATGACAATAGCTCATATTTATTTTTTTTTAAATAGAATGAGCTAAAAATGTATGTATATATAATATTAGATAAGCACAATCTAGGGCCTAAAAGGGTAAGGCAAAGCTTTTTTTGCTTAAACATATTTAATTTATATTAAATGATCAAAATAATTATTAGCTGAATAAACATCATTCGTGTTCAGATGGCCTTTCTGTACCTTATTTATACCTTATTAGGACTCTTAGCAGAAGCGTATTCACAGGATCTAACACTGTCATTCCATACCATATTTTATTTTACAAGTTCAAGAAGTTTGTTACATGTAGTTGTCTAGCCCTCAGCCATCTTAATAACACATTTTTCTGGCAGAATTTAATAAATCATGGCATCAAATGATATCGAGAGTCAGATCTTTATATCACATGGTTTTAAATCAGCACAGGAAATTAATATTTCATGTTAACAATGTGATAAATCCATAAAGTTGTTTAGATTACGTGATGTCACTAGATGTTGGAATTTCATTTCAGCCAAGTGTAGTAACTAACAAACTATAGCCAATGAAAACCCTGTGACATGTTTCACATCAAAATATATGTAATGGTAATATTAGATAAACAAAACAAGATGTAGATGTGTTAATAATTATGCACTATGAAGCGCATCAGGATTTACAACAAGAGCACGGCATAGCGGGTGCCAACGCTCTGCATCAAGGTGCTGCTAGATATGAAGTTCCAAAGTTGTAGATGGAAGCACTATGATTTTAGAGCCAATGTTAAGGTTTTAGCACGACACAGACGGCGGACGAGCTGGTAAAGACAATACCTTGGGTTTTCTCAGAAAACAGCCAAGCTAATTATAATCAAGTTAAGCAACTATTATGACCTACCTGTTTTCTAGTGTGTAATAAGGGGAGGTAACTGACTAAGGTCTGCCATAATGTTTATATAAGAGTCGCATTCTGAGAAAACTGGGCTTAATGCATGTGCGTAAAGTGTTGTCCCAGATTAGCCTGTGCAATTCGCACAGGCTAATTAGGGACGACACCTTCTGCCTAAAATGGATTTTTGCTATGAGACTTCATTTTAAAGAAAAATGTCAAAAAAGCGGAAAGTGTCGTCCCTGATTAGCCTGTGCAGACTGCACAGGCTAATCTGGGATGACACTTTACGCACATGCATTATGCCCAGTTTTCTCAGAACTCGACTCATAAAAAAACTGAGATATGTTCGGGCAAGGACTCACCACAGGTTGGTCGGCAGGGCTACAGTCTGTCCCATCAGCTTTAACAGTAACAGGTTGCATATCTGATATAACTGCTTCCACTGGATTTTCTGTGAATAAATGAGGACGCAGGTATTAACTCAACAATAAAGATTGAGACAAGTGTATTGAAAAAAAACCTATTGATATAGTTGTGTTATAACTATAAATAGAATGCAACTACTTTCAAGGTTGCATGGAAGACTATCGTAGGTAGTTAAGTAAACAAAAGTAAAATGAAATAAGTAATTTTAAGATTCATTTTGTACACATCATATTTATGACAATGAAAAAATTAACTGTTTTATACAGGACCCTACACAAGTCATTTCATTACATTTGCTTTTAACCAGTTTAGAAATTTTGTTAGCCAGAGTTCTGCAAATGTCCTGAATAAATTTAATAAATCATTGCATAAAATTATTTGAATCAGATCTTTTTTATCACAAACGTTTAAATTAGCAAAGAAAATTAATAATTTTTTAAATGTCATGATAAAAATTGAAAGTTTATTTAGTTATTGCAAGATGTCACTTTATTTCATAATGCTATTGCAGCCAAAATAGCATAACTTACAAATTGCCAGTCAAACAAAAAGTAGCCTATGAAAATCCTTGATAAGCTATATTACACACATTTAAGATAAAAACAAGACTATTGTCAAGCAATATAGTCCCCTACCGGTGAAACTCCACCATTTTCAGCAATATTTCTTGTCTATTTGTTGCCATAGAAACCAGAATTCTTGACGTTGGAACAAAATGAAATGACGTGCATAATCTCCATATTGCCATCTATCCATATTTCAAGTTTCATGAAAAAATATTAAGAACTTTTAAAGTTATTGTAGGATCCAATATTTTCAGCAATATTTCTTGTCTATTTGTTGCCATAGCAACCAGAATTCTTGACGTAGGAACATAATGAAATGACATGCATAATCTCCATATTGACATCAGTCCATGTTTCAAGTTTCATAAAAAAATATGAAGAACGTTTAAAGTTATCGCAGGATTCAGAAAAGTGTGACAGACTCACAGACAGACATACAGAGCGCAAACCATAAGTCCCCTCCGGTTTCACCGGTAGGGGACAATAAGTATAATATTACTTTGCAAATAAAGTTTAGCATATACATAGTTATAAATAAGGAGACTTTCATTATCGAAAATGAGACAAGTTTTTGTTTCCGATATTTTATTTAAAATATTTCAAATTTTATCCTGAAAATACAGAAAGCAACAAACCATAGTCTGTTAGGCTAACAGTATCAGTAACAATTGGCTGATCAACAAAGTCGTCATCATCATCACCATCATCTGTGGTATCAGCACCTTTGTCAATGTTCTCAATCACAGACTCTTGCTGTTGGGATTTCCTTAAATGAGAAAATATAAACATTGTCCAACCTTTTAAAGTTTAAGCAAATAGAATAACGTTTGTTATTTCATAAAGTTATGAGAATAATTAAGTTAAATAAATCAACCGAGTTAAAATTTACTCACAATAACTTTATATGAGATTTGTTATGTAACAATGTTAAATGAATTTAAAAATTCTGAAATTTTAATAACTACGCCTTGTCACAGGTGTGATGAAAACCCCGCCCCCCCCCCACCATATGATCCTATTTTAAGTATTATGTAGCAAGAACAAGAGCACCGCATAACAGGTGCCAACGCTCGGCTTCAGGTGCAGTTTTGAATAAATGAAAGCTTGTCAGATTTTTTTATTTTTTAGAGGTAACAGTGACCTTGACCTTTGACCTAGAGACCCAAAAATGGGCGTGGCATGTAGAACTCATCAAGGTGCAGCTACATATTAAGTTTCAATGTTGTTAGTGGAAGCACTTTGATTTTAGAGCCAATGTTCAAGACCTTTACAAAATGTTAAGGTTTAAGCACGAGGCAGACGATGGACGACATGACACAACGAGCTGGCTATGACAATACCTCGGTTTTCTCCGAAAACAGCCGAGCTAATAAAAAACCCTCAGGCTGGGGTGTGGCCAGTTTTGATCCCGGGGCCATTATTTGAACAAAGTTTGTAGAGAAGCACAGTACAATTTGACACACCAAATATTAACCCTTTAGTTTAAACCTATTTATTTTAGCTCAATGACAACGAAAGCTTGGGTAGTATTGGTGTCTTTTGGGGATATCTGAAGACCTTTTCAACATTGGAAATCAAACCCCCGACCTCTTGGTTGCAACATGGACACCAATAACCACAGCCTGACATGGTTACCCTTGTATACCCCCTCGTTTATTTGGAGGGGAATCTTACAAATGCATTTTTAGTCTGATGCCAAATATATATGACTACAGAAAATAAAGTTAATATGCAAAGAGGAATTCAACACGTTAAGAGAAATAGATTACAACATTTACATGGTGCAGGATCACGTGACTTTGTGCTGTTCCCCTTTTAAACTTTAATGGAATTAAACACCATGGTTAATGGTGCTTTATTTCAAATAACTTTTGTAAACAATTTTTCGTAAGAATTTCAACTAGTGAATAAAAAACAGGTTTTTATGCTGCTTGTGGGGATCTAAAATACATCAGAATTACTTTATTTAATAAGCCTGTGTTCTTGTTCAAAATTCCATTTGTACTACACGGTTATGTTTCACGGAACATGAAATTTTGTCAATGATTTCAGACTTATTCAAGGATTTATTTTTAAACCGTAAGACATCGGCACAAACTGCAAGAACAACTGTCTTTTATGCACTTCATATTTTTGCAAATGTATTTCAATAACTTGAGATATTTGCAAAAATTAAGTTTTAAACGGTGTGATTATATTCTGTCCAGCCCATGTGTAAACCCTGAAAACCTCGTTGATTCTGCACCCTTATTACCTTTTGCAAGGTGAAAGCTTTGGTTTCACGTAATGAACTGGATGAGTGGGTTCTATTTTGATAGAGGTCTTTTTTCTGGTTGCCCATGTAGGTTGTTGAGTTCTGTACAACACATTCACATCCCCATCAGCTTCACAGTTACATGGACCATCCAGAGGCCCTAGCCTATCTGTTGTAGTCTGTAAATCTACCAACAACCATGGAGGAGACATAAACAGATTTGTACCAAAACATTTAGCAAAATCATGTAAGTATTACCAGGTATATTTTTAATCGTAGTAATGCGAAGTCATAATTATGATACATTTTAGACAGAAAGCATACAAGAGCAATGTAATACGCAAATAGGTCCTATGTGCAGTATGTGACCAGGGAAGCTCCAGACAAGTCTGTGCAGTATAGCATACAAGCCTGCACATTTTAGCGGACAGGGTAGCCCCTTACAGACTACACAAATGGTCAGTCTGGAGCTACGCTGTCAGCATATTGCATTAGAATCATTGTGGCAATATTCTTACATTTGTTAATATTTAGACTATAGAATTTGAATCAATTAATGACTGGTGAACTTATGAATGATTAATGCATTAATGAGAGTAATGATATATCCTCGTTTCCGGGAAAAGTAGTCTGAATTTGGTTGAAGAATAATAATGCATGGTGTGATCAAATGAAACAATTAAATGGTTAGATAAACATAGAATCAATGTCAATTAATTGATTTTCTTGAATATCCATCTTTAATAAAATTTTCTGATACCAGGCCTTGAAAAAAAATTCCAGAGCCACTCACCCTGCAGGGCGAGCCTGACAATCCACTCGCCTTTCACTTTAACCTTCTCGCCCTGCATAAAAAATACACATATATTTAACTGTGTTTTTCACTAGTAATGATTAGCTAAGAACACTGACATCTTAGAAACGAGCTGATTTCGAGAATTAGTTTTACTGTGCCCTTGATGTCATTTACATTGCCAAACGAAAGTGCAGTTTCTTTGTGTACAAAACCTATTTTTTGTTCATTTGAAAATAAGTTTGCAATTTGTATCGATGTGACAGGAGTTCTGGAACTGAATTTATATTTCTCAACCCAAAAAAAAACACTAGCCCAGTAGGTCAAGTATTTAACAATTTTTACTCAACCGACCGTCAACTTCACTCGCAAATTCGAGTGGTTGAGTTGATTTTTCAAGGCCTGGATACATCAGCGTTTTGATTTAACATTTTAAAAGTATATACCTGGTTTTTCATATTTCCAACCTTGGTCTTGGAATAACTGCTTTATGGCTTTCTCTTGTTCCAGAGAAACAAACAGCATTATTAGATATCTGTCCATCTTGATCTGCTAGACCTGAAATCAGAAAAGATCGGCCTTTTTACAACTACCTGACTGGGTGTATTGATTAGTTCTGCTTGACATTTGCAGGTAGGTTTGTATAAAAATATGCTTGCATATTCATGATATGATTTAATTTTTGGAAGCAGACCCTCAATGATTGAAACCCAATTAAAGAATTTAAAAAACTGAATTGTGCGACCTTAAATTGCCACATATTATTATCATTTCCTGTTAAACCATGAATTATCTTTTGCCTTAAAAGTACCAGTTTTATACACAATCTACAATCACATGACTCATTGCAACAATGTTTGTCCGAATTTGCCATCCATAAACCTCAATAATTTATTAGCTCATTCTAAAAAAAGCACGTGATATTGTGGACTTGCAGATTAATGATATTAATCAAAGTTTCAAAAACGTTTACAGTTTACGATAATGTGTTTTTTCTATGGACAAGTCACCGCTGAATATTCCGAAGTTGTAGATGTGCTAATTTATACATCAACTATCTCTAGATCTCTTGTCTTATCAACAAGTAGTGCTACATAGACTATCTCTAGATCTCTTGTCTTATCAACAAGTAGTGCTACATAGACTATCTCTAGATCTCTTGTCTTATCAATAAGTAGTGCTACATAGACTATCTCTGGAACCTCCATAAGATAGATTGAATCATCAATTGAAGACTTCTACTTTCAGTATGAAAACGTTTTTTGCCGTGTTTTTGTTTTGAGCATTTAAAAACAAGAGGGTCTGAAAGGCCCAAAGTCGCTCACCTGAGAGGAAAGAAACTGACCTGTTTTGTGTAGCCCAATGCCCCCTGGTGGTCATGTTTTTTAAGCAACCGAAACCATTTTCAAACTCATCCAAGATATCATTGGGACAAATCTTCCGACCAAGTTTCATGAAGATCGGAAAATAAATGTGGCCTCCAAAGTGTTAACAAGGTTTTACTATAGCCATAATATGAAATACATGTAAGGCAAAGCCTCATAACAAGCTCAATCAATGTTTATTAAAAGAAACTAACAAAAAACTGTAATAAAGATAATTTTTGAATAAAATTATTAAAGGTGCTTCCTAGCAGAAGAACGTAGAGTTCGTAAAGACTGGTATCAAAAAGAAGGAAATGAACTTTTAATTATTATGTAAATCAGCAATTAAACAACAAACGACCATATTAAAGTGTTTCATATGACCTGATGAACTGAACTGTTAGCCCAAAATCCTGCCCCAAACTGATTGTAACACTATCAGTTGCCAGCCTTGCAACCACAAGTTTACCTACGAAGGTCAGATCGGGATTCGAACCCTGAAACCACCCATGAGCCATCTACTGATATCGGCCTGGGTTGCTCTACCAATTAAGCTATCTGACCTTTGAAAAATATATAGGTAAACTGCAATGCTGTATAATAGCATGATTACCTTGCTAAGGAAAATTAAGGGTTTCGCGGGAAGGAATGAGTGGGGAGACCAAATCAAATTGAAAGCCGATTATTTCTGTGCATTAGTTGATGGTTACCATGGTAACCATAATGCTTATCGTTCTCCAAGTATATAGGTATATCAATCTCCATTGTTAAATTCCAGTGTTCAACTCCAACTCAGTTCCAGTGAATGATTACAATTTTGAAAGCAACTCCAGTCAGTTAAATATAACAACTCCAGTCTCAACAGTGTGGGTATGTCATTATGGTTTCAACTCCAAGTATACAGATATATGGATCAGTAATCAGCGTTAAACTTCAAGTGTAAACTCCTTGGATCCAGTAACAGATAAACATTTCGAATGCAACTCCAAGTCAGTTTAATATAACAACTCCAGTCTCAACAGTGTGGGTATTCCATTATGGTTTCAACTCCAAGTATATAGATATTTGGTTCAGTAATTAGTGTTCAATTCCAAGTTGGTGCCAATTAATATTAAGACATGTAACACCAGCTCTTAACTTTTAATTTCAGCATAAATACAATTTCTTTGATACCAACATTTTATCTCCTAGTTTCCACTGAACAAAAACACCCACAGCAGGTACCCATGTATGCACAACTATAGTTTTGAAATATGGCACGTGATAGAACAAAAAAGTATATATATTTTTTTTAATGATTATTTAATTTAATGCATTATTTGACACACTTCGTTGTTTCAAAGGAATAGGACGCGAGCTATCCATTAAGGGGCAAAAACTCAAAAATATTGTTTGAAAGTCTGTCGAAGATTTATTCGGGTTGACATACGGACTGGAAATATTGCTTGGTTATCGACCGACTGTGAGTTAACGGCTGGACAGATTTTTTTTAAGTGAACTTTTTTTGAAAGGTTGTCCAATTGCCCATAGGAGGATCAATGGATGCTTTTGATTAAAGCTACTTTTGACATTTTTGCGGGCCGCAAAGACAGGTCTATGATAAATCCTAGTTAATGACCTTGTTATGATTCCAATATCAGAGGGTGGGGATTTTTTTCATGGCTCTTTGTCAATTTTTTTCTCATTAAACATGATTTTATATATTTATTTGAATATATTGGGCTCCTAAAAAAATATATATAAAAAATACTATCCTGGGTACGTTACTTCCACCTGTGCAGCAGAACTCTCCAAATTAGTCAATCGTTTCCAGTTGCAACGCTTTATAATTTTTAGGTTTTCAATTCTTCAAAAGATACATATAATGGCTATATTGGACTATGGTAAATGTTCAGTAATACTGTTTCCTCACAAATATCATAACTAAAACAAAAATTTGCGAATCTGAAACAACTTTTTTCAATTTTGTCAATTTACCAAACCGTGAAAAGATCCCACTAGAAGCACTTATTTAATATTTATGTAGTGATTACTATTTGCATACGATGCTGTCCGGTAATCTTGCGCAGTTAAGGATCAATTGGTTTAAAAACATGTTCTTTTATAAATTGGCAACAAAATATCTAAATTTATTATGAAAATAATAAGTTCATGTGCTTATTAACACAAAATATCTAATTAATTTAGTGAAAAAACTGTCCGATTTGATTTCAAAACAAACATGACCCACCTCATTTTCAAACTATCAGAGTGTCCGGTAATCTTGCGCACTTTGTATAATGACCTCGTTTAGGCAAAATTTCCAAAATTGTAGACATATGGTGTCCAATTATTGACAAAAAGCATTGCAGAAAAATATTTTTAAAATCAGTTTGTAAAACCATTAAAATTAAATGTGGATTTCTAGTGCAGTTTTTGTTCACTA
This sequence comes from Dreissena polymorpha, assembly GCF_020536995.1. Classification (NCBI taxonomy): domain Eukaryota; kingdom Metazoa; phylum Mollusca; class Bivalvia; order Myida; family Dreissenidae; genus Dreissena; species Dreissena polymorpha. The sequence continues at coordinate 24,373,678 of NC_068367.1, forward strand.
CAAATCAATAAATAATATAGTCACTAATAATAGTGTACAATTAATAAAAAAAGTACCGATATGCGTGAAAAAAATGCATAACAGGTTTGATACCACGATCATGCTTCCATAGTTTACAGAAAATATCAAAACTAGGCCATTGCGCATGCGGAGATCATACCAAAATTGGTTTGACAGAATGGCGGGAAATAATGACTATGTCGTCTGATGCGATATATTTTTATGGCAAAAAATACCAAAACTGATCGGATATTGTGCAATGGAATAATAAATTACACGTTGGATATATGAATTCATAATTTAAAGTTTGAAAACGCTAAAGACTGCAGGGAATTTGTGATTCATTTTGAATTTTTCGTAAGAAGGCCAGTGTTTACGATGTATAGGGATGACGCAACTGGTGTTTAAATGAAATGATCGAATTTAATTTTGCATGGAATACGTAACTTTTAAATCCGTTAATTCTTTAAAATGTGAAATTCCATCTTTCATCACTAAAGAAAACTATTCGTCGTCTGCGAGATTCGCAAATGCGAAGTGCGCAAGATTACCGGACGCGCAAGATTACCGGACGCGCAAGATTACCGGACTTAACTGTACCCATTATATTGTTTACGAACATTTTCATTTATATACATTGCACACACACACACAATTTATTTAAAAATGCATTTGCTATTTAGAAGCGTATGACAAACTTTGAAAAGAGGTTACAAAATAAAGAATATTTCAAAACATCCGGAAAATAATTATATCCGGAAAATACACGTTGACCAGTAAACGAAGCATACACATTGTCGGAAAATGAAAATGAACAAAAAGAAATACTACTTATTGAAAACACATACACCATGCACTTATTTACATCAAACTTCTCACTATATCGTCTTCGCCACAGTATACGATGTTATTTTCCTAAATAAAAATAAACATCAGCCATATGATGATATCGCCTTATAGATCAGACGCTTTAGATCAAACGCATGACGTGTAGTAAGCTCTCTACCGGTACACATATTGAAGATTTCATTCATATCTGACAAATGCTCGCCACATTACATGGCTCCATGGCTCAGTGGCAGAGCGCCTGTCTAGTAAACAGGAGATCGTGGGTTCGATCCCCACTGGAGCCTAGTAATTTTACATATTTTTCTTTTTATAAATTAACCTGTAACGTTTGAAGTGTTTAAAATAGTTCGTTCACATTCAATCAATGATTTTCATACGAATGAATATCACTCTGGTAGCTTCTGATAGTGTCGGATTGATGTGTATACTATTTTGTGTTCGATTTCCAACCTAATATCTGTGCACATATAGACAAATTATCAACCATTTAATAAGGGTTCTTTAATTAAATAAAGTATTCAGAAGACAGGCCATGTGTGTATGATATACGGTAATAGATGATATAATTTTGTAACCAGGCATGTTTGTTTGAAAAAAAAATCAGAATCAATTAACATATTTCCCACACGATGTTATTACATGCATAAACTGATTCAGTTTATATAACTGACCACTATTACAGTGTTGACCAAACTTTGGCGTTAACAATTAAAATTATTTAACTTAATAGTCTAAATATTAAGTAGGGTTATTATGAATTTGTTTAAGCTCTATACGTTTTAATTTTCTCGTCAATAGGTCGAGGGATCCCAAACCACACCGTACATCAACAGCATAATTAGTAGATAATAATTTTTTGACAATGCGCCTTATACTTAGACATTAAGTTACCTGGTTGTTCAAACACGTCTTCAAACACAATTAACATTAGCCTCGCACCTCACAACTCACTTTGTAAATTTTCACCAGGTTATGATATCTTTGTGTAGAAAGACAGCTCACTTCGGTAGGCTTAAAGTAATGTTCACTACTTATTCGAAATTCATAGCGGCCGGTTGTATGCACGGCGTTCATCGGCTCCATGGCTCAGTGGCAGAGCGCCTGTCTAGTAAACAGGAGATCGTGGGTTCGATCCCCACTGGAGCCTGGATACGCATTTTTTTTTTGCAAAAAATGTGAATAACCACCTTCGTATTAGTTTTAAGGGTTAATTGTAATGCCATTAACTATTTTTTTCTGATTATAACAAATCAGACTCTTGTAGCTTGTGTTAATTTCAGATTGATTTGTATAATTTAAAGCTCGCTTTTTCAAATTATGATACACTTAATGTGTGCACACATTTTTATTGTCAGGATGGTCTAACTAGCAAGACTCAATCACAGTAGGGAACCCCATAGTATTTTTTTATGCCCCCGGTAGGGTTGCATATAGCAGTCGCACTGTCCGTCCGTCTGTCTGACTGGCTGTATGTCCGTCACACTTTTGCATTTAGGTTTCGAAAACTGCTCATAACTTATATGTCCCTTCAGATGTAACCTCATATTTGGTATGCATTTGTATATGGACAACGCCTTTCCATACGCACACAATTTTGAGCCCTTTGACCTTGACCTTGAACTAAGGGCCCACGTTTAGGTTTCGAAATATGCGTTTAAGTTTCGAAAAAGCATTTTTCGAGGGCATATGTCTTCCGATGGAGACAGCTCTTGTTTTTTTATTATATATTTGCTATAATAGAAATATATAATTATGGGATTCCCTCTTGTGGACTCAATGTGAGAAACTTTAAAAGCTAGTTTTATGGACCACGTATTAGTCTCGGGTTCTTATCCACTTTGGCATCACTTTTCGTTTATTCACATATGCCTACGCCAAATGTAACATGAGAAAATGTAGTTGTGTCTTAACTAATTCGTCATTTATTATTTGCTTAAACTTGTATTTACATAGCTGATTTTTGACTCAAACATTTAATCCGTGACCTGTAACGAGTTCGATTTCCAAAAGAGCCAACGAATATAGCGTGTCAGGTTTGTTTTTCAGAACTAGATATTCTACTCAAAATTTGCTAAGGATCACTTTTTATTTTGTTTCGCATAATCTTCAATTTTGGATTACGTTCATTTTAATTTGTTATTTTGCAGGCTTTGATATTAGAATGTGTGTTTTTGATTTTATTTTTATGTATTGAAGTATCATTGATGCGTGATGCTGGCTGAATCTAGCTAGGGGTGATTTTTGAATGTTTTTGTGCATGTGTGTCAGAATTGAAATTATTGTAAAAGTCTTCAAACAGTGAAAGGATCTTTTCAATATCGTGTATGGTTCCAATTGGCATTGATTACTGATTGGCATCGCCTTCTCGTGCTGCATATAAGCCCACGGATGCTGTCTTGTGGGATTCGAACCCATTCCTCTAGGAAGGGCTTGTCGTAGGTCCTGGATTGTGATAGGCTTGACTGGGCGTGCAGATATTGCAACCTGAAGCATGTCCAAGACATGCTCTATGGGATTGAGGTCCGGAGACCTCGCAGGCCACTCTATCCTGACGATTGTTTCAGCTTGGAGGTACTCATTGGTCACCATGGCTTTGTGAGGTCTGGCATTATCGCCCATTAAATGAAAACTGGGCTATTGCACCAGCATATGGGCGGACGTATACATCCAAGACCTCTCTTACGTATCTCTGAGCTGTCATAGTGCCGTTATCAATGATATGCAGATCGGTCTTCCCCTGCATGCTGATCCCAGTCCAAACCAATACTGAAGCCCTCACTATAACGATCATGGTCTGCGATGCATACTGGTGCGAATCGCTCATTGGTTATTCTCCACACCCGGGCACGTCTATCTGTAAAGTCTACACAGAATCTAGACTCGTCTGTAAAGAGGACTGGTATCCAGTCATTTTAAGACCAGGTTATGTGATATTGTGCCCATTGGAGACGTGCCTGGATGTGGTTGCGCATCAATGGAATACGAATGGCAGGTCGTCTCGCCTTCATGCCAACACTATGCAGTCTGTTTCGAATGGTTTGAGTTGAAGCCCGAACCGCTGATGCATTCTGCAAGTCATTTTGAAGGGCCGTGGCCTTCATAAAGCGATGACTTCGGCTTGTACCACGATAAAACGGTCTTGTGCCTGCGTAGTAGCCCTCTGCCGACCTCCCCTGTATCTGGGGATAACATCACCATGCATTTGGTAACGGCTCCACATCCTGGCTACAACGCTCTGTGAAACGCCAAGCTGACGTGCCACGTGACGTTGTGACGCTCCTACTTCCAGCATCCCAACCCCCCTATTCATTTCTTCTAAGGTAAGACGTCTTCTTACGTGATAGCTAGCCATTTCAAACAACTTTCAATATGAATGATTGAGCTACAAGTGTAGATTCGAAGTATGTTCACAATGTGATTGTCAAGTGCAAGGCCAAATGGGTATTTTTTCGTGGGTATTGCTTTTCATGAGCAAATTAGCAAGCCTGTGTAAACAAAATCGATAATACATGCTATTGGTTATGTAGAATACGCACTCATATATAAGAAAACACAAGCTGTTTTGTTTTTAATAATACAAACTTCAAATTACACATACTATAAAAAGTGATCCGTAGCAAAATTTGAGCAGTATATTAGTCTCATTATAAGTTTAGAATTAAGTATATTCATGTAGTTCTCTACAACCAAAACAGTAAAGTTGTTGTTGTGTGAGATTTTGTTAAATAATGATTCTTATGTTTTGTAAGTAAACTAAAATTGTCAATTTACAAATATGTTATTAAAGTGTATAGTTACATTTTCAATAATAATTTATATATATATATATTATTTTTTTTTAAATACATCTTTAACTAAAACATTTAGTTGCCAGGTTGTTCATACACGTGACGTAATGTCTGCCTACACATTAACCTTTAAATCATATATATTAAATTTCGATTAGGCTATAACGATTCCCATCGGCCGGTTGAATAAATATTGCTATCGGCTCTATGGCTCAGTGGCATAGCGCCTGTCTAGTAAACAGGAGGTCGTGGATTCGATCCATGTTGGGCATTGTTTTACAAGCAAAACACTTACTTTTGCAAATTATAATATCATTTTGTTATCGTTCTAGTTTTTTATAGTTAAAAATAAAGTTTTTCTTTAATTAACAATATATCCCATGTTTTATTCTCATATTTAATCCCTTACTTATCATGAGTTTGATTCCCAATTAAGCCGACGAATAAAAAGTATGTTAGGTTGTGTTTCTGATCTAGGTTTTAGTCTAATGAAAGTTTATAAATAATTAAATACACATAGTTCAAAACAATCAGAACAGTTTAGTTGTCTGTTCTTTTAAATATTTGTTAACGTATTATTACTTATACATTTTAAAGGGATCTTTTCACGGTTTGGTAAATTGACAAAATTGAAAAAAGTTGTTTCAGATTCGCAAATTTTCGGTTTAGTTATGATATTTGTGAGGAAACAGTATTACTGAACATTTGCCATAGTCTCATACAGCCATTATATGCATCTTTTGACGATATAAAAACCTAAAAATTATTAAGCGTTGCAACGCGAAACGATTGAATAATTTGGAGAGTTCTGTTGTTGTCGTTCAAATTTGTGAAACTACGAAGATTGCTTAAATAACGTATAAAATACACATTTTAGATATGCTTGGCAGGATGGCTCAGTTGGCCAATGCGTTTTTACTTCAGGATTCCGGGGGTCACTGGTTCGAGCCCTGCTGCGGGCTTCTTTTGTTCCTTTTTTAAATTTTATTTTTGATTTTTTACTGGAGCTTTTAAAATCTAGTGTTTACATTTATCAATATAAAGCATTAAATGACCAACTTCAAAACATGCCAAAATCTGTGAAAATGCCCCTTTAACTAAACTTTAACTGTCAATTTACAAATATGCAACAAAAGCAAATAGTTGTATTTCTACTGGTGATTTATACTTTGTACTATTTTTTTAATAAAATGCACATTATACTAGGCATTTAGTTACCTGGTTCTTGAGTGACTGGATGTCTAACAACAGAATTACTTTACAACCACATAGTAAATTTCCCCAGACGATGTTATCTTTCGCATAGGAAGATAGAGAACTTGCTTGTAAGTTAACTATAATTGTCAGTTAATAGATATGTAAAAAAAGGTGTTTGTTATAATCCGTTGACTATTGATTTTATGTTGTGCACTATTTCATTTGAAAATGCATCTTATACCAAGACATGTATTGGCCTGTTTGTTCAGACACGTGACTAGATGTCTTCCAACACAAAAATCTTATAATGACGTAGTACATTCCCACCAGGTTACATTGTGTCACACCGGTCTTACTGACAATAACGTAGTGACGTCACCATCTAGGTATAGAATGACCAGGTTAAGATATCTTACGCGTAATAAGATAGCGCTATTAGGTAAAGTAAACTATCGATGTACTACATAATGCATGGTTGTCGCTATCATCGGCTCAGTGGCAGAGGCGTGTCTAGTAAACAGGAGTTCGTGGCTTCGATCCCCACTGGAGCCTTGTGCTTCAATACAGGACGTAATTTTGTAAAGCATATCAATATTCCTTTGACGTTACAGCGCTCAAAATAGTTAATTTTAAAGGATTTAATAACAATTTCCATATTTTAGTATACACGTATATCACTATTGTAGCTTGTGTTCATTTCAGATCGATGTGTATAATTTTCTTTTCGATATCCAAACGTAATGTTATACGACTTGTCTGTGCATATAATCAATTGCCAAGATGGTCTAAATCGCCAGACTTAATGTGGTAAAAGTTTATAAATAGGATTTTCGAACACCTATTAGATCGTGGGTTCGAATCCACCTTAAGTATTACTTTTCGTTAATTCACATTAAACCAAATGCCTAAATTTAAGCCATTGGTACTTAATATAATGGTTAATCAATTTAATTCGATAATTTAATACTATTTAGTTCGATTTCTAATCTACCTTTTTATGTCATTCAATATGTATCGAAACAATTAACTTGTCAGGATGGCCGAGTGGTCTAAGGCGCCAGACTCAAGATTATCAATCTTTATAGCGAGTGTTCTGGTCCACGTTTGTGGGCGTGGGTTCAAATCCCACTTCTGATACATTTCATTTTTAATAAGCATTAAGCTTTTAAATCATGGATATTTAGTTGTTTTTTTAATCTAATGCTGAATTACCTCTTGAGCATTTCAAACTGATCCTTCATTATTTATCTGTTAAAACTTGCAATGACATATTTGGATCTTGAACGACCATATTGTATCCTCTATGTCGTCATGAGTTCGGTACTTAATGACGCCGTGAAGACTCAGGGACGATCTGAATATAAACTCTTGAATATAAGCACGTATACATATTATAATCGGCTCCATGGCTCAGTGCCAGGGCGCCTGTCTAGTAAACAGGAGAACGTGGGTTCGATCCAAAATGGAGCCTTTTAACATACACACAAGTCGTGTTTTTGTACATAATGTGAACATTTCGCTTTTGTTTTATTTTTTAAAACTTCATTTTAATAACAGTAACTGTTATTTCCAAATCATAATATGTCTCACTCTTGTAGCTTGTGTTAATTTCAGATTGATTTGGATAATTGTAAGCTAGATTTTTCAAATAGTGATACAATTTATGTGTGCACACATTTCTATTGTCAAGATGTTCTAAGTAGCCAGACTCAATGTGACAAACGTTAATATCTAGTTTTCTGGACCAGGAAGTAGGACTTGAGCTAGAATCCACTTTGACATCTCTTTTTGTTAATTCAAATACAACCAAACTGCACTTCAATTAAGTACTTGGTAAACTATATAATCGTTAATGATTAGTTTATTGGTATAAATATAAATTGATTAATATCTAGTTTCTCATCTACCTTTTTTATTTTATGAAATATATGCAGAACCCGTATCAGTTGTCAGGATGGCCGAGTGGTCTAAGGCGCCAGACTCAAGATTATCAATCTTTACTGCGAGTGTTCTGGTCCACGTATGTGAGCCTGATACATTTATTTTTTTATAAGCATGAAGCTTTTATCTCATGGATATTCACTTTGTTATTTAATCTAATCCTTATCTACTTATTGAGTATAGCAAACTGATCCGTCACTATTTATTTGATTCAACTTGCAATGGCATATTTTGATTTTTTAACTAAAATATTGTATCCTATACGTGGTCACGATTTCGATCCCGAAGGAACCAACGAATATAACATCTGTAATGCTTGTTTTTCCAGAACAAGATACAAGGCTCAAATATATTTGAAAATAATCACATTTTTCTAAGTTCAATACAATACCGAAGGTGTAGTAGTATTACTATGAAATCTGTTAACATATATTTGTGTGCGTTTACCTTGTTAGTAAACTATAATCAATTCACAAATGTGGAATTATGCGCACATTGAAGAAGAGGGGGTATATTGTTTTGCTGGATGTCGGTAGGTCTTTAGGTGTGTCGGTAGACCGGTTGGTTTCCGATCAATATCCCGTCAACGAACTGACCGATTGGCTTGAAACTTCACATTTGCATTCGCCTTAGACAGTGGATGACCCCTACTGAAATTGGAGTCACTATGTGAAAGGTCAAGGTCACTTGGACAATAAGTGTGAAAATCGTTTCCGATCAATAAATCGTCAACGAATTGACCGATTAGCTTGAAACTTCACATGTGCATTGGCCTTTAAAAGTAGATGATCCTAATTGAAATTGGAATCACTAGATCAAAGTTCAATGTCACTGTCAAAATAAGTGTGAAAATCTTTTCAGTCAATAACACGTCAACAAATTGACCGATTTGCTTGATACTTCCCATGTGTTGGACTTGGACAGAAAATGATCCTAATGAAATTGAGGTCACTAGGTCAAATGTAAAGGTCACTGTCTCAATAAGTGGGAAAATCGTTTCTGATGAATAACTCGTCAACGAATCGACCGAGTGACTAAATATTTCTCATGTGCATTGGCCTTCGACAGTAGATGATCCCAATTGAAATTGGGGTCACTAGGTCAAAGATCAAGGTCACTGTCACCATAAGTGTGGAAAAATGGCAGATCAAAAACTCAATAAGTGGGAAAATCGTTTCTGATGAATAACTCGTCAACGAATCGACCGAGTGACTAAATATTTCCCATGTGCATTGGCCTTCGACAGTAGATGAACCCTATGGAAATTGGCGTCACTAGTTCAATGCCCTGTTTGGGGGCATATGTCTCGGACCGCGGAACTCTTGTAAAAAAGTAGTGTTTTATTTTCCCTATAGATTGTAAGCCTTGTAATAGTTTATTTGGAAGTGCAACTTATGCCAAGACATTTAGTCATCTACTTGTTAAGACACGTGATTATATGTCTTTAATTACAACAAGAAATATCTTTAAAAAAGATATACGGCGTTGATTGTGGTTGCAGTTAATGAAAGGTATAGACTTCAATGAATGAGATCAAAGATAGCCAATGTCTTTTTCTGTGCAGTTCTTAGCTGCAGCAAACGCAGTACGGGATGATACGCGGAGTTTTCGCGGCTTATTTTACATTATTACATATTGCTGGTCATAAACGTATAGATACAAAACAGAAAACCAAAAGAAGAATGGAAGTGAAATTAAAACATATGAGTCAATCGGCCACACGCGAAGTATCCGTACATATTTTAAATATTTATACGCGCGTTCTTCGAACAAACCTGTTTTAGTGGTTTGTCTGGCGTTGCTATTTGATTCGATTATTAACAGTATCGAGAATCATTGCGCTCATGCTTAAATCATTAGTCAACATGATGGCATAATTCTTGTTAAATTAATTAAAAATAATATTTATCATGGTATTGTTGTAAAACACATTAAGAATCTATTATTTACATACCATATGATATCGCTGGATATCTTCATTTAGCATCTGTCTGGTCTAAAGAAAATTCCAGTTCACCTAGTTCACGCTATAGCGTCTTTATTATGTAACGATTATTTTCCTTGCCGCGAACTTCGATTAGCATATAGGGTAGAGACGCAGCGATGACCTGTATGTAAACTCTGACATTCACACACAGTGGCCGCAAATTGACCCGATATACCTCGCGAGTTGAAATGCAATGCATTAAAGTGAGTCTTCGCTTCCACTGCTCTCTATACTTTAACATGTTAACATGTTGACAGGAATATGGAAGTTAGTACTAAATATGAGAACATAGCCTTTAAGTGCAAAAGTTTTAGCGCTGAAAATCTTCTGAAAATAAAAGGTGGACGCACAAACTGTATTGATGTCGAGATTGAGTGTAAAACTGTTCTATCTATTAAGCCTTTTCATTATATATAAAATTGTTTCATGCTGAACACGCAGTAAAACAGTGTTACAAAGACGCGGACATGTTTCCAATGTTCTGGTCGTATTCTCAAATCAGCCAATGCAGTTAATGAAGTGTATTCATCTGTACTTGGCCGCGGGAAGTTTTATTTGAATTCTATTGGACGCAAAGGTCAGGCTAAGTTGAAAAGCTGGCGTATACAGATAACGCCGAAAAATCTTTCAATAACATAGTATAAATTCCCCATGCTATGTTATCTTATGCGTAGAAAGGTTGCTCTCTTCGATAAAGTGATCCTACACAATTTATTGAGTATTCATATCGGTTGTTTGTTTAAGTCATTATCGGCTCCATGGCTCAGTGGCAGAGCGCCTGTCTAGTAAACAGGGGTTTGTGCGTTCGATCCCAACTTAAGCCTTTTAATTTACATAAACGACGTGTCTTGAACATAATGTGAACATCTCGCTTTCGTTTTATTTTATTAAGAGTTTTGTATGATGAAATTAACTGTTATTTCCAAATAATAATATGTCTCACTCTTGTAGCTTGTGTTAATTACAGATTGATTTGGATAATTGTAAGTTCGATTCTTTCAAATTAAAATACACTTTATGTGTGCACACATTTCTATTGTCATAATGGTGTAACTAGACAGACTCAATGTGAGAAACGTTAAAAGCTAGTTTTTTGGACCACGTATTAGGACTTGGGTTAGAATCCACTTTGACATCTCTTTTTGTTAATTCAATTAACATCAAATGCACTTCCATTTAATACTGGGTAAACTATATATTCGTTTATGATCAGTTTATTGTCATAAATTGATTAATATCTAGTTCCAATTCTCATCTACCGTATTTATTGTATGACATATATGAAGAAACCGTATCAGATGTCAGAATGGCCGAGTGGTCTAAGGCGCCAGACTGATGGTTATCAATCTTTATAGCGAGTGTTCTGGTCCACGTGGGCTTGGGTTCAAATCCCACTTTTGACACGTTTCTTTTTCAATTCATGTTGGTCGTTTGTATAAATATTATTATCGGCTAATACATTTAGTCACCTGGTTCTTAAGACACGTGAATATATATGTCTTATTTACAAAAACCTTTCAATCACGATTATAAATTCCCCATGCACTGTTATCTTATGCGTAAAAAAGTAGCTAGCTCTCTTCGATCAAATGATAATAATGATAAATAATTTATTGAAAATTGATATAGGTCGTTTGTTATAAATCATTATCGGCTCCATGGCTCAGTGGCAGAGCGCCTGTCTAGTAAACAGGAGATCGTGGGTTCGATCCCCACTGGAGCCTTATAATAGTCACAATAGACTTGTTTTGTTCATAATATGAACATCTCGCTTTCGTTTTTGTATTTCATTAAGAGTTTTGTATTATGAAAGTAACTGTTATTTCCAAATAATAATATGTCTCGCGCTGTAGCTTGGTTGAATTTCAGATTTATTTGAATAATTGTAAGCTCGATTTTTTCAAATTATGATATACTTTATGTGTTCACATATTTCTATGACATTATGGTCTAACTAGCCAGACTCAATGTGAGAAACGTTAATATCTAGTTTTATGGACAGCATATTAGGACTTGCATTAAAATCCACTTTGAAATCTCTTTTTATTAATTCAAATAACACCCAATGCACTTTCATTTAAGTACTGGGTCAACTATATAATCGTTGATGGTCAGTTTATTATTATAAATTGATTAATATCTACTTCAATTGTTCATCTACCTTTTCATTTTATGAAATATATGAAGAAAAAGAACCAGTTGTCAGGATGGCCGAGTGTTCTAAGGCGCCAGACTTATCAATCTTTATAGCGAGTGTTCTGGTCCACGTTTGTGTGCGTGGGTTCAAATCCCACTTCTGACACATTTCATTTTAAATCGCATCAAGCTTTTATCTCATGGATATTTTCTTTGTTTTCTTAATATAGTCCTTATCTACTTCTTGAGCATATCAAACTAATCCGTCAATATTTATTTGATTCAACTTGTAATTATATATTTGGATTTTGGAATATTGTATCCTCCACGTGGTCATGAGTTCGATTCCCGAATGAACCAACGAATATAACGTCTGTAATATTTGTTTTTCCAGAACAAGATACAAGGCTCATTTAAAATTGGAAATAATCAACTTTTCTTAGTAGAATACAAAACCAAAAGTGTTGTTGTATTACCATGAAATCTTTTCACATATATATATATATATATATATATATATATATATATATATATATATATATATATATATATATATATATATATATATATATATATATATATATATACGTTTACTTGTAAGTAAATAATAATTGGCAATTGGAAAATGAGTAATAAGTGTATTGTTGTATTTTCACCATATATTGTATACCTTGTATTTTTTCTTTGAAAGTGCAAATTACACTAAAACATATAGTTACCTGGTTGTTCATACACGTGACTAGATGACTTTAAACACAATAACCGTTCTATCATGAAGTATAAATTCCCCTTGCTATGGTATCTTATGCGTAGAAAGGTAGCTCTATTCGGTAAAGTGATCTACACTATATATTCGAAATGCGTAATGGTCGTTTGTTTAAATCATTATCGGCTCCATGGCTCAGTGGCAGAGCGCCTGTCTAGTAAACAGGAGATCGTGGGTTCGATCCCCACTGGAGCCTTATAATATACACAATAGACTTGTTTTGTTTATAATATGAACATCTCGCTTTCGTTTTATTATTAAGAGTTTTGTATTATGAAAGTAACTATTATTTCCAAATAATAATATGTCTCGCGCTGTAGCTTGGTTGAATTTCAAATTTATTTGGATAATTGTAAGCTCGATTTTTTCAAATTATGATATACTTTATGTGTGCACATATTTCTATGACATGATGGTCTAACTAGCCAGACTCAATGTGAGAAACGATAATATCTAGTTTTATGGACAGCGTATTAGGACTTGCATTAAAATCCACTTTGAAATCTCTTTTTGTTAATTCAAATAACACCCAATGCACTTTCATTTAAGTACTGGCTTAACTATATACTCATTGGTGATCAGTTTATTATTATAAATTGATTAATATCTAGTTCAAGTTTTCATCTACCTTTTCATTTTATGAAATATATGAAGAAAAAGTACCAGTTGTCAGGATGGCCGAGTGGTCTAAGGCGCCAGACTCAAGATTATCAATCTTTATAGCGAGTGTTCTGGTCCACGTTTGTGGGCGTGGGTTCAAATCCCACTTCTGACACATTTCATTTTAAATTCGCATTAAGATTTTATCTCATGGATATTTTCTTTGTTTTCTTAATATAGTCCTTATCTACTTCTTGAGCATATCAAACTGATCCGTCAATATTTATTTGTTTCAACTTGCAATTATATATTTGGATTTTGGAATATTGTATCCTCTACGTGGTCATGAGTTCGATTCCCGAATGAACCAACGAATATAACGTCTGTAATGTTTGTTTTTCCAAAACAAGATACAATGGCTCATTTAAAATTGGAAATAATCAACTTTTCTTTGTTGAATACAATACCAAAAGTGTTGTTTTATTATCATAAAATCTTTTAACAAATATATATATATATATATATATACGTTTACTTGTAAGTAAATAATAATTGGCAATTGAAAAATGAGTAATAAGTGTATTGCTGTATTTTCACCATATATTGTATACCTTGTATTATTTCTTTGAAAGTGAAAATTACACTAAGACATTTAGTCACCTGGTTGTTCATACACGTGACTAAATGACTTTAAACACAATAACCATTCTATCATGAAGTATAAATTCCCCTTGCTTTGGTATCTTATGCGTAGACAGGTAGCTCTGTTCGGTAAAGTGATCTACACTATATATTCGAAATGCGTAATGGTCGTTTGTTTAAATCATTATCGGCTCCATGGCTCAGTGGCAGAGCGCCTGTCTAGTAAACAGGAGATCGTGGGTTCGATCCCCACTGGAGCCTTATAATTTACACAATAGAGTTGTTTTGTTCATAATATGAACATCTCGCTTTCGTTTTATTTTATTAAGAGTTTTGTATTATGAAAGAAACTGTTATTTCCAAATAATAATATGTCTCGCGCTGTAGCTTGGTTGAATTTCAGATTTATTTGGATAATTGTAAGCTAGATTTTTTCAAATTATGATATACTTTATGTGTGCACATATTTTTATGACATGATGGTCTAACTAGCCAGACTCAATGTGAGAAACGTTAATATCTTGTTTTATGGACAACGTATTAGGACTTGCATTAAAATCTACTTTGAAATCTCTTTTTGTTAATTCAAATAACACCCAATGCACTTTCATTTAAGTACTGGGTAAACTATATAATCGTTGATGGTCAGTTTATTATTATAAATTGATCAATATCTAGTTAAAGTTTTCATCTACCTTTTCATTTTTTTAAATATATGAAGAAAAAATACCAGTTGTCAGGATGGCCGAGTGGTCTAAGGCGCCAGACTCAAGGATATCAATCTTTATAGCGAGTGTTCTGGCCCATGTTTGTGGGCGTGGGTTCAAATCCCACTTCTGACACATTTCATTTTAAATTCGCATTAAGATTTTATCTCATGGATATTTTCTTTGTTTTCTTAATATAGTCCTTATCTACTTTTTGAGCATATCAAACTTATCCGTCAATATTTATTTGTTTCAACTTGCAATTATATATTTGGATTTTGGAATTTCGTATCCTCTACGTGGTCATGAGTTCGATTCCCGAATGAACCAACGAATATAACATCTGTAAATTTTGTTTTTCCAGAACAAGATACACGGCTCATTTAAAATTTGAAATAATCAAATTTTCTTTGTTGAATACAATACCAAAAGTGTTGTTGTATTACCATGAAATCTTTTATATAATATATATATATATATATATATATATATATATATATATATATATATATATATATATATATATATATATATATATATATATATATATATATATATATATACGTTTACTTGTAAGTAAATAATAATTGGCAATAGAAAAATGAGTAATACGTGTATTGTTGTATTTTCACCATATATTGTATACCTTGTATTATTTCTTTGAAAGTGCAAATTATGTATGCATATGAGATTTACACTTTTTTTAAATAAATACAATAAATACAATTATTTGCTCTAAGTTTATTTTAACACAGCTAACAATTTTAAATAAATGCCAATAGCATTTGCTGCAATTAATAAATTCCAATAATTGTTCCATTTGTATCCTTACATAAATAAATCAGCAAACATTAATTTGTATTCAATACATCACGAGCATTTAAAGTTTCAGTGCGCATGGTAAGTGATTCTTTTATAAAAAGTGATATTTTAATAAGTTCAGCTCTGTTACTGGATTTAAGTAATTCTAAATATTTGTAAACTGATGGCCTTATATAGTATTTACTTTTGATATATTTTGTTCTTATTGTTTGGTATCTAGAGCACACACAAACAAAATGATATTCATCTTCTATATCGGTTGTGTTACAAATTAAACAGTGTCGTTCCTGTCTTGGTGTATTATTCCTTGCATATCTACCTGACTGGATACGTAATGGATGTGCCGACATGCGCAATCTACAAAAATAAAATCTTAGACTTTTTGGGAGAACATCAAGATATATTTCATTCTCTAGCGTTTGTTTAAATTGCATATAGATTTCTAAAACAGAGCTCTTTTCTAGGGTACCAAACCATTCTTGTTTAAAGGTGTCAATTACTTGTTGTTTAAAAATATGTACAAATTCTTTAGGGTTAATAGTATGAACGTTATTAAAAACATCTGCAAAACCATGATTTTCCAACATCAGCTTTATATGATAAACCCAGTTACGGTGTCCTTTAGAACAGTTATTAAGTGATTGTTCGTAAACCTTTTTTAAAATAATATTTTCTGTAGATACCAGCTTAAACCAATAATTTAACATACGGATGTACCTATTTACATATAGTGGGTATCTACCCAAGTCACCGTACACTGTGGCATTACAAGTATTAGGTTTAACATTTAGAATTCTTCTACAAAATTTTAAGTGTATTCTTTCAATTTCTGTCGCTTTTGAATATCCCCATGTTTCTGCTGCGTAATTTAACGTAGATCAAACAAAGGCATCGAATAATTTGCAATAAATTCTAGGTTTTAAATCAAATTGATTACACTTACTTAGTAAAACACTCATGGCTTTAAGCGCCTTACCCACTAAATGCTCTTGATTCAGATTAAAATTACCAGTATAGTTAAACACATTCCCTAAGTAATTAAAAACATTAACTACTTCAATTTTTTGCCCATTATAGTGCCAATGTTCAGATTCTAATAAACCTCCACGTTTCCGAAAAACCATAATTTTCGTTTTTTCAACATTAACCTTTAAACCCCATGAATCACAGTATTGATAGAGCTTATTTAAAAGATACTGAACTTCAGTAGGTGTTTTGCCTATAATGGCCATATCATCGGCAAAAAGCAAAAGTATTAATACAATATCATCAATAAGTATACCAGATTGAACATCTTGTTGTAGGAACATTTCTAAATCTTCAACAAATAGAGGAAACAATAATGGGGACATTACCTCCCCTTGGCGTAAGCCAACGGCATAATTAAAATAATCAGAGTAGTTAGTGCATGATTTAACACATGATTTTACATTAGAATACATATCCTTAACAATTCTTAAAATTTTGCCCTGTATTCCAGATTTATACAATTTTAGCCACATACCATTTCTATATATTGAATCAAAACATTTCATCATATCAACAAATATAACATAAAGCCTTTTGTTTTCAAACAAATAATTATGAACTAGTGACAAAAGAATAAATATTGCGTCAACTGTAGAGCGCCCCTCGTGAAATCCAAATTGGGCGTCAGAAATTATATTATTTTGTTCACATACATGCTCAATACGTTTATTTAAAACTGTAGTGAATATTTTAGATAGACAACTGACAAGAGTTATGCCCCTGTAATTATTAACATCATCAGTTGAACCTTTCTTATGTAATGGGATAATTATTCCCTTTGTCCACTGTTCGGGGAAAAAGCCCGAGTCAATGATTGTGTTAAATATATCACACAAATGACCTGATAAAATATCAATGGTTTCAATAAAGTACTCGTTTAACAAATGGTCACATCCATAGGCTTTGTTACGCTTCAGCGATTTGACAGCATTTATGATTTCTTCTGTGGTAATCCGATTATCAAGTTCAGGGTAAACAGTATTTGGTATATTTAAGTCATTGTTAATATTGAAATTATCTGCCTCTTCATTTTTACAATCGAATAAATTTCCCCCTAAATTCATAAAATAATCACGTAAATCATTAAATGGTATATTCCCATTCTTTTTACCTGAAAATGATTTAAAGTGCTTCCAAAAATCCTTTGGTCGACTGGTTTTCATACGTTCGAGTTTACGCATTTGCTCCTTATAGTTAGCATTCTTTTTCTTCCTTATTATCTGTTTATAGCGTGTTTTACATTCGCATAAATTAATTCTATTTATTTCCGATTTTTCATTATTAAATCTATTTAAAGCGTTAATGTAAATATCCCTAGCGGTTTTACATTCCGTATCAAACCATTCAGTATCCAAGCGCTTACATTCATTAAAATAGGTGCTGTCTTTAAAAAAACAATTTTTGGAAAACAATGGGTTTGCTATATCTTGTAAAATATTTGTAAAGTCATTAAGCGTACTGTCGACAGACAATCTATCTGTACAATTCGAGCTATTAACAATCGCATTTAATTTTGACAGATTTGCAATAACACCTGATCGAAATTGATCTCTTAACTGTTCATTCCATTTCAATTTTGTTTCTGCAAAAGACGTTTTGACTGAGATAACATTGTTACATTGTAAAGAAAACAATAATGGGGCATGGTCACTCCATTCAGTAAAGCCAACAATCGTGAAACTGTTAATTTGTGCAAAATTGCGATCGCAGGTAAGCAAATAATCTATAACCGAACAACCGTTATGTGAAAGAAATGTGTAATGGTTCGAATCGCCTAGTCGACCTAGTTTAACACAATAACCATTCTATCATGAAGTATAAATTCCCCTTGCTATGGTATCTTATGCGTAGAAAGGTACCTCTATTCGGTAAAGTGATCTACACTATATATTCGAAATGCGTAATGGTCGTTTGGTAATATGATTATCGGCTCCATGGCTCAGTGGCAGAGCGCCTGTCTAGTAAACAGGAGATCGTGGGTTCGATCCCCACTGGAGCCTTTTAATATACACAATAGACTTGTTTTGATCATAATATGAACATCTCGCTTTCGTTTTATTTTATTAAGAATTTTGTATTATGAAAGTAACTGTTATTTCCAATTAATAATATGTCTCGCGCTGTAGCTTGGTTGAATTTCAGATTTATTTGGATAATTGTAAGCTCGATTTTTTCAAATTATGATATACTTTATGTGTGCACATATTTTTATGACATGATGGTCTTACTAGCCAGACTCAATGTGAGGAACGTTAATATCTAGTTTTATGGACAGCGTATTAGGACTTGCATTAAAATCCACTTTGAAATCTCTTTTTGTTAATTCAAATAACACCCAATGCACTTCCATTTAAGTACTGGGTAAACTATATAATCGTTGATGGTCAGTTTATTATTATAAATTGATTAATATCTAGTTCAAGTTTTCATCTACCTTTTCATTTTATGAAATATATGAAGAAAAAGTACCAGTTGTCAGGATGGCCGAGTGGTCTAAGGCGCTAGACTCAAGGATATCAATCTTTATAGCGAGTGTTCTGGTCCACGTTTGTGGGCGTGGGTTCAAATCCCATTTCTGACACATTTTATTTTAAATTCGCATTAAGATTTTATCTCATGGATATTTTCTTTGTTTTCTTAATATAGTCCTTATCTACTTTTTGAGCATATCAAACTGATCCGTCAATATTTATTTGTTTCAACTTGCAATTATATATTTGGATTTTGGAATTGTGTATCCTCTACGTGGTCATGAGTTCGATTCCCGAATGAACCAACGAATATAACGTCTGTAATGTTTGTTTTTCCAGAACAAGATACACGGCTCATTTAAAATTGGAAATAATCAATTTTTCTTTGTTGAATACAATACCAAAAGTGTTGTTGTATTACCATGAAATCTTTTATAATATATATTTTATATATATATATATATATATATATACGTTTACTTGTAAGTAAATAATAATTGGCAATTGAAAAATGAGTAATAAGTGTATTGTTGTATTTTCACCATATATTGTATACCTTGTATTATTTCTTTAAAAGTGCAAATTACACTAAGACATTAAGTCACCTGGTTGTTCATACACGTGACTAGATGACTTTTAACACAATAACCGTTCTATCATGAAGTATAAATTCCCCTTTTTATGGTATCTTATGCGTAGAAATGTAGCTCTATTCAGTAAAGTGATCTACACTATATATTCGAAATGCGTAATGGTCGTTTGTTTATATGATTATCGGCTCCATGGCTCAGTGGCAGAGCGCCTGTCAAGTAAACAGGAGATCGTGGGTTCGATCCCCACTGGAGCCTTATAATATACACAATAGACTTGTTTTGATCATAATATGAACATCTCGCTTTCATTTTTTATTTTATTAAGAGTTTTGTATTATGAAAGTAACTGTTATTTCCAATTAATAATATGTCTCGCGCTGTAGCTTGGTTGAATTTCAGATTTATTTGGATAATTGTAAGCTCGATTTTTTCAAATTATGATATACTTTATGTGTGCACCTATTTTTATGACATGATGGTCTAACTAGCCAGACTCAATGTGAGAAACGTTAATATCTAGTTTTATGGACAGCGTATTAGGACTTGCATTAAAATCCACTTTGAAATCTCTTTTTGTTAATTCAAATAACACCCAATGAACTTCCATTTAAGTACTGGGTAAACTATATAATCGTTGATGGTCAGTTTATTATTATAAATTGATTAATATCTAGTTCAAGTTTTCATCTACCTTTTCATTTTATGAAATATATGAAGAAAAAGTACCAGTTGTCAGGATGGCCGAGTGGTCTAAGGCGCCAGACTCAAGGTTATCAATCTTTATAGCGAGTGTTCTGGTCCACGTTTGTGGGCGTGGGTTCAAATCCCACTTCTGACACATTTAATTTTAAATTCGCATTAAGATTTTATCTCATAAATATTTTCTTTGTTTTCTTTATATAGTCCTTATCTACTTCTTGAGCATATCCAACTGATCCGTTAATATTTATTTGTTTCAACTTGCAATTATATATTTGGATTTTGGAATATTGTATCCTCTACGTGGTCATGAGTTCGATTCCCGAATGAACCAACGAATATAACGTCTGCAATGTTTGTTTTTCCAAAACAAAATACAAGGCTCATTTAAAATTGGAAATAATCAACTTTTCTTTGTTGAATACAATACCAAAAGTTTTGTTTTATTATCATGAAATCTTTTAACAAATATATATATATATATATATATACGTTTACTTGTTAGTAAATAATAATTGGCAATTGAAAAATGAGTAATAAGTGTATTGCTGTATTTTCACCATATATTGTATACCTTGTATTATTTCTTTGAAAGTGCAAATTACACTAAGACATTTAGTCACCTGGTTGTTCATACACGTGACTAGATGACTTTAAACACAATAACCGTTCTATCATGAAGTATAAATTCCCCTTGCTTTGGTATCTTATGCGTAGACAGGTAGCTCTGTTCGGTAAAGTGATCTACACTATATATTTGAAATGCGTAATGGTCGTTTGTTTAAATCATTATCGGCTCCATGGCTCAGTGGCAGAGCGCCTGTCTTGTAAACAGGAGATCGTGGGTTCGATCCCCACTGGAGCCTTATAATATACACAATAGACTTGTTTTGTTCATAATATGAACATCTCGCTTTCGTTTTATTTTATTAAGAGTTTGGTATTATGAACGAAACTGTTATTTCCAAATAATAATATGTCTCGCGCTGTAGCTTGGTTGAATTTCAGATTTATTT
The DNA here is from genome assembly GCF_020536995.1 of Dreissena polymorpha. Classification (NCBI taxonomy): domain Eukaryota; kingdom Metazoa; phylum Mollusca; class Bivalvia; order Myida; family Dreissenidae; genus Dreissena; species Dreissena polymorpha. The sequence continues at coordinate 24,394,921 of NC_068367.1, forward strand.
GGATAATTGTAAGCTAGATTTTTTCAAATTATGATATACTTTATGTGTGCACATATTTTTATGACATGATGGTCTAACTAGCCAGACTCAATGTGAGAAACGTTAATATCTTGTTTTATGGACAACGTATTAGGACTTATATTAAAATCTACTTTGAAATCTCTTTTTGTTAATTCAAATAACACCCAATGCACTTTCATTTAAGTACTGGGTAAACTATATTATCGTTGATGGTCAGTTTATTATTATAAATTGATCAATATCTAGTTCAAGTTTTCATCTACCTTTTCATTTTTTTGAAATATATGAAGAAAAAATACCAGTTGTCAGGATGGCCGAGTGGTCTAAGGCGCCAGACTCAAGGATATCAATCTTTATAGCGAGTGTTCTGGTCCATGTTTGTGGGCGTGGGTTCAAATCCCACTTCTGACACATTTCATTTTAAATTCGCATTAAGATTTTATCTCATGGATATTTTCTTTGTTTTCTTAATATAATCCTTATCTACTTTTTGAGCATATCAAACTGATCCGTCAATATTTATTTGTTTCAACTTGCAATTATATATTTGGATTTTGGAATTGTGTATCCTCTACGTGGTCATGAGTTCGATTCCCGAATGAACCAATGAATATAACGTCTGTAATGTTTGTTTTTCCAGAACAAGATACACGGCTCATTTAAAATTGGAAATAATCAATTTTTCTTTGTTGAATACAATACCAAAAGTGTTGCTGTATTACCATGAAATCTTTTATAATATATATATATATATATATATATATATATATATATATATATATATATATATATATATATATATATATATATATATATATATATATATATATATATATATATATATATATATATATATATACGTTTACTTGTAAGTAAATAATAATTGGCAATTGAAAAATGAGTAATAAGTGTATTGTTGTATTTTCACCATATATTGTATACCTTGTATTATTTCTTTAAAAGTGCAAATTACACTAAGACATTAAGTCACCTGGTTGTTCATACACGTGACTAGATGACTTATAACACAATAACCGTTCTATCATGAAGTATAAATTCCCCTTTTTATGGTATCTTATGCGTAGAAAGGTAACTCTATTCAGTAAAGTGATTTACACTATATATTCGAAATGCGTAATGGTCGTTTGTTTATATGATTATCGGCTCCATGGCTCAGTGGCAGAGCGCCTGTCAAGTAAACAGGAGATCGTGGGTTCGATCCCCACTGGAGCCTTATAATATACACAATAGACTTGTTTTGATCATAATATGAACATCTCGCTTTCATTTTTTATTTTATTAAGAGTTTTGTATAATGAAAGTAACTGTTATTTCCAATTAATAATATGTCTCGCGCTGTAGCTTGGTTGAATTTCAGATTTATTTGGATAATTGTACGCTCGATTTTTTCAAATTATGATATACTTTATGTGTGCACCTATTTTTATGACATGATGGTCTAACTAGCCAGACTCAATGTGAGAAACGTTAATATCTAGTTTTATGGACAGCGTATTAGGACTTGCATTAAAATCCACTTTGAAATATCTTTTTGTTAATTCAAATAACACCCAATGAACTTCCATTTAAGTACTGGGTAAACTATATAATCGTTGATGGTCAGTTTATTATTATAAATTGATTAATATCTAGTTCAAGTTTTCATCTACCTTTTCATTTTATGAAATATATGAAGAAAAAGTACCAGTTGTCAGGATGGCCGAGTGGTCTAAGGCGCCAGACTCAAGGTTATCAATCTTTATAGCGAGTGTTCTGGTCCACGTTTGTGGGCGTGGGTTCAAATCCCACTTCTGACACATTTAATTTTAAATTCGCATTAAGATTTTATCTCATAAATATTTTCTTTGTTTTCTTTATATAGTCCTTATCTACTTCTTGAGCATATCCAACTGATCCGTTAATATTTATTTGTTTCAACTTGCAATTATATATTTGGATTTTGGAATTGTGTATCCTCTACGTGGTCATGAGTTCGATTCCCGAATGAACCAACGAATATAACGTCTGCAATGTTTGTTTTTCCAAAACAAAATACAAGGCTCATTTAAAATTGGAAATAATCAACTTTTCTTTGTTGAATACAATACCAAAAGTTTTGTTTTATTATCATGAAATCTTTTAACAAATATATATATATATATATATATATATACGTTTACTTGTTAGTAAATAATAATTGGCAATTGAAAAATGAGTAATAAGTGTATTGCTGTATTTTCACCATATATTGTATACCTTGTATTATTTCTTTGAAAGTGCAAATTACACTAAGACATTTAGTCACCTGGTTGTTCATACACGTGACTAGATGACTTTAAACACAATAACCGTTCTATCATGAAGTATAAATTCCCCTTGCTTTGGTATCTTATGCTTAGACAGGTAGCTCTGTTCGGTAAAGTGATCTACACTATATATTTGAAATGCGTAATGGTCGTTTGTTCAAATCATTATCGGCTCCATGGCTCAGTGGCAGAGCGCCTGTCTAGTAAACAGGAGATCGTGGGTTCGATCTCCACTGGAGCCTTATAATATACACAATAGACTTGTTTTGTTCATAATATGAACATCTCGCTTTCGTTTTATTTTATTAAGAGTTTGGTATTATGAAAGAAACTGTTATTTCCAAATAATAATATGTCTCGCGCTGTAGCTTGGTTGAATTTCAGATTTATTTGGATAATTGTAAGCTAGATTTTTTCAAATTATGATATACTTCATGTGTGCACATATTTTTATGACATGATGGTCTTACTAGCCAGACTCAATGTGAGAAACGTTAATATCTAGTTTTATGGACAGCGTATTAGGACTTGCATTAAAATCCACTTTGAAATCTCTTTTTGTTAATTCAAATAACACCCAATGCACTTCCATTTAAGTACTTGGTAAACTATATAATCGTTGATGGTCAGTTTATTATTATAAATTGATTAATATCTAGTTCAAGTTTTCATCTACCTTTTCATTTTATGAAATATATGAAGAAAAAGTACCAGTTGTCAGGATGGCCGAGTGGTCTAAGGCGCCAGGCTCAATGTTATCAATCTTTATAGCGAGTGTTCTGGTCCACGTTTGTGGGCGTGGGTTCAAATCCCACTTCTGACACATTTCATTTTAAATTCGCATTAAGATTTTATCTCATGGATATTTTCTTTGTTTTCTTTATATTGTCCTTATCTACTGCTTGAGCATATCCAACTGATCCGTTAATATTTATTTGTTTCAACTTGCAATTATATATTTGGATTTTGGAATATTGTATCCTCTACGTGGTCATGAGTTCGATTCCCGAATGAACCAACGAATATAACGTCTGTAATGTTTGTTTTTCCAAAACAAGATACAAGGCTCATTTAAAATTGGAAATAATCAACTTTTCTTCGTTGAATACATACCAAAAGTGTTGTTTTACTATCATGATATCTTTTAACATATATATATATATATATATATATATATATATATATATATATATATATATATATATATATATATATATATATATATATATATATATATAAAAATATATATATATATATATATACGTTTTCTTGTGAGTAAATAATAATTGCCAATTGAAAAATGAGTAATAAGTGTATTGTTGTATTTTTACCATATATTGTATACCTTATATTATTTTTTTGAAAGTGCAAATTACACTAAGACATTTAGTCACCTGGTTGTTCATACACGTGACTAGATGACTTTAAACACAATAACCGTTCTATCATGAAGTATAAATTCCCCTTGCTATGGTATCTTTTGCGTAGACAGGTAGCTCTGTTCGGTAAAGTGATCTACACTATGTATTCGAAATGCGTAATGGTCGTTTGTTTAAATCATTATCGGCTCCATGGCTCAGTGGCAGAGCGCATGTCTAGTAAACAGGAGATCGTGGGTTCGATCCCCTCTGGAGCCTTATAATATACACAATAGACATGTTTTGTTCATAATATGAACATCTCGCTTTCGTTTTATTTTATTTAGAGCTTTGTATTATGAAAGTAACTGTTATTTCAAAATAATAATATGTCTCGCGCTGTAGCTTGGTTGAATTTCAGATTTATTTGGATAATTGTAAGCTCGATTTTTTCAAATTATGATATACTTTATGTGTGCACATATTTTTATGACATGATGGTCTAACTAGCCAGACTCAATGTGAGAAACGTTAATATCTAGTTTTATGGACAGCGTATTAGGACTTGCATTAAAATCCACTTTGAAATCTCTTTTTGTTAATTCAAATAACACCCAATGCACTTTCATTTTAGTACTGGGTAAACTACATAATCGTTGATGGTCAGTTTATTATTATAAATTGATTAATATCTAGTTCAAGTTTTCATCTACCTTTTCATTTTATGAAATATATGAAGAAAAAGTACCAGTTGTCAGTATGGCCGAGTGGTCTAAGGCGCCAGACTCAAGGTTATCAATCTTTATAGCGAGTGTTCTGGTCCACGTTTGTGGGCGTGGGTACAAATCCCACTTCTGACACATTTCATTTTAAATTTGCTTTAAGCTTTTATCTCATGGATATTTTCTTTCTTTTCTTAATATAGTCTTTATCTACTTTTTGAGCATATCAAACTGATCCGTCAATATTTATTTGTTTCAACTTGCAATTATATATTTGGATTTTGGAATTTTGTATCCTCTACGTGGTCATGAGTTCGATTCCCGAATGAACCAACGAATATAACGTCTGTAATGTTTTTTTTTCCAGAACAAGATACAAGGCTCATTTAAAATGGAAATAATCAAATTTTCTTTGTTGAATACAATACCAAAAGTGTTGTTGTATTACCATGAAATCTTTTATCATATATATATATTTACGTTTACTTGTAAGTAAATAATAATTCGCAATTGAAAAATGAGTAATAAGTGTATTGTTGTATTTTCACCATATATTGTATACCTTGTATTATTTCTTTGAAAGTGCAAATTACACTAAGACAATTGTCACCTGGTTGTTCATACACGTGACTAGATGACTTTAAACACAATAACCGTTCTATCATGAAGTATAAATTCCCCTTGCTATGGTATCTTATGCGTAGAAAGGTAGCTCTATTCGGTAAAGTGATCTACACTATATATTCGAAATGCGTAATGGTCGTTTTTTTATATGATTATCGGCTCCATGGCTCAGTGGCAGAGCGCCTGTCTAGTAAACAGGAGATCGTGGGTTCGATCCCCACTGGAGCCTTATAATATACACAATATACTTGTTTTGATCATAATATGAACATCTCGCTTTCATATTTTATTTTATTAAGAGTTTTGTATTATGAAAGTAACTGTTATTTCCAATTAATAATATGTCTCGCGCTGTAGCTTGGTTGAATTTCAGATTTATTTGGATAATTGTAAGCTCGATTTTTTCAAATTATGATATACTTTATGTGTGCACCTATTTTTATGACATGATGGTCTAACTAGCCAGACTCAATGTGAGAAACGTTAATATCTAGTTTTATGGACAGCGTATTAGGACTTGCATTAAAATCAACTTTGAAATCTCTTTTTGTTAATTCAAATAACACCCAATGAACTTCCATTTAAGTACTGGGTAAACTATATAATCGTTGATGGTCAGTTTATTATTATAAATTGATTAATATCTAGTTAAAGTTTTCATCTACCTTTTCATTTTATGAAATATATGAAGAAAAAGTACCAGTTGTCAGGATGGCCGAGTGGTCTAAGGCGCCAGACTCAAGGTTATCAATCTTTATAGCGAGTGTTCTGGTCCACGTTTGTGGGCGTGGGTTCAAATCCCACTTCTGACACATTTCATTTTAAATTCGCATTAAGATTTTATCTCATGGATATTTTCTTTGTTTTCTTAATATAGTCTTTATCTACTTTTTGAGCATATCAAACTGATCCGTCAATATTTATTTGTTTCAACTTGCAATTATATATTTGGATTTTGGAATTTCGTATCCTCTACGTGGTCATGAGTTCGATTCCCGAATGAACCAACGAATATAACATCTGTAATGTTTGTTTTTCCAGAACAAGATACACGGCTCATTTAAAATTGGAAATAATCAAATTTTCTTTGTTGAATACAATACCGAAAGTGTTGTTGTATTACCATGAAATCTTTTATAATATATATATATATATATATATATACGTTTACTTGTAAGTAAATAATAATTGGCAATTGAAAAATGAGTAATAAGTGTATTGTTGTATTTTCACCATATATTGTATACCTTGTATTATTTCTTTGAAAGTGCAAATTACACTAAGACATTAAGTCACCTGGTTGTTCATACACGTGACTAGATGACTTTAAACACAATAACCGTTCTATCATGAAGTATAAATTCCCCTTGCTATGGTATCTTATGCGTAGAAAGGTAGCTCTATTCGGTAAAGTGATCTACACTATATACTCGAAATGCGTAATGGTCGTTTGTTTATATGATTATCGGCTCCATGGCTCAGTGGCAGAGCGCCTGTCTAGTAAACAGGAGATCGTGGGTTCGATCCCCACTGGAGCCTTATAATATACACAATAGACTTGTTTTGAACATCTCGCTTTCGTTTTATTTTATTAAGAGTTTCGTATTATGAAAGTAACTGTTATTTCCAATTAATAATATGTCTCGCGCTGTAGCTTGGTTGAATTTCAGATTTATTTGGATAATTGTAAGCTCGATTTTTTCAAATTATGATATACTTTATGTGTGCACATATTTTTATGACATGATGGTCTTACTAGCCAGACTCAATGTGTGGAACGTTAATATCTAGTTTTATGGACAGCGTATTAGGACTTGCATTAAAATCCACTTTGAAATCTCTTTTTGTTAATTCAAATAACACCCAATGCACTTCCATTTAAGTACTGGGTAAACTATATAATCGTTGATGGTCAGTTTATTATTATAAATTGATTAATATCTAGTTCAAGTTTTCATCTACCTTTTCATTTTATGAAATATATGAAGATAAAGTACCAGTTGTCAGGATGGCCGAGTGGTCTAAGGCGCCAGACTCAAGGTTATCAATCTTTATAGCGAGTGTTCTGGTCCACGTTTGTGGGCGTGGGTTCAAATCCCACTTCTGACACATTTCATTTAAATTCGCATTAAGATTTTATCTCATGGATATTTTCTTTGTTTTCTTTATATAGTCCTTATCTACTTCTTGAGCATATCCAACTGATCCGTTAATATTTATTTGTTTTCAACTTGCAATTATATATTTTGATTTGGAATATTGTATCCTCTACGTGGTCATGAGTTCGATTCCCGAATGAACCAACGAATATAACGTCTGTAATGTTTGTTTTTTCCAAAACAAGATACAAGGCTCATTTAAAATTGGAAATAATCAACTTTTCTTCGTTGAATACAATACCAAAAGTGTTGTTTTATTATCATGATATCTTTTAACATATATATATATATATATATATATATATATATATAATATATATATATATATATATATATATATATATATATATATATATATATATCTATATATATATATCTATCTCTATCTCTCTCTCTATCTATCTCTCTATCTCTCTATCTCTATCTCTATCTCTCTCTCATATATATATCTATATTATATCTATTATATCTCTATATATATATCTATATATATATCTATACGTTAACTTGTGAGTAAATAATAATTGGCAATTGAAAATTGAGTAATAAGTGTATTGTATTTTTACCATGTATTGTATACCTTGTATAATTTTTTTGAAAGTGCAAATTACACTAAGACATTTAGTCACCTGGTTGTTCATACACGTGACTAGATGACTTTAAACACAATAACCGTTCTATCATGAAGTATAAATTCCCCTTGCTATGGTATCTTATGCGTAGACAGGTAGCTCTGTTCGGTAAAGTGATCTACACTATGTATTCGAAATGCGTAATAGTCGTTTGTTATCGGCTCCATGGCTCAGTGGCAGAGCTTATGTCTAGTAAACAGGAGATCGTGGGTTCGATCCCCACTGGAGCCTTATAATATACACAATAGACTTCTTTTGTTCATAATATGAACATCTCGCTTTCGTTTTATTTTATTTAGAGCTTTGTATTATGAAAGTAACTGTTATTTCAAAATAATAATATGTCTCGCGCTGTAGCTTGGTTGAATTTCAGATTTATTTTGGATAATTGTAAGCTCGATTTTTTCAAATTATGATATACTTTATGTGTGCACATATTTTTATGACATGATGGTCTAACTAGCCAGACTCAATGTGAGAAACGTTAGTATCTAGTTTTATGGACAGCGTATTAGGACTTGCATTAAAATCCACTTTGAAATCTCTTTTTGTTAATTCAAATAACACCCAATGCACTTCCATTTTAGTACTGGGTAAACTATATAATCGTTGATGGTCAGTTTATTATTATAAATTGATTAATATCTAGTTCAAGTTTTCATCTACCTTTTCATTTTATGAAATATATGAAGAAAAAGTACCAGTTGTCAGGATGGCCGAGTGGTCTAAGGCGCCAGACTCAAGGTTATCAATCTTTATAGCGAGTGTTCTGGTCCACGTTTGTGGGCGTGGGTTCAAATCCCACTTCTGACACATTTCATTTTGAATTCGCATTAAGCTTTTATCTCATGGATATTTTCTTTCTTTTCTTAATATAGTCTTTATCTACTTTTTGAGCATATCAAACTGATCCGTCAATATTTATTTGTTTCAACTTGCAATTATATATTTGGATTTTGGAATTTTGTATCCTCTACGTGGTCATGAGTTCGATTCCCGAATGAACCAACGAATATAACGTCTGTAATGTTTGTTTTTCCAGAACAAGATACAAGGCTCATTTAAAATGGAAATAATCAACTTTTCTTTGTTGAATACAATACCAAAAGTGTTGTTGTATTACCATGAAATCTTTTATCATATATATATATATTTACGTTTACTTGTAAGTAAATAATAATTCGCAATTGAAAAATGAGTAATAAGTGTATTGTTGTATTTTCACCATATATTGTATACCTTGTATTATTTCTTTGAAAGTGCAAATTACACTAAGACAATTGTCACCTGGTTGTTCATACACGTGACTAGATGACTTTAAACACAATAACCGTTCTATCATGAAGTATAAATTCCCCTTGCTATGGTATCTTATGCGTAGAAAGGTAGCTCTATTCGGTAAAGTGATCTACACTATATACTCGAAATGCGTAATGGTCGTTTGTTTATATGATTATCGGCTCCATGGCTCAGTGGCAGAGCGCCTGTCTAGTAAACAGGAGATCGTGGGTTCGATCCCCACTGGAGCCTTATAATATACGCAATAGACTTGTTTTGATCATTATATGAACATCTCGCTTTCGTTTTATTTTATTAAGAGTTTCGTATTATGAAAGTAACTGTTATTTCCAATTAATAATATGTCTCGCGCTGTAGCTTGGTTGAATTTCAGATTTATTTGGATATATTTGTAAGCTCGATTTTTTCAAATTATGATATACTTTATGTGTGCACATATTTTTATGACATGATGGTCTTACTAGCCAGACTCAATGTGAGGAACGTTAATATCTAGTTTTATGGACAGCGTATTAGGACTTGCATTAAAATCCACTTTGAAATCTCTTTTTGTTAATTCAAATAACACCCAATGCACTTTCATTTAAGTACTGGGTAAACTATATAATCGTTGATGGTCAGTTTATTATTATAAATTGATTAATATCTAGTTCAAGTTTTCATCTACCTTTTCATTTTATGAAATATATGAAGAAAAAGTACCAGTCGTCAGGATGGCCGAGTGGTCTAAGACGCCAGACTCAAGGTTATCAATCTTTATAGCGACAGTTATGGTCCACGTATGTGGGCGTGAGTTCAAATCCCACTTCTGACACATTTCTTTTTAAATTCGCATTAAGCTTTTATCTCATGGATATTTACTTTGTTTTCTTAATCTAGTCCTTATCTACTTCTTGAGCATAGCAAACTGATCCGTCAATATTTATTTGTTTCAACTTGCAATTATATATAAGATATAAAATTTGGAAATAATAAACTTTTCTTAGTTCAAAACAATACCAAAAGTGTATATGTATTACCATGAAATCTTTTATCATATATATTTAAGTTTAATTGTAAGTAAATCAAAATTGCCAATTGAAAAAAGAGTAATAAGTATATTGTTGTATTTTCACCATAGATTGTATACCTTGTATTATTTCTTTGAAAGTGCAAAATGCACTAAGGCATTTAGTCACCTGGTTGTTCATACACGTGACTAGATGACTTAAAACACAATAACTGTTATATCACGTACTATAAATTCTCCATGTTGTAGTATCTAATGCGTAGAAGGTTAGCGTTGATCAGTAAAGTGATTAACAATATGTATTGGAAAATGATATTGGTCGGTTGTTTATATGATTATCGGCTCTATGGCTCAGTGACAGAGTGACTGTCAGACTGTAAACAGGAGATCGTAGGCTCGATCACCACTGGGGCGTATTCATATACACAAAAGACTTGTTTTGCACACAATGTGAACATTTCCCTTTCGTTATATGTTTAATAGTTAATTGTAATGAAAGTAGTAATTATTTTTAAATTATAATATGTCTCACTCTTGTAGCTTGTGTTAATTTCAGATTGATTGGGATAATTGTAAGCTCGATTTTTCAAATTATGATACACGTCATGTGTGCACACATTTCTATTGTCAGTATGGTCTAACTAGCCAGACGCAATGTGAGAAACGTTGATATCTATTTTTTCTGAACTAGGTATTAGGACTTGGGTTCGAAAACACGTTGACATCTCTTTTCCTTTATTCAAATAAAACCAAATACACTTCTATTTAAGTACTGGGTAAACTATATAATCGTTAATGATCAGTTTTATTGTTATGCATTAACTTATATCTAGTTCCAATTGATATCTACTTTTTTATTTTATGAAATATATGAGTATGGCAGGATGGCCGACTGGTGAAAGGTTCCAGACAAAAGGTTATCAATCTTGTTGCAAGTGTTCTGGTCCACGTTTGTGCACATTGCTCATTTACATTTTGAAATAATCAAATTTTCCTAATCCAATACAATACCAAAAGTGGAGTTGTAATTCCATGAAATATTTTAACAATTGTATAGTTACGTTTACATTGTAAGTAAATTATAATTGGCAATTGAAAATGAGTAATTAGTGTATTTTTTATTTTCACCATAGATTGTATACCTTGTATTATTTCTTTAAAAGTGCAAATTAGTGCAAAGACACTAAGACATTTAGTCACCTAGTTGTTCATAAACTTGTCTTGATGGCTTAAAACACAATAACCTTTCAATCACGTAAATTCCCCATGCTATGATATCTTATGTGTAGAAAGGTAGCTCTCTTCGGTAAAGTGATTTTCACTATAAATTGGAAATTCATGTGGGTCGTTTAAAAAAAAAAGTAAAACATTAACAGTCCAGTTTAGTGCGCGTCCTGGATGTTTGATAGTCATTGGGAAGGAATGGGCGAAGGCGGCTCCGGATGGGGGTCTGTGAAACACCTTGGTCGATCTTCGGCTGCTCTGTCGTCACGGGCAGCGAGAGGATGAGAGGATGACTGAAGGAGCGTTTGTTTCGATGGCTTAGGCGGTTGGAGGCGGGGCTGTGTGTGCGGGCGGGCGGGCGGGGTCTGGCACGCGCGATGTTGGTGCGGTTGTGCGGGGGCGGCGGGCTCTGCACACTGGGAACTGTGACAAGATGATACTGCCTTCTACGACTGGACGCGAGCAATTTGACAAACCCTTTCACTTCCGCTCCAGACAAATACACAAAAACCACATTGACGATAGTCAACATAATACTCCACAGATCATCATCATAAATACCATGGCACAGAAATGTCACATTTGGCACTCTGGGAACTGAGAAAGAACGCAACTGCAATTCACTACTGACGGACGCGAACAACTTGACCAACCCTTCCATTTCCGACAAGGCATATACACATCACCCACATACAATAAACCCAACACAATCCACCTCAGATGACCATCAAAAGTTCCAAGGCACATAAAGGTCTCATTTGACATCGTGCACTGATTTATTTGGATCAAACAACTTCTTTTGCCAATACCCGGACAGCCGAGGTATATCAGACCTAATTTTGCAAAAAATTAAATATTTCCCCTGGTAGGTCACAGGGGTAGGTCGGTACTTTATGATGTCGTGAAGACGCAGGGACGACCTGTAAATAAACTCTTGAATACACACACGGTATTTCGTACATACATATTATCGGACCCATGGCTCAGTTGCAGAACGACTGTCTCGTGAAAAGGAGATCGTGTGTTCGATCCTAAATGGAGCCTTTTAATATGCACAAAAGACGTATTTGTACAAAATGTGAACATTTCGCTTTCGTTTAATTCCATTCAGAGTTTTGTAAAATGAAAGTAACTGTTATTTCTAAATAATAATATGTCTCACTATTGTAGATTGTGTTAATTTCAGATTGATTGGGATAGTTGTAAGCTAGATTTTTTCAAAGTATGGTACACTTTATGTGTGCACACATTTCTATTGTCAGGATGGTCTAACTAGCCAGACTGAATGTGAGAAACGTTAATATCTAGTTATCTGAACCACGTATCAGGACTTTGATTAGAATCCACGTTGACATCTTTTTTCGTTAATTCAAACAAAACCAAATGCACTTCCATTTAAGAACGGGGTAAACTATATATTCGTTAATGGTCAGTTTATTAATATCAGTTGATAAATATCTAGTTCAAATTCTCATCTACCATTCTTATTTTCTAAAAAATATGAAGAAACCGTCAGGATGACCGAGTGGTCTAAGGCGCCAGACTCAAGGTAATTAATCTTTATAGCGAGTGTTCTGGTCCACTTCTGATCCCATTTCTTTTTAATATTACACTTCTGACACATTTCTTTTTAAATTCGCATTAAGATTTTATCTCGTGGATATTTACTTTGTTTTCTTAATCTAATTCTTATCTACTTCTTGAGCACATCGAACTGATCCGTCAATATTTATTTGTTTAAACTTGCAATTACATATTTTCATTTGCCGATCAATATCTCGTCAAAGAATTGACCGATTGGCTTGATACTTCACTTATGCATTGGCCTTGGACAGTAGATGACCCCTGTTGAATGTTGGGTCACTATGTAAAAGGTCAAGGTCACTATGGCGATAAGTGTGAAAATCGTTTCCGAACAATAACTCGTCAGCGAATAGACCGATTGTCTTCAAACTTCACATGTGCATTGGTCTTGAACAGTGAATGACCCCATTGAAATTGGGGTCACTAGGTCAAAGTTCAAGGTCACTGTCATAATAAGTGTGAAAATCGTTTCCGATCAATAACACGTGAACACATTGACAGGTTGCCTTGATACTTCCTATGTGTATTCGACTTGGACAGAAGATGATGCTATTGAAATTGGGGTCACATTGTCAAATGTTATGGTCACTGTCGCAACAAGTGGGAAAATTGTTTCTGATGAATAACTCGTCAACGAATCGACCGATTGGCTTTATTCTTTCAATGTGCATTGGCCTTGGACAGTAGATGACTCTATTGAAATTGGGGTCACTAGGTCAAATGTAAAGGTCACTGTCACAATAAGTGTGGAAAAAAAATCCGATCATTAACTCTTCAAGGAATTGACTGATTAGCTTGATACTTCACATGTGCAATGGCCTTGGACAGTGGATGACCCCTATGGATATTGGCGTCACTAGTTCAATGTCCTGTTTGGGGGCATATGTCAAGGACAGCGGAAATCTTGTTAAAGTGTAGTGTTGTATTTTCACCTTAGATTGTATACCTTGTAATAATTTATTTGAAAGTGCAACTTATGCCAAGACATTAAGTCACCTGGTTGTTAATACACGTGATTATATGTTTTAAATCACAATAACCTTTCAATCATGCCAGACTCAATCTTTATAGCGAGTGTTCTGGTGGGCGTGGGTTCAAATCCTACTTCTGACACCGTTTCTATTTTAATTCGCAATATGCTTTTATCTCATGGATATTTATTTTGTCTTCTAAATCTAATCCTTACCTACTTCTTGAGCATATCAAACTGATCCGTCAATATTTATTTCTTACAACTTGCAATGACATATTTGGATTTTTAGCTACACTATTATATTATCAACGTGGTCATGAATTCGATTCCAGAAGGAACAAACGAATATAACGTCTGTAATGTTTTCCCACAACAAGATACAAGGCTCATTTAAATTAGAGAAAAAATCAAATTTTCCTTGTGAAATACAATACCAAAAGTGCAGTTGTATTACCATGAAATATTTTAACACATATCTATTTATGTTTAATTGTAAGTAAATTATAATTGTCAATTTACAAATGTGTAATAGGTGTATTGTTGTATTTTCACCATAGATTTTATAACTTTTGTTTTCTTTGAAAGTGCAAATTGCAAAAAGACATTCAGTCACCTGGTTTTTCATACACGTAACTTGATGACTTACAGCACAATAACCTTTAAATCACGTAGTATAAATTCCTCTTGCTATGGTATCTTATGCGTAGAAAGGTAGCTCTGTCCGGTCAAGTGATCTACACTATATATAAAAAAGTTATGTTGTTCGTTTATAAAAATATTATTATCGGATCCATGGCTCATTGGCAGAAATATTTTTCCCTGGTAGGTCACTGGGGTAGGTCGGTACTTTATGACGTCGTGAAGACGCAGGGACGACCTGTAAACTCTTGAATGCACACACGGTCTTTCGTATACATATTATCGGACCCATGGCTCAGTTGCAGAGCGACTGTCTCGTAAACAAGAGATCGTCGGTGCGATCCCCACTGGAGCCTATTTATATGCACAAAAGACTTGTTTTGTACATAATGCGAACATTTCGCTTTCGTTTCATTTGTTTATAGTTAATTGTAATGAAAGTAGCTAATAATTTCAAATAATAATACGTCTCACTCGTGTAGCTTGTGTTAATTCCAGATTGATTTTGATAATTGTAAGCTAGATTTTTCAGCTATGATACACATCATATGTGCACTCATTGCTATTGTCAGGATGGTCTAACTAGCCAGACTCAATGTGAGAAACGTTTATATCTAGTTTTCTGGACCACGTATTAAAGGGATCTTTTCACGCTTTGGTAAATTGACAAAATTGAAAAAAGTTGTTTCAGATTCGCTCATTTCGTTTTAGTTATGATATTTGTGAGGAAACAGTAATACTGAACATTTACCATGGTCTAATATAGCCATTATATGCATCTTTTGACGATTTTAAAACCTAAAAATTATAAAGCGTTGCAACGCGAAACGATTGAATAATTTGGAGAGTTCTGTTTTTGTCGTTAAATTTTGTGAAACTACGAAGATTGCTTATATAAGGTATAAAACACGTCAAGTATATGTACTCGGCGGAATAGCTCAGTAGGCTAAAGCGTTTTTACTTCAGGACTCTGGCAGGACTCCAGGGGTCACTGGTTCGAAACCTTCTCCGGGCAATGTTCTTTTCCTTTTTTTAATTTTTTCTTGATTTTTTACTGGAGCTTTTACGATCCAATGTTTACATTGATCAATATAAAGCAATTAATAAATAAGTTAAAAAATGCCAAAATCTGTGAAAAGGCCCCTTTAAGACTTGAGTAAGAATCCACTTTGACAACTCTTTTCGTTTATTCAAATCAAGCCAAATGCACGTCAATTTAAGTACTGGGCAAACTATATATTCGTAAATGATCAGTTTATTGTTATAAAATATTAATTGAGTAAGATCTAGTTCCAATTTTCATCTAACTTTTCATTTAAAGAAATATATGCAGAAATCGTATCAGTTGTCAGGATGGCCGAGTGGTCTAAGGCGCCAGACTCAATGTATCAATCTTTAAAGCGAGTGTTCTGGTCCACGCATGTGGGCGTGGCTTCAAATCCCACTTCTGACACATTTTTTTTTTCATTAGCATTACGCTTTTATCTCATGGATATTTACTTTGTTTTTTAGTCTAATCCTTATATACTTCATGAGCATATGTAACTGATTCGCCAATATGTATTTAATTAAACTTGCAATGACATATTTGGATTTTTTAACTACAATATTGTATCCTATACGTAATCGAGATTTCGATCTCGAAGGAACCAACGAAATATAACGTCTGCAATGCTTGTTTTTCCAGAACAAGATACAAGTCCCAGTTAAATTTAGAAATAATAACATTTTCTAAATTCACTACAATCCCAAAAGTGTTGTTGTATTAATATGATTTTTTTTAAATTTATATATATGCGTTTACCTTGTAAGTAAACTATAATTGTCAAATGTGTTATTAAAGTGTAGTTTTGTATTTTCATCCTATATTTTGTACCATGTAATAGTTTATTCAAAAGTGCAACTTATGTTTAGGCATTCAGTCACATGATTGTTCAGACTCGTTAATATACAAGTCTGTTTTAAATCATAATAATCTTTCAATAATCAATAATCACGTAGTATAAATTCCCAATGTTATGGTATCTTATGCGTACAAAGGTAGCTTTTGTATTGGAAATTTATGTTGGTCGTTTGTATAAATGTAATTATCGGCTCCATGGCTCAGTGGCAGAGCGCCTGTCTAGTAAACAGAAGATCGTGGGTTCGACTCCATGGCTCAGTGGCAGAGCGCCTGTCTAGTAAACAGAAGATCGTGGGTTCGACTCCATGGCTCAGTGGCAGAGCGCCTGTCTAGTAAACAGAAGATCGTGGGTTCGACTCCATGGCTCAGTGGCAGAGCGCCTATCTAGTAAACAGAAGATCGTGGGTTCGACTCCATGGCTCAGTGGCAGAGCGCCTGTCTAGTAAACAGAAGATCGTGGGTTCGACTCCATGGCTCAGTGGCAGAGCGCCTGTCTAGTAAACAGAAGATCGTGGGTTCGACTCCATGGCTCAGTGGCAGAGCGCCTGTCTAGTAAACAGAAGATCGTGGGTTCGACTCCATGGCTCAGTGGCAGAGCGCCTGTCTAGTAAACAGAAGATCGTGGGTTCGACTCCATGGCTCAGTGGCAGAGCGCCTGTCTAGTAAACAGAAGATCGTGGGTTCGACTCCATGGCTCAGTGGCAGAGCGCCTGTCTAGTAAACAGAAGATCGTGGGTTCGACTCCATGGCTCAGTGGCAGAGCGCCTGTCTAGTAAACAGAAGATCGTGGGTTCGACTCCATGGCTCAGTGGCAGAGCGCCTGTCTAGTAAACAGAAGATCGTGGGTTCGACTCCATGGCTCAGTGGCAGAGCGCCTGTCTAGTAAACAGAAGATCGTGGGTTCGACTCCATGGCTCAGTGGCAGAGCGCCTGTCTAGTAAACAGAAGATCGTGGGTTCGACTCCATGGCTCAGTGGCAGAGCGCCTGTCTAGTAAACAGAAGATCGTGGGTTCGACTCCATGGCTCAGTTGCAGAGCGCCTGTCTAGTAAACAGAAGATCGTGGGTTCGACTCCATGGCTCAGTGGCAGAGCGCCTGTCTAGTAAACAGAAGATCGTGGGTTCGACTCCATGGCTCAGTGGCAGAGCGCCTGTCTAGTAAACAGAAGATCGTGGGTTCGACTCCATGGCTCAGTGGCAGAGCGCCTGTCTAGTAAACAGAAGATCGTGGGTTCGATGCAAATTTGAGCCTATTCATATACACAAAAGGTTTGTTTTGTACATTATGTGAACATGTCGAGTTCGTTTTATTTTTAAATATTTAATTGTAATGAAATTGACTCTTATTTACAAATATTAATATATCACACTCTTGTAGCTTTGTTTCCAGATTGATTTGGATAGTTGTAAGCTCGATTGTTTAAATTATGATAGTCTTCATGTGTGCCCAAATTCCTATTGTCAGGATGGTCTAACTAGCCAGTTTCAATGTCAGATACGTTGATATCTAGATTTCAGGACACCCTATTGAAATTAGGGTCACTGGGTCAAAGGTCATGGTCACTGTCACAATAAGTGGAAAAATCGTTTCTGATCAATAACTCGTCAACGAATCGACCGCTTGGCTTATTAATTCTCATGTGCATTGGCCTTGGACAGGAGAAGACCATATGGAAATTGGAGTCACTAGGTCAAAGGTCAAGGTCACTGTCACAATAAGTGTGAAAATTGTTTCCGATTAAAAACTCGTCAACGAAATGACTTGATACTAAACAGGTACATTGGCCTTGGACAGTTGATGACCCCTATTGAAATTTGGGTCACTAGTTCAAAGCTATGTATGGGGGCATATTCCTCCGACTGGGAAGTCTTATTAAAGTGAATTGTTGTATTTTCACCATAGATTTTATACCTTGTAATAGTTAATTTGAAAGTGCTACTTATGCTAAGACATTAAGTCACCTAGTTTTTCAGACATGTGATTATGTGTCATAAATCACATAGCCTTTCAACACGTAGTATAAATTCCCTATGCTATGGTATCTTATGCGTAGAAAGGTAAAGTGATCTACACTATAAATTAGAAATTCATTAATGTCGTTTGTTTAAATCATTAGGTCTATGGCTTAGTGGCAGAGCGCCTGTCTAGTAAACAGGAGAACGTGGGTTCGATTCCCAATGGAGCCTTTTAATATACACAGAGATGTGTTTTGTAAATGATGTGAACATTTCGCTTTTGTTTTATTTTTAATAGTTTATTTTTAATGAAAGTAGGTATTATTTCCAAATAATAATATGTCTCACTCTTGTAGCATGTGTTAATTTCAGAATGATTTGGGTAATTGTCAGCTCGATTATTCAAATTATTATACACTTTATGCGTGCACAAATTTCTATTGTCCAGATGGTTTAACTAGCCAGACTCAATGTGAGAAACGCTAAAAGCTAGTTTTCTGGACCACGTATTAGGACTTGGGTTAGAATCCACATTAACATCTCTTTTCGTTAATTCAAATAACACCAAATGCACTTCCATTTAAGTACTGGGTAAACTATGTGTTCGTTAATGATCAGTTTATTGTCATAAATTGATTAATATCTAGTTCCA
This sequence comes from Dreissena polymorpha, assembly GCF_020536995.1. NCBI lineage: Eukaryota > Metazoa > Mollusca > Bivalvia > Myida > Dreissenidae > Dreissena > Dreissena polymorpha. The sequence continues at coordinate 24,413,981 of NC_068367.1, forward strand.
GTTCCCATCTACCTTTTTTATTTTATGAAATATATGAAGGAATCGTATCTGTTGTCAAGATGAACGAGTGGACTAGGGCGACAAACTCAAGGTATCAATGTTTATAGCGAGTGTTCTGGTCCACGTATGTGGGCGTAGGTTCAAATCCCACTTCTGACACGTTTCTTTTTAAATTGATGTTGGTCGTTTGTATAAATATTATTATTGGCTCAATGGATCAGTGGCAGAGCGACTGTCTAGTAAACAGGAGATCGCGGGTTCCATCCCCTATGGAGCCTATTTATATGTACACAAGACTTGTTTTAAACATAATGCGAACATTTCGCTTTCGTTTCATTTGTTTATAGTTAATTTTTATGAAAGAAGCTACTATTTTTAGATAATAATACGTCTCACTGATGAAGCTTGTGTTCATTCCAGATTGATTTGGATAATTGTAAGCTTGATTTTTTAAACTATGATACACTTTATGTGTGCAGACTCAATGCGTCTCAGAGAATATTTCTACTCTGAAGAGAAAGACGGACATCCTAATCAAGAGAAACCGTACAACAAGCAACGTCAACATGGACTCCAAAAGCAGGCCGCGATAAATGGTTGGATGCGTATATCAAGGCTGTAAAGGATGACATCATCAGGGTCTCAAAAGAAAGTTTAAGCTCAATATGAGTAAATCTGAAGAATACGCTCTGAAAGAACTTCTTAATGACGATGAAATTGTCATTCGTCCTGCTGATAAAGGTTCTGGTATAGTCGTAATGGATAGCACAGATTACATACAAAAAAATAAAAGGTGAAATTTCCGATAGTGACACATATGCGGAAGTTACCGACGACAAAACATAATCAGTGCAAAACAAGGTAAAAAAGGTGGTAGACAACCTGTACAATTGAGGTTCCATAGACAGTGATCTCCGACAATACATGACAGGGAACGATGGCACTTCCGGTAAGCTTCAAGGAAACCCGAAGTTACATAAGCCAGGAATGCCGTTACGCACCATTGTAAATGTTAGAAGCCACCCGACAGAGAAAATGGCGGAAATTGTTGAGGACCAGTTGCGAAGCCATGTGACGTCACTTCCGTCGTTTGTAAGAGACACTATGGACTTCTTAAACAAAATACAAAAATTAAAAAAACTCTTCCGGAAGGTACGCTACAATTCTGTTTAGATGTGAAGGCCCTGTATCCAAGTGTCCCGAGAGATGAGGCCCGTGCTGCTGCTATAGAGGCTTTAAACAGGCGAACGGACCCGGAAATTCCTACAGAGGACGTCATCGTGATGATGGACACTGTGTTGGAGAACAACAACTTCTCATTCAACGACGAACACTTTATACAGACGGAATGGACGGCAATTGGCTCACGCCTCGGGCTGAACTATGCATCAACCTACATGGGTGCTTGGGAAGAGGAACTGTTCCGGCGGTCAGAAAAGCAACCACTCGCATACTTCCGGTTTGTGGATGATGTGTGGGGCTTATGGACGCATGGTATCGAGGCACTTAAAACTTTCCACACACACAAGGAAATTAAATCAATACTCGCATTAAACTCGAGCTCCGCTATTCTTCGGAAAAACTAGAGTTCCTGGACACGATTACATCAATACGGAACGGGCGCCTTCAAACCGACCTATATACTAAGCCTACCGATAAACACCTGTACCTACACAGGGATTCTTCGCACCCGGAGTCTACAAAAAAAAGCAATAGCATATCTGGGTGTGCGTGCGAAAAGAATCTGTTCAGAGGAGGTTGCCGACTGGAAGCACAGACAGGCGGTGAAAACACAGCTCGTGAACCGCGGATATGACGGGGCGTTTGTGGGGACCGAATTGATAAAGGTCGACAATAAAAAGAGAGAGGACTTTTTACGCGAAAAGACAAACTCGGAGCATAATACAAGGATTCCGCTCGTGATAACGTTTTCTCGCGCACTACCCAACATCGGCAGTTTCATCCATAGACACCTACACACGCTGCACACGTCTGATAGAATGAAGGAAGTGTTCTCTGAGCCCCATTAGTAGCCTTCAGAAGGGATTGCAACCTGCAAGACATCCTAGTGCACAAAAAACACAATAGGATGTTTTTCCGAAAGCCCAATATGAGCAGCCCTGTGGGGCGCAGAGATGCGCCAGTTGCCCGTACATGATGAAGGCGGAATATTTCACAGATCCCAGCGGCAGGAAGTACAGCGTCAGAAACGATGTTGATTGCAAATCATCCAATGTTGTGTACGCGGTCAACTGTCGTCGCTGTCGCAGGTTCGTGTATGTGGGAGAGACCGGCGGAACTCTGTACCAGCTTCATCTATTTAAGCTGTCGCGTATTCGAACACAGCACAGTGACCCGGTAGCTGAACATTTCTATACAGACGGACATTCCATGGATGATTTCCAAATAATGGGACTCGAAAAACTCAGCGGGTCGGACGAGTCCGCAAAACCATGGAGCAATTGTGGAAGTCAAAACTAAGGACATACCGACCATATGGCATCAACGTGCAAGAATAAACGTTAATAAAAGGGCGCGTAAACAACGTTGACGCCGGAAATGCACGACGTCATTTCCGTTCATAATAATACATCTGAAAATAAAACATAGCCGCTGATGAAGACCGTGAGGTCGAAAGTTTCGGCAAAAAATAAATACAGCGTTTTTGTTTAAATAATACAAGGCTAATAGAGACGTATATATGTGCGTTTACCTTGTAATAAAACTATAATTGTCAATTGACAAATGTGGAATTATGCTCACATTTGAAAAAGAGGGGGTATATTGTTTTTCTGGATGTCGGTCGGTCTGTCGGTCTTTCGGTAAACCAGTTGGTAACTCGTCAACGAATTGACCGATTGGCTTGATACTTCACATATGCATTGACCTTGGAAAGTAGATGACCCCTGTTGAAATTGGGGTCACTATGTAAAAGGTCAATGTCACTATGACGATAAGTGTGAAAATCGTTTACGAAAAATAACTCGTCAACGAATATACCGATTGGCCTGAAATTTCACTTGTACATTGGCCTTAGACAGTAGATGACCCTTGTAGAAATTGGAGTCACTAGGTGAAAGTTCAAGGTCAATGTCACAATAAGTGTGAAAATCGTTTCCGATCAATAACACGTCAACAAATTGACCGATTGGCTTGATACTGCCTTTGTGTATTGGACTTGGAAAGAAGATGATGCTATTGATATTGGGTTGACTGGGTCAAATGTCATGGTCACTTTCGCAATAAGTGGGAAAATCGTTTCTGATGAATAACTCGTCAACAAATTGACCGATTGGCTTAATGCTTCCCAAGTGAATTGGCCTTGGGCAGTTGACGATCCCTATTGAAATTGGGGTCACTAGGTCAAAGGTCAAGATCACTGTCACAATAAGTGTGGAAAAAAAATCCGATCAATTACTCTTCGACGAATTGACTGATTGGCTTGATACTTCTCATGTGCAATGGCCTTGGGCAGTAGATGACCACTATTGAAATTGGCGTCACCAGTTAAAATCCCTGTTAAGGGCATATGTCAAGGACAGCAGAACTCTTGTTAAAGTGTAGTGTTGCATTTTCACCATAGATTGTATACCTTGTAATAGTTTATTTGAAAGCGCAACTTATGCCAAGACATTTAGACACCTGGTTGTTAAAAAGCGTGATTATATGTCTTAAATAACAATAACATTTAAATCATGTAGTATAAATTCCCCATGCTATGTTATCTTATGCGTAGAAAGGTAGCTCTCTTTGATAAAGTGATCCTACACAATTTATTGGGAATTCATATAGGTCGTTTGTTTAAATCATAATCGGCTCCATGGCTCAGTGGCAGAGCGCCTGTCTTGTAAACAGAGATCGTGGGTTCAATCACCACTGGAGCCATTTAATATACACAAAGACGTGTTTTGTACATAATGTGAACATTTCGCTTTCGTTTTAGTTTTTAATAGTTAAGTGTAATGAAAGTAACTGTTATTTTCAAATAATAATATGTCTCACTCTTGTAGATTGTGTTTATTTCAGATTGATTGGGATAATTGTAAGCTACATTTTTTTCAAATTATGATACACTTTACGTGTGAATGTGAGAAACGTTAAAAGCTAGGTTTCTGGACCACGTATTAGGACTTGGGCGAGAATCCACTTTCATGTCTCTTTTTGTTAATTCAAATAACACCAAATGCACTTCCATTTAAGTACTGTGTGAACTATATATTCGTTAATGGTCAGTTTATTGTTATAAATTGATTAATATCTAGTTCCAATTTTCATCTACCTTTTCATTTTATGACATATGTGAAGAAACCGTAACAGTATTCAGGATGGCCGAGTGGTCTAAGGCGCCAGACTCAAGGTTATCAAACTTTATAGCGAGTATTCAGGTCCACGTATGTGGGCTTGGGTTCAAATCCCACTTCTGACACATTTATTTTTTCATTCGTATTAAGCTTTTATCTCATGGATATTTACTTTGTTTTCTTAATCTAATCCTTATCTACTTCTTGAGCATATCGAACTGATCCGTAAATATTTGTTTAAACTTGCAATTACATATTAAGATTTTTGAACTACAATATTGTATCCTATACGTGGTCATGAGTTCGATCCCAAAGGAACCAACGAATATAACGTCTGTAATATATATTTTTTCAGAACAAGATACCAGACTCATTTAAATTTGGAAATAATCACATTTTCTAATTTCAATACAATACCAAAAGTTTAGTTGTATTACTGTTAACATATATATGTGTGCGTTTACCTTGTTAGTAAACTTTAATCAATTGATAAATGTGGAATGATGCTCCCATTCGAATAAGAGGGGGTATATTGTTTTGCTGGGTGTCGGTCGGTCTTTGGGTGTGTCGGTAGACCAGTTGGTTTCCGATCAGTAACTCGTCAACGAATCAACCGATTGGCTTGATAGTTGATACTTCACATATGAATTGGCGTTTGACAATAGATTACCTCTTTTGAAATTGGGGTCACTATGTGAAAGGTCAAGGTCACTATGACAATAATTCTGAAAATCGTTTCCGATCAATAACTCGTCAACGAATTGATCGATTGGCTTGAAACTTCACATGTGCATTGGCCTTGGACGTTAGATGACCCTTATTGAAATTGGGGTCACTAGGTCAAAGGTTAAGGTCTCTGTCACAATAAGTGTGGGGAAAAATCCGATCAAAAACTCGTCAACGAATTGACTGATTAGCTTGATACTTCGCATGTGCATTGGCTTTGGACAGTAGATGACCCCTATAGAAATTGGCGTCACTAGTTCAAAGCCCTGTTTTGGGGCATATGTCTCGGACCGCGGAACTCTTGTTAAATGTAGTGTTGTATTTTCACTAAAGATTGTATACCTTTCAATAGTTTATTTGAAAGTGAAACTTATACCAAGGCATTTAGTCACCTGGTTCTTAAGACACGTGATTATATGTCTTAATTCACAAAAAACTTTCAATCACGTGGTATAAATTCCCCATGCTATGTTATCTTATGTGTAGAAAGATAGCTCTCTTTGATAAAATGATCTACACAATTAATTGGGAATTCATATAGGTCGTTTCTTATACTCATTACCGGCTCCATGGCTCAGTGGCAGAGCGCCTGTCTAGTAAACAGGAGATCGTGGGTTCGATCCCCACTGGAGCCTTTTAAAGGGATCTTTTCACGGTTTGGTAAATTTACAAAATTGAAAAAAGTAGTTTCAGATTCGCAAATTTCGTTTTAGTTATGATATTTGTGAGGAAACAGTATTACTGAACATTTACCATAGTCAAAAATAGCCATTATATGTATCTTTTGACGATTTGAAAACCTAAAAATTATAAAGCGTTGCAACGCGAAACGATTGAATAATTTGGAGAGTTCTGTTGTTGTCGTTTAAATTTACGAAACTACAAAGAATACTTATATAAGTTATACAATATTGTGTATACTCGGCGGTATAGCCGAGAGGGCAAATGCGTTTTTACTTTAGACTTACTCCATGACTCCGGGTGTCACTGGTTCGAGCCCTGATACCGGCTACTTTTTTTTCTTTTTTTAATTTTATTCTTGATTTTTTACTAGAGCTTTTAAGATCTATTGTCAGGGTGGTCTAACTAGACAGTGTCAATGTGAGCAACGTTAAACGCTATTTTTCTGGACCACGTATTAAGAGTTGGGTTAAAATCCACTTTGAAATCTCTTTTCGATAATTCAAATAACACCAAGTGCACTTCCATTGAAGTACTGGGTACACTATATATTTGTTAATGGTCAGTTTATTGTTATAAATTTATTAATATCTATTTCCAACGATCATCTACCTTTTTTATTTTAGAACATATATGAAGAAACCGTAACAGTTGTCAGGATGGCCGAGTGGTCTAAGGCGCCAAACTCAAGGTCATCAATCTTTATAGCGAGTAATCTGGTCCACATATGTGGGCGTTGGTTCAAATCCCACTTCTGATACATTTCTTTTTAACTTCGCATTAAGCTTTTATCTCACGGATATTTACTTTGTTTTCTTAATATAGTCCTTATATACTTCTTGACATATCAAACTGATCCGTCAATATTTATTTGTTTAAACTTGCAATTAAATATTTAGATTTTTAACTACCATAGTGTATCCTCTACGTGGTCACGATTTCGATCACGATCAAACCAACGAATATAACGTCTGTAATGTTTGTTTTTCCAGAACAAGGTACAAGGCTCATTAAAATTTGGAAATAATCACATTTTCTAAGTTCGATAAAATACCAAAAGTGCAGTTGTTTTACTATGAAATATGTTAAGATATATATATATATATATATATATATATATATATATATATATATATATATATATATATATATATATATATATATATATATATATATATATATATATATATATATGTATGTGTGTGCGTTTACCTTGTAATAGTGGTATTCCACTTCGACCCGATTCCCCACGATTTGTCCCGATTTCCAATATTTTGAGGTCGGGGACATTCGTAGCTCAATCGGCGAAGGTCCTAACTCATTCGTAGCTAGTCGTGGGTCGGTTGTTAGTGATTCCTGCAACTCGTGAGCCTCCGAAAAATCGTGGACATATTTTAAACGTGTTCAAAATTTGGTCAGGACCCCCAAGACTAAATTTAATCGCAGTTGACTCGTAACAGCGTCGAAGTGCGCTCTTGGAATTGTAGTTAATTCGTGACTCAATCGGGAAATCGGTGATCACGTGATCTGTCTACGAATCAGCTACGACTTTGTCAAGACTCTCACAAGTTCACCCCGAGTGAGTTGCGAGCCCGCTAAGATTCTCGTGATTTAGAAAAATATCAATAGATATTGGCGCCTAATTCATGGGTGCGTTCGGTGAGGTCCTAGTTTAATCGCGACCGATCTGCATCGTTCGTAGTACAATCTCAGTAGATTCTAATACATCGTAGTGAAGTCGCGACCATATTCGCGAGATTTCAACCGAACCACACGATTCGTCATAACTCAAGCGTACTAGTGTCGTAACTGAATCGCAGACTGTCACGAGTCTTCCCGATTCAATAAATGTGATAAATCGTTGCGAATCGTGGGCTTGTTTTCGTAGTGGAATAGGGCCATAAGTAAACTATAATTGTCAATTGACAAATGTGGAATTATGCTCCTATTCGAAGAAAAGGGGTATATTGTTTTGCTGTATGTCGGTCGGTCTTTCGGTAGACCAGTTGGTTTCCGATCAATAACTCGTCAACGAATTGACAGATTGGCTAGGTACCTCACATATGCATTGACCTTGGACAGTCGATGACCCCTTTTGAAATTGAGGTCATAATGTCAAAGGTCAAGGTCACTATGAAAATAAGTGTGAAAATCATTTCCTATCAATTACTCATCAATTAATTGACCGAATGGCTTGAAACTTTACGTGTCTATTGGCCTTGGACAGTAGATGACCCTTATTGAAATTGGGGTCACTAGGTCAAAGTTCAAGATAATTGTCACATAAAGTGTGAAAATCGTTTACGATCAATAACTCATCAACGAATTGACCGATTGGTTTGATACTTCCCATTTGCATTGGCCTTGGACAGTAGATGACCCCTATTAAAATTGGGGTCACTAGATCAAAGGTTAAGGTCACTCTAACAATAAGTGTGAAAATTGTTTTCTATCAATAACTCTTTAACGAATAGGCCGATGGGCTTGATACTTCACATGTTCATTGGCATTGGACAGTAGATGATCCCTATTTAAATTGGGGTCACTAGTTCAAAACCCTGTTTGGGGGGCATATGTCTCCGACCTCGGAACTCTTGTTACATTTCATATGGAAGTGATACTTTGCAAATGTTACATCACCGTCGTAACCCTTATCCAAACCATCATAGACATGCATACTTTTTGTTGCAAAAACTTGCATACTTTTATATGTTTATACTTAATTTATAATAAATAACCATTCACTAATTAGAAATAAGGGACAAATTGTCACAAAACCAGGTTTTCAATTTAAAAAAAAGTCGGGTAAAGGGAGACAATTCAAATATGCATTGTAACTGATTGTTGCTATTTGCCACCCATGTGTCAAATTCAATCTTTTTTTAGTCGTGGCGACCTTGATTTCAATTTTTAATTTTTTTCTACAAAACAACAGTAGCAACTTACAATATCGTTGCGGCGGCACTAACATATAGACTTGCTTGATTTTTTCGATTTCGTAACAAGTCTAAATGGTAAACATAAGCCGCACTTTGCACTAAATGACACCAACACATCATATACATGATAAAAAAGTATGGCATATGAGTCTTAAATGAATATAATATATCATATAATATGAACAGTTTTAGGTAACTGGTTACTGAAGAAACTCAACATGTACATTCTGATTATGACTGTTTTACTCATCATTCAAGAACAACATCCCGCCATTCTCTCCAGAAACGTTTACCGTGCTACTCCTCGAACAACTGAAATCATAAAAGTGTCCAGTTGATTTGGCTATATTGAGATCATGAATAAATGTTCTTGAGCTACGCTTGTCGTATCTGCCATAGAACCCATTATTATGTCAATTATTGAGGGTCGTGTAAACATCTCACATAATACAAACTTTGGATATAAACTGTAAATACATTGTAACATTTATATTTTAAAACTGTTGACTGAAACTAACCTTGGCATGGTTAGGAAAGTCTTTCATATCTTGAGTTGGAAGAAGTCTGTTAATACTGGTATAACCTAGAGAAAAAGTACGTGTATCGTAATCAGTCATTTATTTAGTTGTAAAAAGTCTCTTTACACTGGTTTGTTCGTTTGATCGTACTTGTTTAGATATTCTAGAGCATATGCACGTGTAGTGTAATATTTAATTGTTTAAGTTGGAATAAGTCTGTTAATACTGGTAAAACCTAGAGCATACGTACGTGTAGGGTAATCTTTCCTCGTTTGACTTGAAAAAAGTATCTAAAACACGTGTCACCTAGCACATGTGTACGTGTCGTGTAATCAAACAACTTTGAAGGTCAATGCGTGTTTGCGTATGCTGACCACTGTCCGTGTTCATTGATAGTTTTTGTGAGATATTAGAAAAGAAACATTTTACCCCAAAATAGTATACTCTTATATCAATTGTACATATAAATTAGCTTTAAATTTCATTAAATTTCAAACGTTTAAAAACAGTATACCTTTCATTCGCTTCAATATCTTTGAATAGCTATATATCGGGTAAATATGTTGGGTACACCCCCCCCCCCCCCACTTAGTCTATATTCTTAAATAAATTTGATTTGATAATTGGATAAATACTTGCGAGATTAAATATATTTTAAAAAACGAACTCTTAGCTTATATCTTAGCACATTCATGTAAAGTGGTGAATGTGTATTCTTACCATCCGGTAGCTTAAGTAACTTTCTTCTGTTTTGGAGGTCGTTAATCTCCATATGCATCTGCATCAGTTCCTTCAATACCGAGTAGCGAATCTGTAAAATTTGAAGCAGTTGTTTGTTTTAAGCGTTTGGAACTATTGAGAAAAAAAACTATAAAGTACATACTTTGCTAGAATCTAAGTTACAATCTATTCTATGTTGGGATGCAGAATGCCACAGGCAAGGACATTGGATATATATTTTACATAATTTAATTCAACTGTGTATACAATGTCTAACAATAACAGTTAAACAAACGAGCGAATACGGAAAATAAAAAGAACGAAAACTACGTCGAGTACTGTATTCTGTAAACTGTATTGTGCCGAATTTGTTATCAAATACTAGTAAACCTTACCTCCTCTTCTCTAAACTTATTTTTCTTACACACGTTTGTCTTCTTTCTTCGAGAACACCACTGATTTGCCGAAGTGTGTTTGGATTCTTTCGATTCTTGGCGTTTGTCCTCGCGGACATGTTTCTTATTTACAAGTACCGGTTTATTCTTTGGCCCATTTCTTTCTGTGATAGCAACGCATGTCGTAGCTTGATCCGCTGGACTGAACTTCCGATTACCACTTACTTTCACAAACGTTTTTATCACTTCTTTCACTTTAGCTTTATCTCCTTGAAAATGTGTACTTTTCGTTGGATTCCCTGCTTTCTGATTAACGATTTTACAAAACGCAACAGAACTGTCGTAAACATTTCTGTCTGTATAATCTGGATCATTTACCAAGACCGCGTGGACGTTATTCTCATTGACCTGCAAGTCTTCCGATTTGTTACTGTCTTGCACTTCGGATTTTCTTAATTTGTTTTCCAGTTTTTCATGTTTTGAAGACGGTTCACCCTTGGGCAGATCATTGTGTACGTCAAGAAGTATGTCAGGCTCGTCTGCTTGACTGAATACGAACGGAACATCTAATCCTGGTGAGGATTCTTGGGTCAATGAGGTGCCGTTGCGAAAGATTCCGCAAGCAAATCTGGAAACAAATGCACTCTCGCGTTAGATGGATACGGAACCTAAATTATATCAACAACTGAGTATTGCATAAGTAAAATATCTGGTCACTTAATAACTTGGTTGATTTTCTCTTATAACAAACAGATGGTTCTTTCTATATACAAAAGTTGACATTAACTTATGTAATAATTGCAAAGGTATCAGATAGCTTTTGTGTCTGGATAATCATTCCGATTAATGATTGTTTATTCTGTTTTATTAAGTATGGTAGATAGTGACTTATTTAGGTTCGATTGGTCATTGTCGGCTCGGGTACTACTTACATGCACCCCGGGTACTCTTAAGTATACTTAAATGTACCCCGTGTACCGTAAATATACTAAAACGTACCCGGGAAATTTGAAGCTAAATCGGTCGTTGTCCGCTATTTTTTTAAATTAAATTATATTCACATTTATGTCAATTTTCTGTAAAATGGCCTCTATATTATCGCAACTCATACTCAAAAAGCATGTTGATGTAGTTTTTGTTTAAAGAGAGGTTTGTTTAAGATAATCGGTAGCGCGTTTTACGACATTGGATTTTTGCGGGAATACAACTCGGGTACAACTCGGGTACAGTCTAATATCGACCGGGTACGATTAAGTATATTTACCGTACCCGGGGTACATGTAAGTATACTTAAGAGTACCCGAGGTACATGTAAGTAGTACCCGAGCCGACAATGACCAATCGAGCCTTATTTAGCATGTAAACTTAATTTTTACCTTCGTTAATATATATCAAACTTAACTCTTTGCAGGCAATTTCAATAACCATCCCCCTTTACATACAACACGAGCAAAAGCTAAAGTAAAGAGCAGTAATCGTGTATAAAATAAACAACAGTAATCTCCAAGATAGTCTTTCTTTCTAGTTCCACCTAAGTGAAATGGCTTGCATGATGATGTAACATTACTATCAAACATTAAAGTACGCGTTATGAAACACGTGTGATAGGCCTTATTTGATGTAAAGAGAACCCCTTTCAATTACAGGTCATGGTGAAGTGTAGGCAACTGCAACGCACTCTTAGTGGTTGGTAAAATATAAATTATAATTTATACTTGTGAATATGACGCCCTGTATTTTTATTTTACTTATAACTGTTACGACAACTCCCGTTCGCTGCGTGAAAATGAAATCATTGAGATAAGTTCAGACGAATGTTTGTCTGTAACGCAACACGCATATAATCGTCACAAATGAAATTGGAACGATGATCGGTCAACAACGAAACATGTAGTCAGCGCTTGCACTGCACATAAGAACGGATAATTCGTATTTCTTGAGTCGGACCTGTCTCCGGACAGGGCGACTGACGAAGACCAAACTAAATTTATCCGTCCTTTAAGTCTACTTGTAACATTTCAAGTTCATCCTCGTTACTTTGTGATATTTTGTTTTGTTGTAAAGGTTCCGGTTAATATGGGTTTCTATCTTCTGTTTTAGTTTGATGGGTCAGTGTGTGTAGCCTTTTCGAGTACGGGGCCTTGCAAGTGTTCAGTTTCATAATCAAAATGTAACGTCACATTATTTTCATTATAGCATATAATGTTAACATTTACAATTAATCATCACAAAACAGTTAGTCATATACCATTCCCTGCCGAATTAACGTTTCGCGTTTGAAATGGAATACGAGCCCGGTGATTACCTGTATCTTAAATGTACCTTATAATCAAATATTGACAACAATGTATTTCAATCGGCAATTCATTCCCATTTCGTGATAATGAGATTTGTATATATGAGCCATACCGGCAGCTCGTTTTTGTGAACGGTTTTGGTTGATTTTGGACACAACTTGTAAGCGTAACTTTTTTTTGTATTTTCAAACAACGCTGTTTATAGTTGTTGTATTATAATTGTTTTATTGTGACCTGGACATAAATAATGCGGTGATTAATCATTTTAACATTTCATAGGACATAAAGAGAAATTCCATGTGTACACGTATTTAAAAAAAAAACAATAACAGTAATATACAAGATCGAGGTAGTTTGATATTATTATTAAAGCGCTTTGTTGCTGTTGTTTTTTTCGTTGCAACTTACATATAAAAAATTCTGAACGATACCCTAAGACAAATGTCACCGGATTGCTTGATTACAATTTCACCGTAAACATGGTTTGCTTTACAATATAGTTATTCAAAGTTCGAACCAAAAATATCCGTGGTTTGAGCTTCAGGTAAATACAGCAAAAACGTGTATGGTGTATACTTGCAAAATATGGTTAGCGAACGCGATGTTGACTTATGCGGATAAATATATGACATGAACTGGCGTTCTTGCTACGTCAAAAAGAGTCAGTTTTCGTTAAATGCCATAGCCGTAGTAAAAAATGTGCGTATCGAAGAAATCCAAATTGAAATACTGTCAACCATCGCGCTTGGGTCCTTCTGTTTTATTTGCGTGTATGTGGAGCTCCCAACATGTCATAGTTACCAGGTAAGCGTTTTCACTGTAGCGTTAATGCTATGATTATCGGTTTTCATGCGGCGAATTATCGGCGACGTCACTGCGTCCACACTACGCTTGTGGCGTGTACTGCAAACGTTGCCTTTGCACTGCGAGTGTATAACGACCATAATACGACCAAGTCGTAAAAAGAATCCACTTAACCTACTAAAACGCAGTTTTGGTCGCCGCAGAGTCCCCATTCTTCTAAAAACAGTCTTTGAATTTCCATGGCGACTCGTCTGTCTTACGTTCTCCGCGTTGATTAATCGTCAATGGAGTCCGAAGTTCGAGACTTCTTCGGTCTAGCCAGTACGCCGTAAGGATGCCGAAAAAAGGTGTTTACGTTGAACATGTCCAGAGAAGTCGGCGTGAAGTCGCCTCCGAAGGCGTTCTTGACATTTGGAAAATGTCTTAATGGGTTAACACGATTCCATGCGTCCTAAAAAACGCAGTGAGAACGCCAGTCCGTCCTGACGGGGGTATTGTATGCAGCGCATTATAAATCAATGTAATTACATTGTATTACACGGTGTATCATACAAACAAATGGTTAACAAACTACTGGTAAGACATGTAGCTGATCGTTAATAAATAATAGTAGTGTATCATACAAACAAGTGGTTAACAAACTACTGGTAAGACATGTAGCTGATCGTTAATAAATAATAGTAGCTAAATATGAGTGTGTATATCCCAACCAAGACGTTCATGCCATCATCGTCATACACAAAATCTAAAGCGAATACATATATACCAAAACGCACCTTCTCTTAATTTTCTTCCGCATGTTCGGTGTAACGACCTGCATTCGGCCAACAAGCAATGGCGACATCTGGAACGGTTCACCTTCATTGGTCGGTACATCTTTCCCACTTGATTTACCCACGGGCGTATCGGCCTCAGAACGGACTGTAACGGCAGGTTGGCTACTTTGGGAAAACGGGGTGACAAACGACGGCTTTCTTTTTCTGGAGGCCATATTGACTGAATAGTTGAAAACAAACAACAATGTGTTATTTTAGAAATTTGCAATGACTCTTGTTTTCATGCTATTTTCTTGTTTGCGTGATATTCATAACTAGGCAAGAACCATTCATCAAACTCTTAATCTGTGTCAACCTGTGCTAATCGCAGTGACGCAATGCACAAGTTCTAAGTTGTAACAGCTTTTATTGCGTAGCAATATATTCTATTTTCGTCAAAGTAATTAATCGCACTTTCTCGTGTTTGTTTTCTTAGTGACGTATATACGCGTGACACGATTTAGCAATTAACGTATGAACATAGCAATGGTTACTTGTAATGCCCCTTCCAAGATGTGGGGTACAACGCTTCAACTTCCGTCGGTTAGTCGGCCGGTTGGGCGTTTGGTCCGTAAACAATATCGTTTCCGCGAATTGTCAAGAGACTGCATTGACAGACAGTTTGACCTACGACCATTTTACTTCAACGAAAAGAAAAACTATATTCATTATTAGATGATGTCAAAGGTCAAGGTCATGGTGGGATGTAACATAAAAACTGTTTTCTCCAAATACCATAATTATTTTTCACGTGATATCAGGACGCATTAACATACGATCAACCAAGTTATTCGTGAAAAAAGAAAAAAGAAACATATATTCTTAAGTAATAAAGACAGAGATCAAGGTCATGCAGTTTTTTCTTACACGCAACCCGTTTCAACACAACAGTTCCAAAGAATTTAGCCCCCAAAAAAGTATCTCTAAATTATTTGCGCGTCTTATAAATAAGACTACTTAAGGCGTTTGTATGCTGGACATGTCCATCCTAAATATGCATTCGTGAAGAGCCTGATGAATCTGTCAATCAAATACGAAATATATACACGTGAGTATGCTGGTGGCTGTCTGGTTAGCGCAGTAGTTGGTTCTAATCTGTCAACAGACTGATAAAAAAAAATATTTTCTAATTTCACAAATACTTCTTGAGATGTATTGCAATACAATATCAAATGTCATTTTCTCCTCTGGCTGAATTGTATTTTAAGCATATAAGAAAACGTAACTCTGTATAGTATAAGTACAGTACAAGAAGTAGGAGAGAGTTATCTCTATACAAAATGATAAAATGATAATGCTGGGCTGTACACAGTCTATGGTTGGTTCACGCTCTTCTCACCAATGCGACTCGGTTCAAATGCCCGTTTCAGGAAGCATGTTAGTTTGGTGGGTGGTCGCCATACCTCTGGGTATTCCGGCTACCATCACAACACGATTGAAAATATTTAAGGCACAACTTAATAGCTGGAAATTGAAGCTATATATCAAAATTCGTCCGAACTTCTGTGACTCTAGTAAGTTCATTAGGCAAAAGAACTGGGCCATACTCCGGGTCAACACATCATTCAGCCTCAGGCGCGGCGGTCTCTCATAAACTTCGAAATACACAACATACGTTAGTATGCTGCTTAGTTTTGATGGAAGACCCCTATCAAGATCAGAGGGGCTAATCACGTGATAGTCAAGATTGCGACGTCCATGCCGAGGCATGCATTTTTTCGCCGTTTTATCATCATTATTGCTTTAATTATTTTTTTAATGCCGCTCCCTTTTCTGCCACATCAGAAAAAAGTTATTAGCATTTATTTTGCTTTAATACTCCCTCTATTTTTCTTCCTTACTCGAGGCGAAATTTCTTAACGGGGTAACCTAACTACAGCTCAACTAAGAATTCGCGGGGAGTGAAGTCGAGATATAAAGCGAATTCTAGTACGAAATAGACGCTAATTATAATGACCTTTTCACAGCAGCGATTTTTCCCTTCTTTATAAAGTACCCGTAAGAGTACTTTCCCAATTGAAAAAAAAACTACAAAAATCCCAATTGCTGTCTGAAAATTTCCACAAAAAGAAGGCGAATTCCGTCAATGTTTGTTCCAAAAGTGCATTATCTGCAAGTTAACGAACAAAATGAGCACTTACAATGAACATTTCAAGCCAAAATGAATGCAAATCAATATTTGAGTTGATTTTTCCTTTTAATACCAAGCAATTAAAAAACCTATTATTCCCAATAAAAGGCAATTCAAATTGAAAGATTTCACGACGCGAATTTTCCTAATTTCAGGTTTTTTCGCGCTAATTTTTCCCAATTGGTATGGTACGGGCTCTTTTCCAAATTGGGGACGAAAAATCGCTGCACAGATATGGCTGGAAAGTGAGCGTTATTTAACAATTTAACAAAAATCATTAAGGGTATAAAACGGCAAAAAATAACTGTCTCGGCATGGACGTCGGCATCTTCACTAGCACGTGATTACCCCACTGGAGATTAAGATTGAGTGATCAATGGTCATTGTCACAGGGGCGTGCAAAAAAGAATGCTCACGTTTTTATAGATCAATTTTATTTATTTAAAGTATGGAATTTAATGCAATTTTTGTTCGCGTACCGTATGTTTTAATTACATTTACAAGCATGCGCTGTAGCACAATGGTCGGACAATCTGAATTACTTACGGGAGAGAGAGGGGCTACAAAATAAAATAGAGCTTTTACTCAAAATGAGTTTATTGTGTTATCCATCTTTAATTAATATTAAACGGTTAACTCGATGGAGTGGAGCTTATCATGAAATATGGCTTTTACTTGATAAATGCTTATAGTTCATTGAACTGTTCGACTACCATGCTGCACCTTGGCAATTATATTGTACCGGTACACCGGAAACAACAGTAAAAGAGTTAAGGTCAGCTAAAGAAAGATGAAAATGTGCCTTTAAAAACCTAGTTTATGGGAAAAAATCTCAGCCGACTGATACATTACTTATTGCAATTTTGTTTTGAGGAAGCTTAATAAAGTTACCTTACACTTTTGCACCAGTGGGTGTATGTACACAGTGATATAATACTCCGTATTTAGGTCAGTGGGGATAAAAAAGAAAAATTAAATTACGCCTATAAGTTATGTATCCATTAATTGCTTGAAACTGTACATTTCGCGTGAAAATGTTCAATTTCCCCTCCTGTAGCCCTTTGGCTTAACCGCTTGGAATATAAATGATGTGTTAGGCTGAACCATGAAGACATCTCTTTATTTTAGAGTTGTTGTATGACGTTATAACATAAGTACATGTGAGAAACCTTGCAACCTGAGCCCTGCATTGCCCCTCCCCACCGGTAAAATCTAAACGTGCATCATGTGTTCGTTCAGATGGATATTTATATACAGTGTGTGTCTTCTTAAAAATTACTTGAGATGGCTGCAGACGACGAATACAGACGCTTTAAATGCCGTTCCATTTTAGAAATTATATTCATTTATCTATACATCAATCAAACAGAGACACATTTGATCAAATTTAATTTTGTTAAACTGTTTCTGCAAAGAGAAACCCCGCAATACATTTACTTTTGAAATGCAAATAGATTTACTTACCAGCCAATGATTATTTGTCGTTTGGTAGTGAACTGTAACCTCTTTGGGGGGAAAACCACTCCCACATAGTGACGTCACTGTGATGCGAGAGCTCATTAATGTTTTGTTGTTATGTCTTGTGTTAACGTAAATGGTCCTCAAAAGAGACTTTTCACTAAAGTGTTTTAACGTGTTGAGGTAGAAGATGTGTTAAGCAGTTCGTTAAAACCCAGTGTTCATTCATGAAGTTGTGTATTTGTGTAATTTTATATAATATTTGAAGGTCGCGGTAAGCGTGTCAGTAAAGGAACAGATAATGGCTACCGTCGTACGCGAAGGCACTACACAAACGAAAGTTTTGATAATAGGAGCAGGAATTGCGGGTATTTCATCGGCGGAATACTTGGCGAAAAATGGATTTACAGACTTCAAAATCATCGAAGCAGCAGATCGCATTGGGGGGAGAATATGGACCCACGATATTGGTAAACTTGAAACCCGACATAAGAATAAATGAGTTTGCTTTGTCCAGAAACTGGGTCAAGTCTAAATCATTCGTAACATATACATTTTCAGATAGTTTACATTCAATGACAAGTACACATTGCAGGATATTCTTAGACGGAAATGAGTTTACTAACCAATTATATCTGTGCATTTATAATTGTCATATTAACATTGATTAATGTTTTGTGTTCAAAAGATTGAGTCATTTTTTATGTGTTCTTTACCTTCAGTTTAAGCAGGGACCTATACAACATTTGTTTGTATAGGTCCCTGGTTTAAGACTCTACTGAAGAGTCTAACATGCATTGCACACTATGAAGCAAAGCCTATTGAATTTAAATAGCTAAAAAATGTTGTTAATACCTTTGTTGTCTTTTATTAATAAATTTCATTAATTAGCACACGACATGAATCTGCCCAGAAATATAATCATTTTTTACTTTTGACAGTATGAGGAAGTTAAAGATCATGATGGTGATTCTTTTTTTTAAATAGTATCTTTAAATTCTAAAACGAAAAACAAAAAGGAACTTAGTCAATCTCAATAAATTCCTCACAATTATGCTGGTGCTTCTATAATTAAAACTTTGTACTAAACTAGTTACATCTACAAATTCATATTATTGAGATATTAATAAATTATTAATTTAAGGTTTTAAATAATGTTTGAATTAAATTGACTCAATTATATATTTGACATGCCAATCCCAGACCTCAGTAAAAGCTGATAAAAAGGAGATCGGATACTATTTTCAAGTTTAATGGAACTCCTAATCCCATTTTGCGGAACAAATTTTAATTAGTCAATTTACTTCTAATCCGGGGGAAAACTGACCACAAAAATCAACGAGGAAATCATAATCTATTATTTATTTAAATTTAGATTGTGGTTATAATCTCGATAAATTAATGAAACTGTGGATCATTTTTTGTTTTCAAATTGTAACCTCAAAGGCTTATACGTGTATATTGATAACAGTAAACAAACTGTAGTCCTTAATGACCCTATTGTAAATATTCAATGAGATCCAGTTTAATCAGATGAGGTCTTGTATAATCTTGAGGTGACAGGTCCTTACAGGCTAACTGGTATGATCTGAAATTATATCCTGTTTTTCACTTGGGTTGCCAAATGCAATAAAAATAAACAGCTTTGTACATGTACCGTACTGCATCAGTGACAAATGTCAAAAGCAAGCAAACATATACACTTTAAATTATCCAATCCATTGATAAAAATGGCATGACTACTAGTCTAAATTGAGATAATTTTTTTTATTAAAGTATTCCAAAGAGCCATTGATTCAGAGCTTTTTTGGCCGACTAAGCCATCATCTGCCATCTGGTCATATTCCCAATTTCCCAGTGGGTTTTTCCCCCGCAATCGAGTACAAATCTTCCAAATGATGGTTTTACCTTCCGATAAAACGTTCCAAAATAATTTCTGTTAAGGATATAATAACCATTTCAATATTTTTCATTTTTCCCAGCATACTAACGTTATGTAGTTTTATTAATAAGTCAATATTAAATTCCCCATAAAATGCTGAATTAACAATAAAAGTACCAATTTCACAGCTATAGTTAATTTTTTCCTAAGTGGTCAAAACAGTCCTTGCGATAACTTGAAATTAACATTAAAAAAATTAATTGAATTATGACAGGTTGGAAAAGTAATTAAAACACTTTCGTCAAGTTTCGTGTCCAAACACTTAGCTACAAACATGTTCTGAAATTACAGGTGCCCAAAAATTGTGAGCCACATGCACTGACACATATTCAGACCTCTTTTGTAAACCTTAATGTGCCAAATTATTTGTTAATTAATACCACGATATATATTTATTTGAATGTTTTATTTGATGTTTTAGTTATTTAATATGAGCCATGTTTGCAATACATTTAAAATTAATTCATACTTTTGCATTAGTTTTACATTAAATGTATTATGCCAATGATGCATTTTGTCAGATGTCATGAGTTCAAAGATTTACATATTTCATAATATGAATGTGTAATTAATGCAACACAAAATTTGAACTATATGATTGTTTTTAAATCGTCAACCATGTTTGACTGTATGTCTTAAGGTACTAAGTGTTAAATTGTCTCAACAGTAATTGACATCATACAGTGTTATTCTTTTCGCATATGTCACTGCAGATGCCGATGGGACTATGGTCTATTCAGTAATACTGGCAGTTTTTTTTATCTGATTTTGGGGAAAGGGTCTGGCCTTTTTTGAGGGGGAAAAATTGCGCGAAATGCCAGATTTAAGGGAAAAAATCACGCGAAGCGCCAGAGTTTGGGCAAGGGTTTTTATCTGATTTTGGGAAAAGGGCCTGGCCTTTTTTGAGGGGAAAAAAAACACTTGAAACGCCGGATTTTGGGGAAAATAAGGAAAGTCTTAAATAATCAATTTAACATATTTTGCTGTTTTTAAAACAAAATCAAGGCAACAGGTAAATTAATTATGCAATATTTTTCTATTTTCAAAAGTGGATTAGGTCAACTTATATATTTAAAGGTTTAAAAAAAAAATTGGGGGGGGGGGGGAAATGAAATCTAGGGGAAAATTTACCAGCTGAGGGGAAAAAATCCGAGGGGAAAGGGCCAATTTTCGGCAGGTCACAAAGAAGGAAAAAAAAACCTGTATTGTAAATGGCAGCAACACTTATGTACACATGTAACGGTCCACAGAATTTATTACCGTCATTCTTTAATTAACACTTTTACGACATGTCACATGATTAATACAATTTATAGCTGATAAAATACACGTCCATACGAAATGTCTGAAAATTTAGAATCCTTAATTATGGGTTGAAAAGAGGATGTTCAGCGCAGGGTCACCAAAAATAATAACTTTTGCTTAAACTGAGTATGTCTGAAAATTTAGTGTAAAAAAATTATGGAAGTGAAGAATTTGGATTAACAATATTTAAAATATCAGTGATCTACTGCTTTATACTATATTTATTTTTAGCTTGGCTGTTTTCGGAGAAAACCCGAGGTATTGTCATAGCGAGCTCGCCGTCTGCCGTGCTAAAACCTTTACATCTGCTCTAAAATCAAAGAACTTCCGCCTACAACTTTGAAACTTCATATGTGTTGATGCACCTTGATGAGTTCTACACGCCACACCCATTGTTGGGTCACTAGGTCAAAGGTCAAGATCACTGTGACCTCTAAAAAAAAAATGTGACAAGCTTTCATTTATTCAAAACTGCACCCGCAGCCGAGCGTTGGCACCCGTTAAATGGTGCTCTTGTTATTTACATGTAATGATGTATTATATAGATAACCATACCTCACATGTTTCATAGAAATTTGTCACTAAATGGTTATGTCGTTGACTGGGACACTTTGCCTTTGCAAATACTTTGTTTTTCTACAAAAACACTTAGGGGCATCATGGTAGTTAAATAGTAGTTAAGGATCAGTCAAAAATTTGTAGTAACTCTTATGTTCAAAATAACTGCAATCTACTCTTATACAATATTTATTTTGTTCAACTCTAAATAATTTTATGGATGATAACCACAGACTCACAGAAGTCAGTGAACTTTGTCAGGCATGGTTACTTAATTATTTCATTAACTGGGTCACTTTGCCTTCACAAATACTTTGTACATGTATATGTACATGTATGCATGGTTAATTAGCAGTAGGAAAGACATATATCAGTCTGCCTGTCATATGTGAGTTGTGAAACTAATAAACAAGTGTAAACATGTACATGTGTATTTCAAGTATTCATGTAGTGATGCTTCTTTTGAATCTGATTATCATAATCAGGCACCTTAAGGGTTTACATGTAAGTGATTGAATAGACAAATTTAGTACTATTTTCTGAAACAAAAAGCTGATTACTGATAATGAAAAACAATCATAACAGTTTAGAAAGAGTTGTACCATAAAATCAATGAAATTTGAGTTTAATGCAATTGCAAAGAATTTTCAGCCAACTCGTCGAAAAGTCATTTATGTACTAAAGACATTGGTTGGAAATCCCAATATTCTATGCAGATTTGTCGGCACACAGAAGCAATGGTTGGTCTTGTAACAAAATTTGGATAAGCGTGTCTGAATTGGCATAAACTTGATTGTTTTGAATTTAATTGCAATTAACAACATTCAATTAATGGTATCACTATTTTGTTTACATGTTTTTAGCATTCTTTGTTCATATTAATGAATTGGTTTCAATCAAAGTGAGAAAAGATAATCCTGACATTAGCATCATAATTATATAAATTCGCTTTTTTGTGTGTGGTATTTTATCTGTTTAGGAAAAAAAAGTTGGATTTTGAAATGCAGCAGTGTGTATTTGTTCATTAAACAGCTGAAAGTCATATTAAAAGCGTTACAAACCCTGGGGCCTTTTGTACTTAGTTTATAATACATGTAGTAACAATATAAATTATTGAGGTTTTTGGACCTTTTAATGTTTGCCAGTCATAGTTTTTGTCATCTGGCATGTCACCATGTCATCAGAGTTTAAAAAAGATATATTACTCATATGAGAACATGCCTGACACAGTTTTTGATCTTTTCAATTGGGTCATCTGGCATGTCATCATGTCATCAAAGTTAAGAAAAGATATTGTATTACTAATTAGATAACATGATGTCTGACACAGTTTTTTATTTTTTCACCTTATTCACAAGAATTTTAAGGCCACTTTTATTTTCCTATCTTCGTGAAACTTGGTCAGAAGCTTTGTCCCAATAACATACATGCCAGACGTCCCGATCTTGGCAGGACAGTCCAGCTTTTGGGCTCTTTGTCCCTGCATCCTGATATGAGACGATTTGTCCCGACATTCGTTACAAACAATGTAAGGTCTATAATTTCCCAATAAAATTCGCTTTTCGAGCTCTTTCTGGCTAAAACTTACCATAGCTAATCCCTTTATTGCCCCCAATTAACAACCCACTTCTACTACTTGAGTGCACCAGTGTTGTTTTTGACACCTTATCAGCGATTTATCGGCAACTTATTGTTTTAATCAGCATTCACACCATGGTGTTTTATAATAGGGGTTGCTAATTGCTATCGAAAGATGTATCGTACAGAAATTAATACCACCTGGGTTTGTATTTTATGGCCCAATCAAGTCAAACAATACTATTATCCTTAGAGCTGCAACGATTCGATACGATGCATCGAAAATCGGTTTTCAATGCGTCGATTTGATTACGATACCAACCCTACCAAATTCGATTTGATTCTTTAACATATAAACATAGATACGTAAAGCGCGCTGTACTCTGACTATTTGATACGGGAAGGTATAGGTTTTATCTTTACCTGTAATTACGACGTGCGTGATTGGTTACTTATTACTTTAGTCATCCAATCAAGTGCGTTACGGTCTACTTTTGGAAAAAGCGTCAAAATGGCTGAACATGTTGTGGCCGACAAATTGAAATTATCAGATGCGCCTAAGAAGCTAAAATCAAAAGTATGGCAGTATTTTGAGTTTCGGGCTGGTAGCCCTCCCAATAAAGCTATGTATAAACTGTGCTTCATGGACGTGTCGTACCCAAAGTCCGGCTCAACCACTAATCTAATTCAACATGTCAAACGCAAACATAACATTGATTAAGCAGAAGGTAGCACCAGTGCAACTACATGTACTCAAGTCGCCAGCCTTATTATTATGTATTTATATATTATATTATTGTGTAGTCAATACAATCTTCTAGTCAGAAGTTTATTGATATTAATATTGAATTCCTAATTTGCTATTCTCTTTTATGTGTTTTATTAAAATATTGACATAGTTTGTCAGAAAATTGGCAGTTTCTTGCTAAATATTTCTTACAAATGTTAATTTAACCCACTTTCAACAGTTTTTAAAACACTGTTGAACCAACCAAATTATATCTAACAAACACACAAATGCCCAAGATATCTAGTTATGCAACACATTTGAACAGAAATGTTTAATTTGAAGCAGAAGAGTGAATAAATGATAAAGCTAGGTTGAAATATGAATCGAATCGAAACAATCGGTATCGGACTGTCTGAAATCGAAATCAAATCGGGCTGTTGGTGAATCATTGCAGCTCTTATTATCTTGTGTATTATACAACATATAAAGGTTATAAATCCTTTCAAAACACCGATTTTGTACATCAACCAAATTGAATGCTACCAATTCACATTGATGTTTCTCACAAATTACCTTTCGTTTTCGACTTATTTCCAGAAAAAAGTTTGTACATATTGCATCAATCTAAATTCAGAGTTAATTTACGATTGATTGAATAAGAACAGCACTCGATGCGCTCACATCGTGTCACACGATTTACATATGTTCAAGGGGATATCCCATTGTGTACACACCGGTCATACAATAACGTAGTGACGTCACCATCTAAGTATAGAATGGGGAATATCCTTGTACCAATTGGATGTCAAATCGAGGAACACAGGTATACCCCTCATTTCAGTTTATGGAGTGTGTTTACTTCCGGAAAATGGAGAAAGACTCTGTGTTCACGAAATTCTGAACACACTTTTATCGTCAGTATTGGGCAGAAATTTAGAGTTTTTGTAAGTAATATACTGACTATTGACTAAACAAAATGTGGAATGATTGATCGTTTCAGTTGTCCCGCTTTTTGGTCAAATGTCCAGACAATTTTTTATGGAAAGTCCCACTTTGGACCTAAACAATTCTGGCATGTATGCCCAATAATATCTTGTTATCTCAGGTGAGCGACTGTGGGCCTTTCAGGCCCTCTTGTTTTAATATTTACTGTTTCAGTCCTTAAAAGTAGCATACTTCAACTTGGGCCAAAACCATGTCTGCTTTTATCACAGCATCAGGAATGAATCAATAGTAGAAGGGCTGACCTAGTGAGCTAGAAATCACCAGAGTTGTCTATTGAATTCCATTACAAAACATGTTAGACTTTATAATTGATGTATCAGTTTCTTTTACCAGCATTATTATACTGTTGGTTAGCTAAAGTGATGAATTTTGATTGCTGTACATATTGTTATTAAAAATTTTGTGGGTAGAGAATGCGAGTTACATGTAGTTCTATGTTTTAAATGCCATGGTCACATAATTTCAATTCAAGTGCCAGCATTCAATTGTCTATGGCATGTCATTAATTATATAAGTGCTTTTAAATCATTTTTTTAGCTCACCTGAGTAAAATGTGCTC
The DNA here is from genome assembly GCF_020536995.1 of Dreissena polymorpha. NCBI lineage: Eukaryota > Metazoa > Mollusca > Bivalvia > Myida > Dreissenidae > Dreissena > Dreissena polymorpha. The sequence continues at coordinate 24,439,443 of NC_068367.1, forward strand.
AATGGTGAGCTTTTGTGATCACCTTTTGTCCATCTTGTAGTATGCGCTGTGCAAAGTCAACATAAAAAATTGCCTTGTTAAAACACTTGAGAAGCCACATTTATTGGCTGAATGAAACTTGGTCAGAAGATTTGCTCCAATGATATCTTGGGCGACTTTGAAAATGCTTCTGGTTGGTTGAAAAACATGGCAACCAGTAGCGGGGGGCATTTTTCCTTATATGGCTATAGTAAAACCTTGTTAAAACACTCGAGGACACATATATTTTCCAATCTTCATGAAACCTGGTCAGAACATGTTTTTCATGATATATTAGATGAGTTTGAAATTGGTTCTCGTCTGTTAAATAACATGGCCGCCAGGGGGTGGGGCATTTTTCCTAATATGGCTATAGTAAAACCTTGTTTTGTAACACTCTCAGGGGTGTGATTTTTCCGCGGATCTGCGGATTTCCGCGGATCGGGTTGTCCCGGAGGTCACTTCTGAGATTCGCGTAAATTCGTATTAAAAAATGTGGGGGAGAGGGGCTACCACCGATTCCGTGGAAGTATTTCATAAGCGGCCCGAAATATCCGCGGCCTGCGAAATCTCTCCGCATTTTACACTGGTAGATTCTGCCTAAGCATTATTAAAACGAGCGATATAATTGGCTGTCGTTTCCCAATCTTCCAATTAAAATCGTTTTCTTAAAATGCGCTCAGCTAAAATGACTAATAGCAATCGAATAAACGACTGACATCACCTAGTCTGATAGGAATAATGAAATGTGTTTGTAAAAAAAAAGACTACGTTTTAGATGCAAGCAACACATATTTTGTTTAGAAATGTGCCCACTGAATTTGTGTCACGGAAACCAGTGTTTGCAAATTGGAGTTCAGTCTACTCGCGAAGTAAAACAATTTAGAAGAGTATCGTTCGAACATGGAAAAAGACAAACATGATTTGATTTATATGTCTATGGGTCTGCGTATAATCAGATTCATATGCATATTTTGCTTTATTATGTTTGTCACGCTGTTCAGTTAACTGAAATAGCGTTGAACTGAGTGAAGATGTGAAATGCAAGATATTGAATCGTAAACAAATTAAATATATTAATTTAACTCAGTTAATACATCATATACGCAAGAAGAACACTCAAGTGTGTTTGTTTATATTTAGTCCATTAACTGTAATTCAATATATTGAAAAACTGCTGCTATTGATCACAATAAATACTTAACTGTTTACTTTGCATCCTCAGTATGTAAAATGTGAAGTTTAACAGGTTTTTATAAAGAAATATTGTTATGAAGTTCAAGGAGTTGTTTATTTTAATGTCTTTTCAGGTTTGCCATTGCGTTATGCGCGCCATTCGCGTAGTCAAAATCAGTCGACAGAATTTTCCTCCCCTCTGACTTTGCCTCATTCACACCCCTGACTCTAGAGGCCACATTTATTGTCTGATCTTGAAACTTGGTCTGAAGAATTTTCCCAATGATATCTTGGATGAGGTGGAAAATGGTTCTGGTTGGTTGAAAAACATGACCGCCAGTGGGCAGGGCATTTCTCGTTGTTATATCTCTCTCTTGAGGCCACATTTATTTTTCAACCTTCATGAAACTTGGTGTGAACATTTGTATCAATGATATCTTGGATGAGTTTGAAAATGGTTCTGGTTCGTTTAAAAACATGGCCGCCAGTGGGCGGAGCATTTTTCAATATATGGCGTTTATAAAATCTTGTAACCCTTAAGTAAAAGACACAGTAATAGTTCAATCTTCTTGAAACTTGGTAGGAGCATTTGTTCTAATGATAGCTTTTGCTGCAAAAAGAATTGAAATAAAAGGTCAGTTCCTTTGTATCTCAGGAAAGCGACTTTGGGCCTTTCAGGCCCTCTTGTTTTTTTCAACTTAAACATGATATTCATTAATATAGTGTTAAATTTTAAACACTGCTGTTGGAAGCATATAAATTAAGAGCAATAACATATTTTCTGGAGTACCTGTAAAACCTTTATGTTGGAAATACTGGCAGCTGTAGACATTGGAATGGGTCCAAATCTTGCTTTGTCTTGGGATTGTGTAGTCTGGATTCAGTGCTGAACAAGGCTAGATTATTGATAGGGTAATTGATCAGTGTGGAAAAGGTATGAAATATTGACTGCAGTTCTGTGCTGGTACCTATGATAAATTGATATGTCAATAATTTACTGTAACTTGTTGATGACCAATCACCATGAGTGGTCAGTAAGTTAGCTTGCCTAATTCGCGTAGTCAAGGTGGACAATTTGCTTTTGAGTGGAAAATTACCGCGATTTCACGTGATTCGTCACTCCGCCGTCGCGCGAAAGCAAGATAATCTTCGCCCCGATTCCCCTCAGTTTTGCGGTGATTCGCCATTATCGCAGTGGATATCGGTGACATCAATGATTCGGCAATTCATGCATATAAACCGAATCATTTAGATAACTGTATACATAAAGCTTTTCTAATGTTCACAATTATCAAATATTATCCAACATAATTACAACATCACTTACGAAAAAATAATCTTAAACATTTATGTCGGTAAATATGTTTGAGAATTTCATTAACACAACCTTATGACTACGCCATTTTTCAGATGATTTGTCCAAATGATATCTTGGATGAGTTTGAAAATGGTTCTGGTTGTAGTGTTTTTCCCAGGAGGGCAAAGGGGCATGGCGCATTACTTTCAAAAAGGGCATAATAGCGCGCAGTTAAGTCAAAAAAGGGCAAAAACGTTCCGTGAATACCTGAATTAGGGAGAAACATGTAATCGCATCAGAGGCAGTTGTGGAAAAAATATAAACAAGCACATTTAATGGTAATAGATGTATTTAACTTACTATGATTTATTAATATATTTACCTTGCAATGTACATTTAAGTTCCATGCTGTTTCAATAAACTGTACAGCACGACAAACATAATAAAGCAATATATGCATATGAATCTGATTATACATGTACATATCAGGGTTCGACATTAATTTTTTTTACAGCAAGACCGTCGGACCAGCTCCTCTTAAAATGTACTAGCCCGAACCTGATGTCTACTAGACCACAAATGACAAAGCAAATGAACACAATTGTATCATGTAACTGTTTAATCAGGATTTATCAGTAAATAATCAGTGAACACCAGATATTTTTTGATACATAGAGTAAAACAATAAAATAAAACTTTTTTTTGCTTTTCTCCGTCAAATTCAATCCATGGGAACTGACTCGATGTTCCATCTAGGATAAAATTGACGTTTTCGTGTTTCTTCATATTTACGTTTCGTGTCAGTTTAAGCGTCGGATTCTTTTTTATTAACAGATTTGTCGGACGAAAATCCGAACTTGAACAAAGCCATTCTTTAAATTACATTCTCTTGTCTGCTACGAAAAAAAATGTTTAAATTGACGATACCGATTTTCGATTGAAGTCGTAAAATCATGCTTAACAGTTTTACGACACTGCAGAAAATCATTAATATTCATGACAACTTGACCAATGGAAACAAGCAATTTCTGCAGGAAGCTCTCCTTTGCGTCTAAAATGTCTGTCGGACGTGCCTTAGTGTCGAACCCTGCATATACACAGATCCACTAACATATAAATGAAACCATGTTTGTCTTATCACATTTTCTAACAATAATCTTGACAGATGTTTAAAATAACATTGCGAGTAAATTGATGGCTAACAATATGCAAACACTCGTTTCCGTGACATACATCCACCGAGTAGATTACAAATAAATAAATAATGTTGTTGCTATCTAAAACATTTTTATGCATCGTTGATTATAACAGACATTTAATTAATTTCTTCTTAATATATAATCTCCAACGTTAATTCGATCATTTACGACGTTATTTGCCATTTTTGCGGAGTCACAATTTAATTCTGTATAGTCCGCCATGTTGATAAAATGTCAAATGATGTAAGCGACAGGTGCGCATAGCAACGTTAAATGGTATACGCGATTCGCATTTTGTTAAATCAGTATACGTCTCAGTAATTATTTCAATAATTAGATCTAATTATCTTAACAACGAAAACGATAAAGAATAAATTTGTTTGTGATTTTAAATGTCATTATGCGTAAAAATATATGTTTTGATATAACTGAATAATGCATGCAAAGCACAATTGCCACGAGAATAACATCGAGTTTTTTAATCAAAAGTCTCTGAAGTAATGATTTTATTGTGGAGGAGTACCCATTGCCGACCGAAAAGTGCACTTGGTATAACATAGCCTTCGGCATTATCGATTGATACTGACACGGGGTTATTCACGCATGACTTATTCACAGCTTAGGAGCAGTCAGTAAGACCTACCTATAAATAGAGCACTGTAATAAATTAAATCTGCTCAATTTATATAGTTGATTAGACGTTGGCGTCTCTTGAGTAAATCAAGCACAGTCGGAGCGTCACAGACAATCAAGGAAGATGATTTTGCGGACCAAGTTAGATCGTAAGGCAAAAAAGATGTTATCGATAAGTGCGCGTGGCGAAATTTGCCTTTGAAAAAAAGGGCGCGTGGCGAAATTTGCCTTTGAAAAGGGCAGAGTGGCGATCCTGGAGGGCGGCGTGGCTTTTTGCCACGCTAAAATGGCCTGGGAAAAACACTAGGTTGGTGGAAACATGGCCGCCAAGGGGGCGTGGCATTTTTCCTGATATAGCTATAGTTAAACCTTGTTAAACACTCTAAAAGCCGTATTTATTGTATGATCATCATGAAACTTTGTCAGAAGATTTGTCCCAATGATATTTTGGACAAGTTCGAAAATGGTTCCAGTTGCTTGAATAACATGGCCAGCGATTTTCCTCCTTCTTTATAAAGTACCGGTAAACGGCACTTTCCCAATTACGAAAAAAATACAAATTTCCCAATTGCTGTCCTTAAATTCCCAATAAAAGGTAAAAAAAAAAAAAAAAAAAAATATTTTTTTTTTTTTTTTTTTTTTTTTTAAGCAACATTTTGTTAGTTTCCCTTAGCAGCTCTATAGCTTAAACCTAGGTTTATATAATATTGACAGCTTGAAAACACTTGGTTATCAATTTTAAAGTATTTGGGAGCAAAAACTCAAATACACCAATTTCCCAATTTGATGTTTTCACGACTCGATTTTTCCCAATTTTGAGGTTTTCACGACTCGATTTTTCCCAATTGGACCGGTACGGGTACTTTTCCCAATTGGACAAGGAAAATCGCTGATGGCCACCAGTGGGCGGGGCATGTTTCCTTATATGGACTTATGAATCTTCATGAAACTTTGTCAGTATATTTGTTTAAATGATATCTTGGATGTGTATGAAAATGGTTCTGATCTGTTGAAAAACGTGGCTGCCAGGGTGTTCACTAGTCATGAAAGTTGGAAAGAACATTTTGTTCTAATGACATCTTGGGCTGCACAGAACAGGTCAGTTCCTTTGAATCTCACGTGAGCAACTTTGGGCCTTTCAGGCCCTCTTGTTATTTAGTTTATTAAATTACTTGTACAAGAAATAGTCTGGCCAATTTTTATGCCTTCTGTAGGGTGGCATAATAAGCATTAGAACTGTCTGTCCGTCCGTCTGTCAGTCTGTCCGAAAACTTTAACGTTGGCCATAACTTTTGCAATATTGAAGATAGTAACTTGATATTTGGCATACATGTGTATCTCATGGAGCTGCACATTTTGAGTGGTGAAAGGTCAAGGTCATCCTTCAAGGTCAAAAGTTAAAAAATACAATCCAAGGGAAGTAATTAGCTTTAAAAGGGAGATAATTTCTAAACCTGCCAAATGATATATTGAAATTTTATTTCAAAGCGGCGCAATAGGGGGCATTGTGTTTCTGACAAACACATCTCTTGTTGCTATATATTTTTTAAACAGTTATATTGTTTGTATTTTTTCTTGAGATCACCGTTACAATAATGCTAATTAATAATGTCTATTTTCATAATTGAAAAAAAAAGTTTTTTAATAAATACATTTTCGTTACTAAATAGGATATCTTTATATTGATAATTGAGGTGTTTTTTGTCTTTTTTATAAAAACATTTTTTTTTATTGAATTAACTCATTGTTGTATGCAATATATATTTTTATTAACTGAAACCAGTGTTTTTGCATACCAGTCATTGTGCATCGACTGAAAATCCTGATTGTAAACAAAAACCGTCAACTGAGTTATATGTATGTGCATTTTTTTAAATTCCTGGATTATTAATGCAGGGAAAAAGACAGATGAGAACATTGTCACATAAATAGTTTGTTCAGTTGTGACTAACATGAATAACTAGATTGTGTGAATTGTTAATTGAGATGAATTATGACATAATAATTTTTTGTATGAAGATGGCAAAAAATATGGGTCATTAGGTGCATGCTATGTGAGTTCAGAATTAAAGAATTATTTTTACAGAATATACCCTTGGTCTGAATGTTCATACATGTACATGTACACATGTTAAGGTACATGTATTTGTCTGTTAGTGTCAGTGCAATAATGTCAGTTTCAGTGCATTTGCAAGAAATTACAGTTTAACAGAGTAGGACAATATTTATGCAGATTTTTGCAAAAACATGCAGTTTTTAATAAGCCATTTGTCAGGATATACATTGTACAATGCAATCAAATTATACAGTCCTGTTAAGATGATGTCAAGGCGTCTTGACTGCTTTCATATTTGCAAATGTTATTTTAGGAAAGAGATTAATCTTCTCAGTCAGCAATTTCATAAATACATGTGTATAAGGTTATACAATTTTATGAGTGAACACTACAGTATACAGTAACATGCTAATGTATGTACATCATGGTTCAAAAGGTAGAACTGAGAATCATATAACAGGAAATAGTTGTTAAATTATCTGATTAATGCCATCATATAACAGGAAATAGTTGTTAAATTATCTGATTTATGCAAGGTCACAATGTGACAGAATGGTGAATGTCTGCTGAATTTATTAGTCCCCTACCGGTTTCACCGGAGGGGACTTATGGTTTGCGCTCCGTCTGTCAGTCAGTCAGTCTGTCTGTCTGTCTGTCTGTCTGTCACACTTTTCTGGATCCTGTGATAACTTTAAAAGTTCTTAATATTTTTACATGAAACTTGAAACATGGATAGATGGCAATATGGACATAATGCACGTCATTTCATTTTGTTCCTACGTCAAAAATTCTGGTTGCTATGGCAACAAATATATAACAAAAATATTCTGAAAATAGTGGAATTTCTGACAATGGTGGAGCTGGTAGGGGACTTATATTGCTTGACAATAGTCTTGTTTCTACTGTGATCAGATTACTGGTCCATGAAGTTTTGGAGGTGTAACAATTGGTGTTGAATCATGGCTTTTACACCTTTAAAAGTCCCTGTCAGCAAAATGTTATGTTCTTTAAAGTAATGTTTCCACATTGCCATGGGAAATTTTCATGCTAAAATTTACCTACTTTTACAATTTAGAATGCAAATTTTTGTGTATCTGATAAAAAAATTGTCAAAATATTCACACAAAAATATCAAGATTCTCAATAATAAGCATAATTTTTGGACACATTTGTCTTTAACATCCTGTTTGTATGTATATGTAAACATGTAGTAATATATGTATACCCAGTAATATGTATCTTTATTTTGCAATTAGTCTTGTCCAAAGTTGCTTTATAATAATGTCCTTTAATACTTTGGGATCATAGACAGGATTAGTGCAGTTGAGTTGATAAGTAATAATAATTAAATAATGTTAAAAAGTTAAAAAGTTGGTCCATTTTAACAACAACATATATTACATTTGATTTTTAAACTGTAAAAGAACCAACTGCGCCAGAATTGTTTCAGGTACATACATGTACATGTAAAATAAACGAGTGAAATTCTTTCAATGTTCTCTGGCATTTTATGAGCTCAGATGTTTATCTATCTAACATTAGTAAACACTAAGAATATTTTTTGTTATTTACCTTTGAAGGCAATTACTAACCTGAGTTGAATTTCTGTCATTGCTGATTATATACCCTTAAAGCTGTCAAGATTTCTTATAGTGTACATGAAAATTATTTTTTCAATAATATCAAGTGATGAACATTAAGTTAATTAAAGATTTGCCAAGATATTAAGCTTGAGTGATCTGAGATTTTTCTGTAAGTTTAATTAATCAGTGACAGTGCATTTTATTTATAAATTGAATATAATTTAATAGGTTTGTCCTTTTGTATTGATAATTTTCCTTAATATTTGATTTGAAATCTTGTACTCTGTAAATTGAAAGAATATTATAGCTGAATTTATATTCATATCATTGAGAAACATGTTATGTTTTTAAAACCTGTTTGAATGAAAGTTTAACAAAGCCTAAAATGGAAATTTGGAAATTCTTTTCTAACTATATCAGATTATGAATTCAAAGGAACAATAAGCTAATCCGTCATTGATAACGCATTGAATGCCAAGCTTTCAACAATATCTCTAAGGAGAATGCAAGTGCACCTTTATTGATATAATTTATTGAAAATGAACTTTGATTACATTAAGCTTTGATGATGTTTACATAAAAGCAAGATGGTATTGATTTATTAGCTGCACTCACATGACCATTCCCATTTTGGTGCCCATGTGGTGTACGTTCTATGATGTGATAAAGTAATCAAGAAAGCACTTGCCACTCAGGGCAACAGTCTTTCCAGGATAGAGGGGGTGTGGGATATCAAATGGAGAACATACTGCAGACAACCAACCAGTAGTCAGAAATGTAAAGACAGTCCTTTGGTATGTGTTTCCATTTTCCAGACACCTAGGATGCACAGGAACATTGGTGTCATGGATGAAAAGGGAAAATTTCCCATCAGTACTTGATGTTTTGTTATTATGTTTGAGGTAACACACAGCTAAGTTCTTTGCTTCTTCTTAACCCTTTCCCACTCAGAAGATAAGTGAAAATGGCTATGTGCAAACAGCATAAAACCAGAACCGCCTGCAAGTAACTCGCAGTCTGTTCAGGTTTAATACTGTTTGCTGTTCATCAGAATCTGAGGTTTGAAGATGAAGCCTAAAAATCTTGAATCTAGTATTAATTAAATGCGTTACTCGCTGGCTGTTCTGGTTTTATGCTGGTTGCAAAAGACATTTTCACTTTTGGGGGAAAGGGTTAAATCCTGTGGTGAAATATTCTGTTTGTATATTAATGTATTACAAAATTACGGGATTTTTAACAGTCATTGTAGTAGACAATAACAGGGTGAAAATAATTTGATACTAGAGTTGCGACACCTTAAGGGTTTCGTGGGATGGAATGAGTGGGGAGGTCATTTACACTTCAGCTTTCCAAAAGCAAGGACACTCTGGACGTGAAACACCAGCTTTCCAACACTATATGATTCCAGTTCCAAAGCACATATTGCATTAGTTCAATGAAAAGAATTCCCAATTTCACATAAAACGGCATATTCACAAATCTCTGAAAAACAAACAGTGCTAAAAATTATTGTAAGTAGTCATTTACTATTTAATTGATTATATCCTCTGATTGTTGCATTTTTAATTTAAATATGTGTTCTTATATGCATTTATTGTTGTATTGACTTAAAAAAACTAAAATGGATGCCCATTCTTAGTTAGCTGTCTTAGTCTACCCTAAAATTATACAAGTTTCTTGCATAATTGAATTATAAAAAACTGCATACTTTTAAAGGCATTGTCAGAGTTATTTGGTTAAGTTAAAGACAAAGTAAAGCAAATATATTCATTTTTCTTAAAACGAATCATCCTCTGAAGCCCCCACTGGGATTCAAACCCAGATCTCTTTCCTCTGGAAAGGAAAGTATTCTATCTTGAAATACAAGGGCAAGTAAGAGGACAATTAGCAATTTTAAACCTATAAACATATAAACTTAATTTTTCACATGACCTTGGAAACAAAACAGACATCTCTGAATCTGAAATACATTACAGTTACAATTCAGGTTTTTAGTATTGTGCATTGTACATGAATGTTCAAGTATTGTATTTATCCTTGGTACACATAACTGCCTAAAGATGCGTAAAATACCAATATTCTAATCTGAAAATATCCCATGTGTTTGTTTTACTCTGTAAGTATCCCTATTTTATTTTAATAAAGCACTTTTTTCCTTCTCCTGAAAATTTAACAAAATGTCAGTTATGCTTCTTTTTACATTCAGAAAATGACATGTGTTCGTAATGTCAATTTCGAAAATTTGGTTAAAACATTATTTTTACCAAAAAGGTAGACTTAATATTATTAAACAGTTGATGTATGTCACCTTAAATAAAAAACACAAAAAATGGAAAAAAGTAAAAACGTATAAAAATGTCAGTTACATGACTTATAACATTAAGTAGACGATATAGCTTTGATACTTTAGGATTAGAGTAGACCTTAACACAAAACTTAACCAAATTTTCAATTTTCTAACTAAAAAAGGGGGCATTATTCTGTCAAAAAACAGAAAAAATGGGTACGAAATAAATGTGTGTACGAAAAAATGTGGGTACAAAAACAATTGGGTAAGAAAAAATTATGCCGAAAAAAAAAATATGCTGAAATAGCTTTGGGTCTTGACCACCAAAACGGCTTGGATTTTAATTATGCTAAAATAGCTCGGGGTCTTGACCACCTAACTGGCTTGGATTTTAATTATGCTGAAAAAGCTCGGGGTCTCGACCACCAAACTGGCATGGATTTTAATTATGCTGAAATAGCTCGGGGTCTCAACCACCAAACTGGCTTTGATTTTCATAATGCTGAAATAGCTCAGCAAACTGGCTTGTATTTTAATTATGCTGAAATGGCTGGGGGCCTCGACCACTTAACTGCCTTGGATTTTAATTATACTGGAATAGCTCGCGGTCATGACCACCAAACTGGCTTCGATTTAAATTATGCTGAAATACAGTATAGCCAAAACGGCACAAACATAATCCGCGGCTACGCCACGGCCAGATTATTAGTCCGCGGCGGCCGAATCGTGTGTTCACGCGGCGTATCGCCGTGGCACTCGGCATCGATCCGCGCAACGACGCCGAGTCTGTATTAACCTCGCGTACTTTCGCGGAGTAAATCCGCCGCATACGTACGCGGCGGATCGAGTGAAAAGATATCCACCTACATGTACATACATGTATGTGTAGCGTAGAATTAATTACGCGCAACTGTTTATGTTTCGTTCGATTATCATTATTAAATTTGTAATCGGAAACACACTTCCAAATTTTAATGCTAACGCGTCCTTTGGCAAAATCTAGCGTCAAATAAACAGTGCTAAAATATCCTTTGTTTCATAAAAAGCGCGCGAACATTATGCAGACATGTAGAACGTCGTTTGGAAAGTTTGGGTGTATTTTGTGTTGTATAAATACATAAACATCACGTCAGGCGTAAATCGCGTGTTCAGTGGAGAAAAAAACGCCCCGATTAGACGTTATTTCATCATCTCTATAAATAGTAACAAATGCCAAAATGTATTTGATACTGAAGGAAATATCGAGAATGTTTGCGTATTGTAAATATTTACCAGCATTTGCTTTAAAACTGGAATATACGGGATTATCGGGTAATTAGTAGCGATATTAACTGAATAATATGAACAAAATAAAACGTGTTTATATACGCATATTCAAACAATAGTTATAATAAGCTGATAATTAACAAAACTACAAATACGTCGTCACTGTCTTGATTATTGATGTGGCTTCAAACTGCTAATTTTCTCAGCTAAAATATAATAGCGGAATCAACATGCAATTAATTTATAAATCCACCATATGCTGGAGCCTTGATCACGTGTATGTGCGAAAACATAATTACGTGACCTTGTTTATGTGTGAAATACATACGCTACCGGCGGGAAACAAACTTAATAATTGGCCAGACACATTATCTATGCTTACATGTATATGCTAATACAATCCGCGCACAATAAATTTATTATGATTTTAATTATTATTATACTTGTTCTTTCAAAATTTGTTAACTACATTTAACTAATAATTTAAAAAAAAAAAATATTTCATGATCGCATCGACTCGGCATCATGTCGCGGACCGCTGCATGCCTCGGCGGACAGATGCGAAGTTTCGCGGTGAAATGTGACTTGCCGCCGCATACTGACGCGGCTTCAACGACTGACGCGGCATCGACTCGTTTCGCCTTGCCGCCGCGGATCGCGAAATACGTTTGTTCCGCTTTGGCTGTACTGTAGCTCAGAGTCTCGACCACAAAACTGGCTTGTATTTTAATTATGCTGAAATGGCTTGGGGTCTCGACCACTTAACTGGCTTGGATTTTAATTATGCTGGAATAACTCGGGGTCATGACCACCAAACTGGCTTAGAATTAAATTATGCTGAAATAGCTCAGGATCTTGACCACCAAACTGGCTTGGATTTTAATTATGCTGAAAAAGCTACGGGTCTTGACCACCAAACTGGCTTGGATTTTAATAATGCTGAAATAGCTAGGGATCTTTACCACCAAACTGGCTTGGATTTTAATTATGCTCATAGTTCGGGGTCTTGACCACCAAACTTGCTTGGATTTTAATTATGCTGAAATAGCTCAGGATCTTGACCACCAATCTGGCTTGGATTTAAAGTATGCCGAAATAGTTCAGGATCTTCACCACCAAACTGGCTTGGATTTTAATTATGCGGAAATCGCTCGAGGTCTCGGCCATGAAACTGGCTATGATAAGTGTGCGAAATTCAGATTTTAAAGTAATAGCCCAAAGTCTTATACACATATACAGTCAATCTTGTGGATGCGACCACTTATATTAAGCGACCTTTGTCTTATGCGACCATTTTGAAATCCCACGGAGCTTTTTTGCTATATAATGATATTGTATTCAGCGACTTTTGTCTTACGCGACCAGCGACCGCTGATTTCTATGTATTTTGATGTCCAAATCTTGAATTAAGCGACCACTAGGAGGTAAAAGTGGTTAATGTATTGATCTTTCAGGGACAAATCCGTGTTAATTGTTTATCTAAGCCGATAAGATGTACTGTTACACCGCTGCTTTGTTTTCACACCAACCATTATGATTATGCTTTGTCTCGTTGACCGGTTCTGACCGGTATTGTTGTAGACTGCATATCAATTTATTGAGTTAAATAATAGAGGAACGTTTAACGCACAGTCTACAGCTTAAAAAGTTTACTATGTGGAACGTTAAGAGACAACACCGATTTTTCTTGAGTATAGATAACCGGTGCAGAAACAATGCACTGTACGCGACAAACATTTCCTGATAAGTGCGGAAAATAAACTATTAATCGGCAACATCTGTCGAAATCCGTACATTACCAATTTGTAATTATGCTTATTTGTAGATATTTGTTAGCCAATCACATTGTTATTTACTTAATAAATTTTCCAATCAGGTCTGTTTGTTTGTTTTCAATTGACGTGTTTTAAGTTTTTCAGCTCATTATGTATCATAATCGAGTCAGATTTCCTTAAGCGTACATGCAGAAATTAAAATGTCAAAACGAAAAGTGTTAACGTTGAACGTGAAAATGCGGGTTTTGGAATTGTCAAAGATTAAAAATGCACGTAAAATTGCAGATGAGTTTGGAGTCGGTAAAACTCAAATTCAGAACATTCTTAAGCGTAAAGCCGAGGTGCTTGAAGACGTGGAAAATTATGTGTCAGGTGAAAAAAAAACAGGGAAAAATATTTCCTTGTCTATGTTGTTTTTGCAAATAAATATGTACACACAATTCATTTATAATATATCATATTATGATAATTTATAATAAGTGAAAAAATAAAACACATTATAAGTAAAATATTGTTTATGTATTGTGTTTATATTCATTTTATTATAAAAGTTAAAATCATTGTTGACAAAAGAGATTATCCTTCATATAGATTAAAATTGAGGGTAAGCATTCTTCCAGAATGGCCTTTTTTATTTAAAGACCATTTTATTAAGAGACCACTTTTGATTACTCCCTTGAGAGGTCTCTTAATACAAGATTGACTGTATAAAAAGTTAAATTTCTTACTAGCCCGACTATATAAAATTTTTAATTACCACTAGCCCAAATGGATTTTCACTAGCCAAAACCTTTAGGGCTAGTGTGAATTTAACATACTGTAGAATTTTAATTATGCTGAAAAAGCTCGGGTTCTTGACCACCAAACTGGCCTTGATTTTAATTATACCGAAATAGTTCAGGATCTTGACCACTAAACTGACTTGGATTTTAAATATGCTGAAATAGCTGGGGGTCTCCGCCACGAAACTGGCTAGGATTTTAATTATGGTTAGAAAGCTCGGGGTCTTTACCACAAAAATGGCTTGGATTTTAATTATGCTGAAATAGCTTGGGATCTTTACCACCAAAGTGGGCGGGGCCGTGGGGTGGATAATGTAGACATGGATGGTCGAGATAGACGGTGTTGTCATAAGAAATCTTTAGTATTTATTTGAAGTCAATTGGTGAAAAATGGCGCTGCAGAGGCTGACGCGTTTTCCCAAGCCGCATGTTTGACCCAGAGGGCGTCCCAGGGTTGGTAATGGGGCCATGCATGGTTGAGATTGACAGTATTGTCATAAGAGATTTCAAGTGCTTGACAGTATAATGTAAGCCATCATGGAGGGGGGGGAGGTTAATGTGGGTTGGTGGTAATTTAATAGATGAACTTTCAAAAATAATTATTTAAAAAAAAAATTGAGCGGGGTGGATTGTGGGAAGGGGCATGGGGGATAGTTTGGGTGCAGTGCATTGTGGTATGTCAGGTAAATGTTGTTTTGTCAAAGTATGAATCAAATGTGATCATAAATAAAGAAGTAATGGCAATTTAAGCAAAATGTTCAATTATCTAAGTATAAAAGGGGCCATAATTCTGTCAAAATGCTTGATACAGTTGTCTGCTCTTGTTTATAGATTGGGATCATATGTCCAAGGACATAGAAAATATTTGAGGTGGTATGCAAACTTTAACATAGATTTATCAATAATATATGCATATTCCAAGTATAAAGGGGCAATAATTGTGTCAAAATGCTTGATACAGTTGTCTGCTCTTGTTAATAGATTGGGATCATGTTGGTAATGAAGCATGCAAAATATGAAAGCAATATGTCAAAGGATATAGAAAATATTTGAGGTGGTACGCAAACTTTAACATAGATTTATCAATAATATGAATATTCTAAGTATAAAAGGGGCAATAATTCTGTCAAAATACTTGATACAGTTGTCTGCTCTTGTTTATAGATTGGGGTCATGTTGGTAAAGAAAAGTATGCAAAATATAAAAGTAATATGTCAAGGGACAAAGAAAATATTTGGGGTAGTACACAAATTTTAACATGTGCACGCTAATGGAAACGCCGACGTGATCAGGATAGCTCCATTATATATATTTCATGTATAATAGTCGAGTTAAAAATGAGTGAAAATCTCTGACCCGGCCCCCCCCAACCCCCATAACTTTTGACCCAGGGGTCAGATCAAAATTCCAAATCGTGCAGGGTCGCACATATGCTCATAGCTACCAAGTGTTTAAGTTTCAAGATTCTAGTGCTTATGGTATAAGAGATAGTGGCTAGGACAGACGGACAGACTGATGGCGGAGATAACCACAATAAACCTGTCAACAGCCAACTAACGCTGCCAACAAAGCACAAGCGTTACGTGTCAGGACGCGGCACTATCAATACAAACTGCATAAGGAATAACAAGACGCTAAGGGTTTGAGGGACACCAAACCTGATTATGAGTCTTCCACACGTTAAGCATCTAAAATATACTTATTTGCTTGTGTACCTGATAATAAATTATTATTATTACCTGTTTTGGCATCAACAACCTTTATCAATTGGCCCTCAAATTTTGCTGCAGACATTCCACTACCTCAAAAAGTTAAAATACCCAATAGAAATAAATATGAAATATTAAGAAAACAAATGCATTTATGTATTTTAAGTGTATTTTTAATGATAAAGCTTGTTATATTCAATATTTTATGAAATATGCAGGCTGGCTCAATTGAATGCCTGCTGCAATGTCCATATTGTCAAAATGTCGGCCATTCCATGTTGGTGGAATGGGGCTCTGTTTAAATGATCATGTTATACGCACAAGCTACTGTTTATAGTGGGTCACAGAGTCCGTGGTGTTGAAATCCGACTTTATGTAGCACATTAACGCTACACGATCAACCAATATGCCTTTTGATTTCAAGTCGGAGAGCAATTAAGCCCTTATTTGGCCATAATAGTGTGGAGGATCTATTTAAAATACAACTATTCCCGATACAAAAATATGAATTCGTTTATTTAATGCACTTATTTTCTTCTCTTTTGCTATGAAATGACCATAAAACAGCTTTCCCAGTCATATTTTGCACTAGCAGATGATATTTCATTTTTTACATATGAAAGGTAAAAAGAAATTCAAGCAGCATTTTATAATATAAATTTTAAATGCACTCAATCATGCACTTAAAAACAATATTTTTGTAATTCTGTTATTTATAATCATATTAATAATGCCTCATTTTTCTCAATTTTATGGTTTATTATCTATTTTTCCCAATTTTATGGTTTATTGTGCTTATTTTCTGAATTCAAAAGGCACTGGCTTAAAAAAAATTGTCTATGCAATGAATGTACATGTATATTGAAATCTCTTTATGAGTGATTATAAATGCATGATAAAAATCTAACATGTTATGTCATAAATCTATATTGTTTGTATTTTTCGCTAACATTATTAGCCACCGTTGTGGTAAAACATATTTTTTTGTTTTTAATGACGTTGTTTCACACATTACTGTAACGTACAATCTTGATACGGAATGAAGGAGTTTTTATTTACCAGTACACTTTTTTGTATTCTTTTGATAGTCTACTTAATTTTTTTTTACTGTTAAATAAAATAACGCGTCAGACTAATGTCGTTAAAATCTAGAGTTTAAATGAAATTATGTCACACGATATACATATTAAACTATTTAACTGCATGTCCGACTTGTCGTCATTAGATTCAAGTTGTCATTAAATTCAAGAGTTTAAATGAAAATATGTCACAAGATATATGTTTTTCATACCATACGAGTTTTTATACCCCCATTACTGTTAATGGGGGCTATATAGGAGTCACTTTGTCGGTCTGTCGGTCTGTCCCGAAATTTCATCCGATCTTCACCAAACTTGGTCACAAGTTGTATATAGATGATGTCTAGGTCAAGTTTGAATATGGGTCATGCCAGGTCAAAAACTAGGTCACAGGGTCACTTAGTGTGTGTTAAACCGAAAGTTTGTCCGGACCATAACTATGTCATTTAACATTAGATTTTAAAATGACTCGGTACATTTGTTCACCATCATGGGACGGTGTGTCGTGTGAAAAAAGTACATTGATATCTCCAATGTCAAGGTCACACATGGAGTTGAAAGGTCAAATACTTGTCCGGGCAATAACTTTGACATTTATGGTGAGATTTTCAAATCATTTAGAAAATTTGTTCACCATCATTGGATGGTCGTCGCTCAAAAGAATTACGTCGACATCTCCAAGGTCAAGGTCACACTTTGAGTTCAAAGATAAAAAATGAGCTTGTCTGAGCCATCACTATGTCATTCATTGTGAGAATTTAAAATCATTTGGCACATTTGTTCATCATCATAAGACGGTGTGTCGCGCGAAAGAATTACGTCGATATCTCCAAGGTCAAGGTCACACTTTGAGTTCAAAGGTCAAAAATGTCCATAAATGAGCTTGTCCTGGCCATAACTATGTTGTTCATTGTGAGATTTGAAAATCATTTGGCACATGTGTTCACCATCATTGGATGGTGTGTTGCGCGAAAGAATTACGTCAATATTTCCAAGGTCAAGGTCTCTCTTTGAGTTCAAAGGTCAAAAATGGCCATAAATGAGCTTGTCCGGGCCATAACTATGTCATTCATTGTGAGATTTTAAAATCATATGGCACATTTGTTCACCATCATTGGATGGAGCGTCGCGCGAAAGAATTACGTTGATATCTCCAAGGTCTAGGTCACACTTTGAGTTCAAAGGTCAAAAATGGCCATAAATGAGCTTGTCCGGTCCATTACTATGTTGTTTATTGTGAGATTTTAAAATCATTTGGCACATTTGTTCACCATCATTGGACCATGTGTTGCATGAAAGAATTACGTCGTTATCTCCAAGATCAAATGATGACGTCAATATATCACTCATTCCATAAATATAACAGTTAAGATAAACTTCCTTTTAGGGCAATTAAGCTATATTTAGCCATTAGTTTTGGGTAAAATCACATGTTAAATGAATCATAATTGTTATAAACTTCCCTAGAGTGGCCCACAACTGTTACAAACATTCTGATAAAATAAACATAAAAGTGCATTAGGTTTAACTGTTATCAATGAATGGTGCACTTTGCCCTTGCTTAAGTAAACTTTATTTTCAAAATCATGGTATGATAATGTGTCAGTTCTACACTTTAAAGTACTGAAATTTTCAAATTACACAAAATATCACATGCACTGTATTACATGTATCAATGTGTACACTCTGATTTTCTTGAACATTCAATGGAGAAAAAAGCAATATATTAGGTACCGGTTATTATCCCAGCAGACACAGTAACGTTGATTCAACGTTGAATCAACGTTACTGTGTCAACAAAAATTGGTTGGATTTATATTTGATTTTGAAAGTTGAGACAACGTTGAGGCATCAACCTCAAATCAACGTCGATACCAACGTTGTTTCAACGTTGAAAATAACATTGATTCAACGTTGAAACAACGTGACTTTTGGTCGATATTTGATTGAATTTTCATTAATTTCCATTCAATGTAGCGAGGTTTTCCAATTTTTGTTCTATAAGAATAACTGTTAGGACTGTATACAATTTAATCACTTCATTGAGTTCATTAATAACACAACACTTTATTCATATTTGAGATTGTATTTTATTTTTATTTTAACACAAGTTTCATAATAATATTCCAAAAATATTCTCTCTCTCTCTCTCTCTGTCTCTGTCTCTGTCTGTCTGTCTGTCTCTCTCTCTCTCTCTCTCTCTCTCTCTCTCTAACAATATCAGATATCAGATCCAGCATCCAAACCCAAGGTATCATTAATCGCAGTTCGTGACACTCCCACCAAAAAAAGGATGAAAAATCAATAAGCAACCAACACAACATAACATAACACTCATACCATACCAAACAATAACATAACATTGCATAGCATAGCATAAATTGTCAAATTTGATCAGATGCATTTACACAACTTTTAAATGGTAATTAGCACGCTCATGTATATTCGATGTTGACAGACTGCTTAATATCACTATATACACAATAAAAGTGTTTGAAAATATGAATTTATTAATCTTTTAATTTATTTCTGGCTACATTATTTATTAATCAACCAAGCAGAATGCAGACATCCATGTAGTTGTATATTGGTTGAAATAAGGTTTATCCACGTCACGACTAACATTCAACGTTGTTTCAACGTTGTGTGTCTGCTGGGTTAATACGAACTGAGTTGAATGCTGCTCAAAACAAGTCATTTTCCAAAGTAGGAAGTCTGTATAAGGCAGACATCTGGTGATTCCTCATTTTGCAATTATTTTCTTTCTTTTTAGTATAAATCAATACAAGATACATGTATATCAGTTATATGTCTTAATATTATATTAAATATTAAATATTAAAGAAAACTTCATTCTATTTGGCAGAAGGTCCTAAAAGACTAAGTGTATAAGTTATAAATTTAGACAGTCCATAACGTTCTTAAGTCTACTAGTATTTCTTCCAGAACAAAAAAACAACAACAATTTCTTAAACTTTGCAATTCTCATGAAAACAGACAAGGCGGAAGAATAAATGTTGACTTTGACTTTTAAACTGTTTTGCTATTTTTATTGTTGAAAAAAAAATTTGAAGACACTATCAAGATCTTTTTTATGCTCCCCCAAAATTTATTTTGGGGGGAGCATATAGTCGCCGCTTCGTCTGTCCGTGTGCGCGTCTGTCTGTCTATCTGTCCGTCCGTGCACAATTTTTGTCCGGGCTATTTCTCAGCAACTACATGTAATGACCGGAATTCAATGAAACTTTATGGGAAGCTTCACTACCAAGCGGAGATGTGCATATTATCAGCGGGTTCTGATTGGATGATTTTTCACAGAGTTATGGCCCTTTGAATTTTTTGAAATTTTCCACTAAGTGTACATATAGTGTAATTCTTGGGTCCGTTTCATCAACAATCGTACGCCAAAATTGGAATACGAGACATATTTCAAAGAAGCATTTTAACTAAACACCAAAGAATAATTCTATTATCTTTCCGTATATCTATTCATTTCATTGTTTTCTCACATATGGTTAATAGTTTGAATGCATATTGATGAACAGCTTTCGAATTTTTAGTCTCCAAAATTTGGTAGTAAATTACGATTGTCGTACGATCTTTGATGAAACGGCCCCCTTGTCCGGGCTATTTCTCAGCAACTAATGACCGGAATTCAATGAAACTTTATGGGAAGCTTCACTACCAACAGGAGATGTGCATATTATCAGCGGGTTCTGGTCGGATGATTTTTCACATAGTAATGGCCCTTTGAAATTTTCTATAAAAAAATTCTTGTCCCCCCAACTACTGTGCCCTCAAGACGTTTCCTTTTATCTGAATATATAGTGCAATATTGTGACAAAAAAACTTTGGGGAGCATCACCCGTCTCTGACGGTTTCTTGTTTAAAGTCTGCAATTAAAAAACTTTTTATCTTATGCTTTATTGCATATGAAAAACTGCCTAAAGTAGTATATGACGCCTTTTGCATTATATAGAGACTGTATATTTTTTATTGATCGTACTCAGGTAATTGTAGTTTTGAATTACCACATTATAAATAATGTTGCTCTTATTAAAACACTTGAACTACTCTGCATGCATATGGCATAAGACCTATTTTATTACCACATGGCTCCACTCGGAATGGAAATGTTGGGTGCAACTAGCTTATGATCTCTCTTTTCATAATAAGTGAATTCTTGTTTCTTAGTAACACAGTTTAATTTAGTTATTTTATCAAATCCTTGTTCTTATCCTTTGTTGTATTAGTTCACAACTGACAAGGAATCTTAGCTGTCCAAATGAAATGTAGAGACTCGAGTTGTGCTCTGGGAAATGGATCAGTTTTATACTTCAATGATAAAAACTGCTATCAAGCAAAGGGAAGGTTATCCAGTCCACAACTCCATGTTGTCCTTCTCAAATCATTGTAAACAGGGGCTTGGCATGTACCGCTGTGATTATAGGATGGAGTAATAAATCATTTTGTAATATAATCATGAGGAACTGGAACAGAGTCATGACATGAATGACATGACGACTGTTGGAAATATTGATCCCAAATAAAAAAAATCATGTCTTGAATGTATCAAAACGTTCTTGCATAATAAAAAATATGTTAAGTTTTGTAGTTTATTACCACCATATGTATGAGAAATGCATTACATTTGCATTTGTTTTGGGCAATATTACAATGTGTGGGCTGAAGTGTGGGTTGAAGAATTCTTACTTCAAACTTATATTATTGAGAATGCTATTTATGTCTTTTAGATGACCTTTTTTATATTTCTATACCTTTCAATTATTATAGGTTATCAATTCACATCAATATCAAGAAGTTGGGGTGTTTTAAAAAATGCCTTATAACGGATTTATACAAATTAAAATGTGACTTGATATTTAAACAGTCAATAAAAGTTTTATTGACAAACCTGTTTTAAATTTAATCAATAAACAGAGTAATTACAAGCAAATTGATTTGGTAAAAATGATAGCATAAAATATGTGTACTTAGTACTTAACATGCACCAATTAGGTCAAGATAAGTGAACTGATCAGTCTCTCCTGTGTCTGATAAAGCAATTAATATTTTAGTCATGTTCTGAGAAAACTGGGCTTAATGCATGTGCGTAATCAGGGACGACACTTCCCGCTTTTATAACATTTTTCCTTTAAATGAGGTCTCTATTAGCAAAAATCCAATATAGGTGGAAAGTGTCATCCCTGATTAGCCTGTGCGGACTGCACAGGCTAATCTGGGACGACACTTTACGCACATGCATTATTCCCTGAGTTTTCATAGAACACGACTCATTTTGATTGCTGATTCCAATCACGACTTTTTTGTGGGGTACTAGATGTACATAGCAAATCTGCTGATGTTTCTCAAGGTCTGTCTTTAGTTTGTTAATTAATTAATTTAGGAAAGTTTTGTTCTTATTTGATGTCTTCAATAAAATGCTCATGGTTAGCTTTTATGATTTCCTCTAGCCTTTAGTAGTCAACTTTTGCCTTGTAAACACCCAAGCGGCTGTGTTTATTGCACTCTCTTCATGAAACTTGAGCAGAGTTTTTATACGCCCGTCTATGACGGGACGTATTATGGTATACCCCGCGTCCGTCCGTCTGTTAATGTCGTACGCTACGTCAAATATCCTTTGACAGATTTTCTTCAAATTTTAACACAATCTTAATATTGATAAACCCTGATCCCCTTTCGTTTTTGACGGAATTCTGAATTGTCGTTCCAGAGTTATGGGACTTTGTTCGTCAAAATTTCGTGATTTCATTGAATGTCCTACTGTAGCTCAAATATCCTTCGATGGATTTTTTTCAAATTTCAACACAATCTTAATATTGATAAACCCTGATCCCCTTTCGTTTTTGACGGAATTCTGAATTGTCGTTCCAGAGTTATGGGACTTTGTTCGTCAAAATTTCGTCATTTCATTGAATGTCCTACTGTAGCTCAAATATCCTTCGATGGATTTTTTTTTTTTTTTTTTTAGTATCCCTGAAAAATTGAACAAGGTGAGCTTTTTTCTATTCCGATTGTACACTACCACTTACCCATCTACATTTCTCTTTTATTATTGGTCAAAATATCTATAACAGGTTTACTTCAACTCCATATCCTCTAAAGAAATGCATACATATACTCAAAAAAAGATATGGTATGAATGTCAAGGAGACGGCGCTCCATGCTCATTTACTTATAAAATAAACCATGTATTCAAATACAAATAAACTGAAGTAAAAAAATGATTCAAAGGGTTATTTATTACCTTACTACTTCATTGGCGAACGACGGGCGTATCATGCGCTCATGGCGCAGCTGTTTATTATACCTATGATGTCTTGGTGGATTCCAAAAATGGGTCACTTGGCCTCAAATACGAGGTCACTCTGTCGTACAGAAAATGTTGTGAACAGTCTGAAGGCCTCTGGATACTCTGGAGGCGACATTTATTGCCCAATCTTCATGAAAACATTTGTCCCAATTATTGATGGGCTGACTATTATTTATTATGCCCCCCTTCGAAGAAGAGGGGGTATATTGCTTTGCTCATGTCGGTCTGTCGGTCGGTCGGTCCGTCCACCAGGTGGTTGTCAGACGATAACTCAAGAACGCTTGGGCCTAGGATCATGAAACTTCATAGGTACATTGATCATGACTCGCAGATGACCCCTTTTGATTTTGAGGTCACTAGGTCAAAGGTCAAGGTGACCAGAAATAGTAAAATGGTTTTTGAATGATAACTCAAGAACGCATACGCCTAGGATCATGAAACTTCATGGGTAGATTGATCATGACTGGCAGATGACCCCAATTGATTTTGAGGTCACTAGGTCAAAGGTCAAGGTCACGGTGACCCGAAATAGTAAAATGGTTTCCGGAAGATAACTCAAGAACGCATATGCCTAGGATCATGAAAATTCATGGGTAGATTGATCATGACTCGCAGATGACCCCTATTGATTTTGAGGTCGCTAGGTCAAAGGTCAAGGTCACGGTGACCCGAAATAGTAAAATGGTTTTCAGATGATAACTCAAGAACGCATACGCCTAGGATCATGAAACTTCATAGGTAGAATGATAATGACTTGCAGATGACCCCTATTGATTTTGAGGTCACAAGGTCAAAGGTCAAGGTCACGGTGACCCGAAATAGTAAAATGATTTTCGGATGATAACTCAAGAACGCTTTTGGCTAGGATCATGACACTTCTTAGGTACATTGATCGTGACTTGCAGATGACCCCTATTGATTTTCAGGTCACTAGGTCAAAGGTCAAGGTCACAGTGACAACAATCGTATTCACACAATGGCTACCACTACAGTACAGCCAAAGCGGAACAAAAGTATTTCGCGATCCGCGGCGGCAAGGCGAAACGAGTCGATGCCGGGTCAGTCATTGAAACCGCGTCAGTATACGGCGGCAAGTCGCATTTCGCCGCGGAACTTCGCATCTGTCCGCCGAGGCATGCCTCTATCAGCGACATGATGCCGAGTCAATGCGCACCATGAAATAAAAAATCTTTTAAAAATTATTAGTTACATGTAGTTAACAAATTTTGAAAGAACAATTATAATAATAATTAAAATCATAATAAATTTATTGTGCGCAGATTGTATTAGCATATACATGTAAGCATAGTTAATGTGTCTGGCCAATTAAGTTTGTTTCCCGCCCGTAGTGTATGTATTTCACACATAAACAAGGTCACGTAATTATGTTTTCGCACATACAAGTGGTCAATTAGGCTCCAGCATATGGTGGATTTATAAATTAATTGCATGTTGATTTTGCTATTAAATTTAAGCTGAGAAAATTAGCAGTTTGAAGCCACATCAATAATCAAGACGGTGACGACGTATTTGTTGTTTTGTTAATTATCAGCTTATTATAACTATTGTTTGAATATGTGTATATAAACGCGTTTTATTTCGTTAATATTATACAGTTAATATCGCTACTAATTACCCGATAATCCCGTATATTCCAGTTTTAAAGCAAATGCTGGTAAATATTTACGATACACAAACATTCTCGATATTTCCTTAAGTATCAAATACACTTTGGCATTTGTTACGATTTATAGAGATGATGAAATAACGTCTAATCGGGGCATTTTTTTTTCCACTGAACAGGCGATTTACGCCTGACGTGATGTTCATGTATTTATACACAACAAAATACACCCAAACTTTCCAAACGACGTTCTACATGTCTGCATATTTTTCGCGCGCTTTTTATGAAACAAAGGATATTTTAGCACTGTTTATTTGACGCTAGAATTTGTCAAAGGTCGCGTTAGCATTAAAATTCGGAAGTGTGTTTCGGATTACAAATTTAATAATGATAATCGAACGAAACATTAACAGTTGCGCGTAATTAATTCTACGCTACACATACGTGTATGTACATGTAGGTGATTATCTTTTCACTCGATCCGCCGCGTACGTATGCGGCGGATTTACTTCGCGAAAGTACGCGAGGTTAACACAGACTCGGCGTCGTTGCGCGGATCGATGCTGAGTGCCACGGCAAAACGCCGCGTGAACACACGATTCGGCTGCCGCGTACTAATAATCTGGCCGTGGCGTAGCCGCGGATTATGTTTGTGCCGCGTTAGCTGTACTGTACAACGGACAGCCCATATGGGGGGGCATGCATGTTTTACAAACAGCCCTTGTTTACAGGAACCAAAATGCAATTGGGTGTTAAAATCTGCAAACAGGAACATGTTTTTCATTAATTCATAGCAATTATATTAACATAATCCATATAAAAGCTCCAATTTTCTAACCGTTCTTTTTAATTGTTATTGAAGTTCATTGATGCATTTAATGTTTTTTACTAGACTGGAGATCCAGTCATCTTGGCAATATCATAGGACCTTTAAGTTAGTAATCAGTTTTGTCCTAGTTTCCATTTTCCTGCATGGGTTGCAAATTTTTCGTGCTAAATCTTCCATTCTGGATACAATTGCTGAAGTGTTGCTTAATATATTAAATTAAATTATCAAAAACTTAATAAATTCAACCTCTTCATTTTGTTCTAGAAAAAATACAACGTTGTTTAAACTATTTAATTTTCAATACTTTTTTTCCAGGAGGCACGTCGCTCAAGGTGGAGATGGGAGCAAACTGGATTCATGGCATCGAGCGCAACCCCATCTACCAGATAGCCGACGAGAACGGCTTGCTACAGCTGCGATACAAGGACAAGGGTCTTAGACATCGTAATATCTTCTTGACGGAGACTGGGGTGGAGGTGCATTCCAAGACGGTCATGGAGTGTGACTTCACGTACGGACTTCTCATACAGCAGTGCGAGGAGTTCTTCCAAATGAGCATGCCCACGCCGTACGACATTGACAGTGTCGGCGATTACATGGACGTTGAGATTGAGGAGAAGCTTGAGAACTTTATGGGGTCTGAACGGAAGATGCGGGAGATGATATTTAACCAGCACATTAAGCAGGAGACGGTGGTGTCTGGATGTAATGACCTACATGAGGTGTCGCTAAGTGAGTTCGGTTGTTACGAGGAACTGCCCGGTGTACACTATACTATACCCCCTGGTTTCCAGTCAGTGCTGGATATACTTCTCGGTAAAGTGCCTGAAAACAATATACTGTTGAATCACACTGTAAAGTCTATACGCTGGGGAAATAATGACAATGATGGGGGTGTGCTCGTTGAATGTGAAAATGGTAGAAAATTTAGTGCGGAGAGGATAATTTGGACATGTTCACTCGGTGTGCTCAAAGCGTCTTGTGATAGAATGATTGACCCACCGGTTGATAGAATGTTTGACCCGCCACTACCGAAGGAAAAACGGGACGCTATAGAACGTCTCGGGTTTGGAGTTGTGGATCGTGTGAATCTGATTTTTGACGAGCCCATTGTGGACACTGACATTTTCCGCATAGAGTTGTTGTGGGATGATGAGAGTTATAACGCTGAGAACAGAAATCCAGACATGTCTACTTTGTGGTACAGAAAGCTCTATTCCTTCGAGGTTGTCAATGACAACTTGTTATCAGGTAATAGCAGATTAACTTCAACATTTGCATGGTACACCTCATGATTTGATATTTATTTATTTTTTGTGAGAGTGATTTTAAGTGATAGGCTTATCAGAGCTCCAGATAAGGTTTTGTGAAATTCTTAAATTACTACCAGTTTTTCAAAAAGAATTCTTAACTCTGAAATTTTATTCTTAACGTTACTACTAAGTTTTGGAAAATAATTCTTATTTTTTCTAAATGACCTAAAAATAAATAATAATGGTTATTTTCATGCAAAAAAATCAAAATAAACATACTAGCAACTTTATTAATACGAGTTCAACAGTGTCTTTTCAGTATTATACAATTTTATTTTTCAAATACCTTCATATGCCCATACTGTGCTTAGATGGCATGCCTTAGATGAATTTTTACATATTTCACAATTAAAACGGGTATCCCCTTCAATCTTTTCAACGATTAGCCACGGGACTTGTCCCTTCCACTCGTTCAATGTTTTTTTGTGTGTTTAAGTTTGGACCCGTCGTGTCTCGCTTTTTTGTTTAGCTTTTCCGACTGTTTCAGCAACTGAACATACAACATCGTATAAGATCTTTTCTATAACGTCTTTCTAAACATTTAACTTCGGCTCACTTTGCGTACAATATGTTAAAAGCGTGTTTTTGCACGCTTTGCAGTTTTTTAAGACGCTCTGGGCGCCGCCATTGTTTTTTGACAGATAGTCTGTATACGCCGCTTTTGTTGGAAAAAATGCGCTTTGTTAAACAAACCCGATAACCATTCTATATAAGCACCGCAAAGATCTTTAATACACGAAAAGAACTCAATAAAAATTGATACGAACCGATGTAAAAATAATATTCGTAACTTGATTTTGTAATTCTTAATGGTACGACAAGATTTTAAAATAAATGCGTAACGGACTTGAAAATAATTCGTAATTACGAAAATACGACCCTTATCTGGAGCTCTGGCTTATTTACTGGTTTAATATTTTGCAGTGGCTGCAGGGTTCCTACTGGAGTACTGGCTTTAAAAAGGCACCATTGTCAACATCTTTTGTCAATCATATTTGACAGAGTTCAGAGTCTAGTATGTTAACTAAATTGTTGCCATTAAATAGTATAAAATGCATTCATTATCATATGATTATAACATATTAAAGCAATTATTTTCTAGAGGCTTTATGTATTGCCAAATCTTCATAAACATCTGTAAAGATATTTGTCCCAACTGGTGATGGGCAAATTAATCATTTTATACCATTAATGAACTAATTAATCTTTAGTGAATCTGGCTTCATCTGACTAGGCGGGATTTTTAAATTAAAACTAGATATGTTGACACAAACTTTAAACCTTGAAATGCATGTTTTTAGCGCCACCAGGAAAGTACAAATTGATTACTTATTTGCACCTCCAGAAAGAGGTTGCGCAATCGATTTTTGATCTTGACTTAGTAATCTGAAAACGAGCAATAACCTTGGGGCATATTTGCACTGCCCTAATCTGCTCCTGTGTGTGTTCTCCATAAACTTGCCGCTTAAATAGAGTTGCTTTTTCAGCTTAGTGAATAGTACCTTGCCAAAACATTGTCTTTTGAAAAATTTTAAAATTAAAAAAAATGATGATGCAACAGCTGATAGCTATTCAATTCATGCTATCATATGGCACTGCTTTTGAATTATGTGACCGGCAAGGTATAAAAACAATGTTGCACTCCATCGTTGTTTCAATATTACGTATAAAGAAGACTTGGGACTTTTTAAAAGAAAATCTAGGGGACATGATGGACATATTGGCTATTGAACCCCTACTAATTTCCATCTCTGAATATACATGTTTAAGCTTGCCTCATACCTAAAGTAACATACATACTCAAAATCAACACATTTTTCGCAAAATATAATTAGGTTAAGATGCATTTTATTGCTACCTATTGCTATTGCTAAAGAAACTGCAGCCAAGTGTTACTTGTTTGTGACAGCCATGTCAGATGTACAGAAGATGTACAGTTTTGTGTAAAAATAGCGGTAAAATGGATTTAAAATGACATTGAGGTACATGATGCATAATTAGATTAGGTCACATCATAATGTTTCTTATTGTAACTATATACAGTGTAACGCCTTTTTGGCAAGCCGCAAGTTCTGCTAAGTTCTGACTGTAAATTTATGTTGTAAGGCAATACAGATTCAGACTGGAAATGATAATATATGTTTAAGAATTTTCTGTTAATCTGATCTGATAGAAACAAACAAGAAGGCAATTTATATCTGCATGGTAAGCTGCAAAAAACATGAATTATTAAGAATGTACTTAAAGCTTTGTAGAGCTAAGTTAAGAAGCATGAAGTAGTCAAGTGGGGGGGGATATCACTTCATTTTCATGCACTGATCAGGTACTTGTACCAATATAGACTTTATTGTATGAAATAGGTCAGTCACAGGTTGGAGCATTCACATGACACATGACCTACAAATTGTACTTGTATTAGATCAATTTAATGTACATGGCTTAAGCAGGTTCCAATTTTGCAATTGGGCCCATTGAATATTCATGTCATTGCACCTGTGATAAATGCATGCCTGGATGTTTATACTTAAGAGTGGTTGTATCCAGTGTATTTATGCATGATGCTCATTGTAATTCACATTTTTTACATAAACCAGACAGTGTTTTGTACATTTCAATGTATTTAAAATACAGAATCAGGATAAATCTGGTTTGGCAGAAAAACTAAGATTCAAGATAAATCTGGTATACACAAAAAACAACCAACAATGTCAATGACTATGACAGTCTCCATTAAAGTGCCAAAATTATTACGTCTTGCAACTAGGTCTCAGGCAGACTATTGTATCTATAACTGGCCAAATTCTAACTTCAAACTTCACTAGGAAGTCAAATATATTTACTAGAGTTTCAAGTTTTAATTGGAGAAAATTCTTGTGATGATTTTTTCTTCCTCTTTAGAGAGAAGTTGAGGGTGTTTGATTTGTAATTTTCCAAGTCTATCTGCTTGTAATGTGAAACACATCCCTCTGTATCAAAGGTCAGTGTCACACATAAGAGGTCAATTTTATTGACCATAATACAGCTTATTATGTATGTAACTTTGTCAATTATTGTGCAATTTTAATATTAAATATCACCTATAACTACCTTGAAGAGTGTGCTTGTAGCTTGTCACACTTGTCTCCTTACCTTAAATGTCAAGGTTACACGTAAATAGTGTTTTATACAGGAAGGAAAAAGGGCGTGGTGCAAAATTTAAAAAAAGGGCACTTTAGCGCGTGACATCCATAAAAAGGGCACAAATATATCTGTATAGTGACTTAATAACAAGCTTTGTTACACACAAACATTGTATGTATAGTTTTGAGATTTATTGTTGAATAATGAAACCAACAAAATCCAGAATGTATATTTTATTATGTGTTTTATATTTTCATCTAGTAACAAAAAACAAGATTAAATACCATAGGATATATATCTTATACAAACTATAGCTTTTCAAAGAAGTCTTAGAATACTGTTAAATGAGTTACGCTCTTAAACAATTATTTATATTTAAAACGTTACACACATTGCACAAACAAGTCCTTTATATGCATCTTAAATGGAGATTCACAAACACTAACACTTTGTTGAATAGTCAGAAAGTTCTGCGTGATGACATTGTTTTCATGACCACGTGTTGTATTGTGTACATTTTATTTCGCAAAAAGTGTAACTAGGAAAGGCGCCGTACTGTCTTTTGTTCAGTGTCAATTAATTCAATACACGTTAATTGGTCTCCGATATAATTGTTTTGCTTACAACGCAATTTGCATCAATTTCTAATTTACGTTTCGTCGAAAGTGGAATGCCAAAATCGGAAAGCGTACGTTGCGACATTCTAAACACGAATGATAAGTGGTACAAGTTCAATATTTTTGTAAAATTCATATCTGTGTTTGCCAATTAACATATTTTGAAAAGTTACAAACGGGTCATAATGTTCTTAATTGAACCAATGGTGCAGGCCTACTACTGTTACAACAATTAACAACTTTTGGCCAAACAGGGTCCAAGACGGGGTATCAACTTATTTGCCGACATTCACACGTTATTGTAATCAAAACATCGTGACAATAAACAAGCACGTGCTCCAATTAAGCGCGGTCTGCCTAACCGTGAACAGCAAACGTGTTAAGATTGTCGTCTGCTACAATTCATCAACACACATCTACTGTGAGCCTGCGCCAATTGTATTGGATAGGAGGCGGAGCGTTATTTTAATCGACAGCTTTAATATGAGCCTGCGCCAATTGTATTGGATAGAAGGCGGAGCGTTATTTTAATCGACAGCTTTAATATGTCACGGGGTGCTATTTTCGGCGTATGGCCAATTTTCAGGAAGTACAGTGGACGTCATGGGGTCTTGTAATCGGCGTATGGAAACAATTATCGGGCGTAATATACGGACGTACGCCGCTTAGTGCAAGCCCTGTATAAAATTAATTTTTATTAACTTAAAACTGTTTTGCATTAAATTGAAATCAAATCAATATTTTACAGATACAACTGGTGTTGTTTTTTTAATTTAATTACGCGTAAAAATAAATGTTTTGATATAACTGAATTATGCATGAAATGCACAATTTCCACGTGATAACATCGAGGTTTACATCAAGTCTCCTAAGTAACTGTGCACGATTGTATCCGGACCGATTAGTGTTACAAAGCCACTGAAATTATCGATTGATATTGACACATGGTTATTCACGCATGACGTATTCACAACCGCGCGAATCTTCGCTGATAATAGTCGGCTTAGAAGCTTGGTTAAGAGGCAATTAAGATGTTATCAATAAGGTCGCGCACGGCGGAAAACAGGGCGGCGGCCTTTGAAAAGGGCAGCGTGGCGCTGATTTGCTTTGAAAGGGGCAGCGAGGCGCTTAAAAAAAGCGGCGTGGCGCCGCGCCACGCTAAAACGGCCTGGATAAAACACTACGTAAAAGGTCAAAATTCAACATTTTCCAAAAAACAGTTAGTTATTGACTAAAGTGAGTTTTTAGATGCAAAAATTACTTTTTCGGCTTGTGTAACGCATTGTTACAATGCAACTCAAAAGTTTTCTGTCACAATGATGAAACTCTATGTCATACCAATTTGCATTTTCAGTTTAAGGGAAGCGTTATGTCAAACAGTCGCAACCTTACCAGGGCTTTTCACCCTTATATAACAGGGGCCGAAATTCGGCCCCTTCCCAATCGAAAGTAAGGTCATTTTTTCCCAAAATTGATAGAGGAATTTCCCAAATAATAAAAAAAAAATGTTTCCTTTTTTTTACTAAGACATATTGGGCATATTGGGCATCTCCCAAATTGAAAGCAATGAGCTCTAATATGATTAAGAATGCACCACTATGTGTCTTTTAATACTTCTGCACAATGAAAAGACCCTGTTTCAAAAACTTTTAAAAACACGGTCTTCCCAAAATGAGCAGTTATCGCGAATGAAATTCCCAATTTGAAAGGCCCATGGCCTCTTCCCAATTTCCTGATGAAAAGCCCTGCTTACAATACATAAACAATTATTTATTCATTATTAAGAACATTATAGTGTCTATTGTGTAATTTGTTGTAGGTGGTTAGTGAGTCTTGTTACCTGAGTAACTAATGGAGATTAGAGCTTTATGTGCAGTACAGAAAACCATTGTGATTCATTGACAATTATTCATGGTTATCGATTAGTAAACTTCGGTTATGTAGTTATGTTATACTTTGTAACCAGACACTATTGTTATTATAATGTCATATCACTCCTGGCTGTAGGCTCTAGACAAGGTCACCTTTATAAAGGACACCTGAGACTTCAAGTCTTGTTGTGTCATGGTAGTCATGTTTGAAATATTAATCAGAATGGTGAACTATAATTAAACCTTTACCACTTAGATACGTATTTTTACACATTTGTAGTCCCTCATGAAAGTTAAATTTAATTAAAGGCCTTTTTTAGTACATTCGAGTTTTAAAGGTTACAGTTTCAACCCTTAGTTACTGATGAGCAACAAACAGCATTAAACCTGAACAGACTGTGACTTATTCGCAGGCAGTTCTGGTTTCATGCTGTTTGCATATAGCCATTTCACTTAGCTTTTAAGTGGGTAAGGGTTAGCTACACTTGGGCGGGAAGTTTTTGTTTTTTATGTTCCCCACCACTATAGTGGGGGACATGTTGTTTTTGCCCTGTTTGTTGGTTTGTGTGTTTGTTTGTTTGGGTCAAACTTTAACATTTGCCATACCTTTTGCAATATTGAAGCTTAGCAACTTGATGTTTGGCATGCATGTGTATCTCATGGAGCTGCACATTTTGAGTGGTGAAAGGTCAAAGTCATCCTTCAAGGTCAAAGGTCAAATATATAGCTTCAAAGCGGCACAGAAGGGGACATAGTGTTTCTGACAAACACATATCTTGTTTCCTCCTTATTTTTGAGCTGACCAATGCTTGACAAAGGACATTTCATACATAAACTGCCTAATATTAATTAGCTAGATTTGTATAGGAATACTGGTATTTTTAGCGAGGCTGTTTTCGGAGAAAACCTGAGCTATTGTCATAGCCAGCTCGTTGTCCGCCATCGCCGTAGGCGTCGTGCTAAAACCTTAACATTCGCCATAAATTTTTAAATATTGAAGATAGCACCTTGATATTTGGCATGCATGTGTATCTCATGAAGCTGCACATTTTGAGTGGTAAAATTTCAAGGTGAACATCATCCTTCAAGGTCTAGGGTCGAAAAAACAAAGTCAAGGGAAGTAATAAGCTTTAAATGGACAAAGTTATCTGACCTGCCCACATATACATGTATATTTTTGTTAAATAAATCAAAGCGGCGCAGTAGGCGGCATTGTGTTTCTGACAAACACATTGTGGCAAAAGGTCAAGGTCATCCTTTATGGTCTGCGGTAAAAAGTACAAATTTAAGGGAAGTAATAAGCTTTAAAAAGGGAGAAAGTTATTCAATATTGAACATAGCCACTTTATATATTTGGCATGCATGTGTATCTCATTGAGCTGCACATTTCGAGTGGTCAATCACAGTCACGGTAGTGGCTTTCAATTATTTAATACTAAAAATAGAGATTTGTTAGAGACAATTATTTTCAAGGGAAGTAATTTATATAATTATAAATGTCATATTATATATTTCCTTACCAAGAATTGAAGTTCTTTTCACAGTTATGGTACAGATTTATTATTTTGATTATTTATAACTCAAATGATTGATTTGTCAAAGTTTTTTTTAAATGATATAATTATAATTTCTTTAATGTTCATAACATACCTGAGGACTTATGTCCATAGATACATGATCAACTCTTGCTATGATCTCTTTGAAACCACAGGCCTTGGTTGTCAGTGATGTCTGACATGGTCATATTTGACTGTGAGACCCTCCCCCCACCCCTCCACCCCCCACCGGTTGGATTGGACAAAATTCAAGGGAAGTAATAAGCTTTAAAGGGAGATGATTTCTAAACCTGCCAAATGATAAATAGCAATTTTATTTCAAAGCGTCGCAATAGGGGGCATTGTGTTTCTTACAGACACATCTCTTGATATAATTATCATTTCTTACCAGTCCTGTTCTAATTTATGAATGCTAGTTTTCATTAAATACCAGCGGACTTATGTCCATACATACATGATGAACTCTGGCTATGATCTCTTTGATAAATCACAGGCCCTGGTTGTCAGTGATGTCTGACTTGGTCATTTTTGACTGTCTACAGACCTCCCCCCCACCCCCCCGGTTGGATTGGACAAAATCCAAGGGAAGTAATAAAGCTTTAAAGGGAAATGATGTCTATACCTGCCAAATGATGATAAATAGAAATTTTATTTCAAAGTGGGGCAGTAGTGGGCATTGTGTTTCTGACAAACACATCTCTTGTTGTGTCACTAGGTCAAAGGTCAAGGTCACTGTGACCTCTAAAAAAAAAAAAAATCTGACAAGCTTTCACAGCCGAATGTGGCACCCGTTATGCGGCGCTCTTGTTACAATTAGGCTTTCAAGGGTTTGGCTCTTTTCCCATCTAATTTAAGATTTCTTTCGAAATATTTTCACTTCTTTAATGCTAGTTAATCTCAATAGTCATAGGAATATCCTCAATGCTTAAACAAGACAGTGAATTACCGGTTAAGTAAAGTTCAAAGACATTAGGCTATTTCTGTTTTTTCCCTTGACTTTATGATTTTAGTAAATCAGAACATTGAAAATAAACAAAAACAATACACACTGTAGTGGGGTATTAAATTTTACAATAATACTTAAACATGACTGTTGCACATGATTAACTGTTACCAAACCCTGAAATTAGACTTTCAGCTCACTAATTGCAGCTGTGTTCTTCCTTGTTTATGATGTGTGAAAATCCATTATAATTCTCAGAGGAACTCTTTCTCACATTCAACTCACACTAATGCATTAGCTTCAGTTTCTTTCTTGATTGTATTCTTGCCCATGAGTCTTTTCTGTGGGGTTTTCTTTGGCTAATTATTGTAATGTCTTTGGCTGCTTAGTTAAGTAGCTGCAGCATGTAATTTGAAAGTTCCTTTGGCTGTTTGAGTTAACAAGACTGAAGCATGTTACAGGGGTTTGAGTAAACAAGACTGAAGCATGTTACAGGGATTTGAGTTAACAAGACTGAAGCATTTTACAGGTTTTTTTCTGCTATTAAAAGTAGTCTGTAAAACAGGCCCGATACCAAAGCAAACAGAACCGATAACAAACAGAAATTGAAAAAAAACTCAAGAAAACTCTCCCCCCCCCCTCCAAAAAAAGAGTGTTTAACGATTATTATATCTAAATTTTATTTCATAAACATCCATCAAAGTTTATACATAGAAGAGTTATATTAAATTGGCCAGGAAAAGGCCTGATGTCCAATTTGGTCCATAATTTGTTGGAAAAAAGCCAAAATTTGTCATTTTATCGTTTTTAAAAAACCCACTTTGACAAGACTCCTTTTTCCAAAATGGCAGTAGGAAAACCCCTGTGTTATTTGTTTGTTTTGCTGCTTTAGTCAAATAACTGCAGCATGTAATTTGTTAGTCCTTTGGCTGGTTAGTTGAAGAACTGCAAGAATATGTTATTTATAACAAATAGACAACTTTTTAAATAGTATCAATATTAACAAACTACTTTAAAAGTATCAATATTAACAAAGTCACTTGTTTTATGATATAATTTTAACAAACATTATTTCAATGTGTATTTATTTCTAGACTTAATTTATAACAGCACTCTTGAATGTTTGTAATATGTTTTATTTTAATTCACATAATTGCTTTACTTAAAAAAATCACTCAAAATCAGAACTGTCACCTGTGGTTATATGATAGCAATCAATAAATACTTGTAGTAATAGTACAAAAAATACATACTTAAAGTACAATCCATTTATTTTGCTTCAATTCACATGGTTACACGCCTGAACACACATATACTCAGAAGGCATGTGACAGGTTGATGTTACAAGATATTTGTTAAAATCTAGGACTTCATTAATTTCATAAATTGGAAAAAAGTATAAAAAAAAAAATCTACCCTCCCTGCCACAATGTTGCAATTGTAACACATACATTTGATTGATCAGAAACATTAATAAGGCCAGAGTTTTTTAATAAATAGATTTTCGGACCCGCCGACTCTTATTTTTGACGAAACCAAAAAAAAAAAAATTATATAATTTCAATCTCGGATTTTTTTTTCGGGTGCCAAAAGCCGGGTTTTAGACACAAAACGCGTGTCGGGTTTTAGAGAAGTAATTTATTTAAAGCGTTTACCGAATGGCGTGTAAATGTATCATAAGCGCTTCTGTAACATCGATCATTTTTACTGAAAACATTCAAAATGGTGGCGAGACCCCGATGACTTTATACTGGTTTGGACTTATTATTTACCAGGATGCTAAAACAACAAAACAATTTATCAAAGCCACTAGTGACCAATCAATTGGCGATGTTGTGCGCAAACATGTTAATGAACACGACGAAATCGCTTCACTTGAAGCGTCTAAGACAATGATTGACACAGATAAGGTTAAGTGTGACCCATCTATGCCAGTGAATGTTTTGGTCGAGAGCGAATTGAAATGCATACATGCTATTTTAAAGTACCAAACCCCACAGGATCGTAGTATTATAAAAGAAAATGCATTTGATGTCCTAATGGCTATGAGGAGGAATTACTGCTACCTTCCATCCGCCAGGTAAACCATTTGTAAATTATTTAAGAAATTTTACAATTCAATATATGCAATATATTCATTATTTGGCAAACCTGTCATTGCAATTAGCAGGCTGACCAAAAATAATGATTTTATTTATTTTTTATATTAACCCTTTCAGTGTGAGAACCGAATTTTGAAGGCCTTTGCAAACAGTTTTGGATCCAGATGAGACGCCACAGAACGTGGCGTCTTATCAGGATCAAAACTGTTTGCTATTCTGATAGTATTCTTTGAAAAAAATCAAAGAAAATGCTAATAAATTGTAGCAATTCAGCAGACGCCATTTTAGCAGACCACAAATTTCCAAGCATGCAAAGGGTTAATTGCTTTATAATTGATAAAATACAAATCTGTTTTGATAGTCTTGGCAAGGTGGTATATGTGACTTTTATAGTGACTTATAAAAGATCTGTTTTTCATCAAAATGTAACATTGAAGGACATACTGTAGCCACTTTTTTCAAGGTGCAATGTATCAAAAATGTGTTATTCTATCTCTACATAATTCCTCTTTGCTATAAGATTGTAGTGGGAAACTTGTACAGCTTTGTGTTTTACAATTTTAAATATTAAACCATCACAAGCTTAATCTTGTTAATTTTGTAACTAATAGATTTTGGTTTGTATTTTCTTTTAATACTCAAGCAACACTTGGCGTGTTTCATTTTTGAATTACATATAAAAGATGTTGATTTAATAGAGGAATATTAAAGTGCCTAGGCAGTGACATGGGGGATTGGACGACAGATTAAGATTTTTTTAATTTGAAGATTGACTTTGCCAGAGTTTTTTTTAATTCAGATGTTCATTTTGCCTTAAAAGGAATTACTTGCAAAAGACATATTTGCGTGTTTGTGCATTTTCATTTGTAACAGAAACTGTTTCGGATAAAAGAAAATTATGCAACTATAATTATATTCTTATGAATGAAATGCAGGTCCTTTAATAAATGTGTTTATTGCTAAAGATTTGTATGAGAATGTTTAGAACATAATAAATTTCATTGACATTTATTATTTTGGTCATGAAATATACAAAGAACTTCATACTATAACATTTTTAGCATAGTGCATTTTTGGTCACCATCTTTTTTTTTTTTTTTTTTTTTTCCGTCCTCCTACTGGCCATGTTTTGGAAAAAAATCCGAAAATCTTTTAATTAAAAAACTCTGGCCTAATGATCAGTATGTGAGCCCTGTACTGAGAAAACTGGGCTTAATGCATCTGCTTAAACTGTTGTCCCAGATTAGCATTTGCAGTCCGCACAGGCTAATCAGGG
The DNA here is from genome assembly GCF_020536995.1 of Dreissena polymorpha. Taxonomy (NCBI): domain Eukaryota; kingdom Metazoa; phylum Mollusca; class Bivalvia; order Myida; family Dreissenidae; genus Dreissena; species Dreissena polymorpha. The sequence goes on from NC_068367.1 coordinate 24,477,888, forward strand.
ACGATAATTTCCGCCTAAATTGGATTTTTGCTAAGAAGAGACTTCATTTTAACGAAAAATGTCATAAAAGTGGAAAATGTGTTCCCCGATAAGCCTATGCCGACTGCACAGGCTATTATCTGGAACAACACTTTTGCACTTGCATTAAGCCCAGTTTTCTCAGAATGTGACTCAATTATGGTCAGTATGTATTCCTTCATCAATGTCCATGGGGCCTGACATTTCCAAAGTGACGCTCATTCAGCAGCATTATAGCAAATGCATTATAAAGTGTATATCACTTTGAGGAAGTTGTATGTAATGGGATTCTGAGACTCGTATTTCTTGGTGCCTTTTGTTGCCAAAGGAAAGAAGTCACATATTTGTTATTACAGACAGTAAATGTATAGTATATGTATACTTTACAGACATGAATAACAATAGTTTTTATAAATACATTTACCATTTGCTCTAAGCATGTTTTAACACAGCTAACATTTTTAAGATAAATGCAATAACATTTCCTGCTATTCATAAATGTTACTATGGTACTACATGTTATTGTTCCATTTGTATTCATATACAAAAAGATGACAACAAACATTAATTGGTATTAGATATATCATGAGCATTCATTTTACAATGTCAGACCGTACAGTGAGTGATTCTTTTATACAAAGTGAATTATATGATAAGATGAATGTCATCAAATTTAATGCATTGTTCTATTGAAGGAATATACAAAATAATATTTAAATTTCTCCATAAAAATGAATGAAGCTGTGTCTTCTTTCACAATATGTTACATAAAAACATAGTTTTTGAATGAATGACGGAGTTTCTGTCCTGCTGGCACGCGTGAACAACAGATGTTGACAACTAACAGTTACCCACGCATATTCTAAGTTAAGCAGTACAAGTACGCAGATGTGTTTTATGTTACATAATTTGCCTCATTGGTGCGAACAGGTACCGTGTGACAATAAAATTAGAAGGCACATGATACCTCTTTGCACCAATGTGGCTATAATCATTAGTTAGAAGATTTCTGTGGGTGATTTTTTTTGTTTTACTTGTTAATGTCCATATTGGTGACACCCAACAAGAATTACTGGTGTGTGTTTGTACTCAGGGCTTATGAAGATGAGCCCTCATGTTCTTTGGGATTTTAAATCACCTGATACTTTCCTCCTAGACTGGAAGATTTCCATCTTGAAGATACTTCCTTTTAACAGAAAATTTCAAGAAAGCAGAAAGTGTCCTGTGTAATTATTATAAGCTTGTGTTAATTGTGCAGGCTAATCTGGGACAAAACTTAATGTATATGCATTATGTCCACATAAACTTAATGTATATGCATTATGTCCACATAAACTTAATGTATATGCATTATGTCCACATAAACTTAATGTATATGCATTATGTCCACATAAACTTAATGTATATGCATTATGTCCACATAAACTTAATGTATATGCATTATGTCCACATAAACTTAATGTATATGCATTATGTCCACATAAACTTAATGTATATGCATTATGTCCACATAAACTTAATGTATATGCATTATGTCCACATAAACTTAATGTATATGCATTATGTCCACATAAACTTAATGTATATGCATTATGTCCACATAAACTTAATGTATATGCATTATGTCCACATAAACTTAATGTATATGCATTATGTCCACATTAACTTAATGTATATGCATTATGTCCACATAAACTTAATGTATATGCATTATGTCCACATTAACTTAATGTATATGCATTATGTCCACATTAACTTAATGTATATGCATTATGTCCACAGAGGGAGTCTCTTACTTTAATAGTATGAAAGTTTATACAAGTAGTTTAATTGTGATTCATTCTCAGTTTCACGTATAAGAGAATACCTTTATGGCTTCATGATATCAGATGAATGACATAATAATAAATTAATGGGCCGTGCTCTGAAAAGGGGGTTTAATTCATGTGTGTAAAGTGTCATCCCTGATTAGCCTGTGCAGTCCACACAGGCTGCAGTCCACACAGGCTGCAGTCCACACAGGCTGCAGTCCACACAGGCTGCAGTCCACACAGGCTGCAGTCCACACAGGCTGTAGTCCACACTGCAGTCCACACAGGCTGCAGTCCACAGGCTGCAGTCCACACAGGCTGCAGTCCACACAGGCTGCAGTCCACACAGGCTGCAGTCCACACAGGCTGCAGTCCACACAGGCTGCAGTCCACACAGGCTGCAGTCCACACAGGCTGCAGTCCACACAGGCTAATCAGGGACAACACTTTCCGCCTGAACTGGATTTCTGCTAAGAAAAGACTTTTCTGTGAACAAAAAATACCTTTAAAGCGGACAGTGTCATCTCTGTATTTAGCCTGTGCAGACTGCACTGGCTAATCTTGGACGACACTTTATGCACATGCATTCAACCCCCTTTTCACAGAGCACAAATAAACATTATTACATTAGGAAAGGGATACACAAATAGATTGACATTTAAGGCACTAATTAACTGTCTGGCAAATCTCTGTGGGATTGATAAGTTCATTATTATAAAGTCTTCATGCCTTTGAGATCCTTAAATTGTTTGTAGGTATTTCATCCAAGGGAAAATATACCAGACAATTCTCATTTGGGATGTGACTTCCCAGTATTCGTGTGTGCATGTATAATGCAATTGGGGCCATTATCGAATTTGAATATTTTCAGTATGGATTGTTTAAGTGCTTGGAAGATTATTTCTGAATGTCACGGAATTCTAACATCTCAATATGTCAAGATAACAATAGGTCTGAAATCTGAGGTCTTGCCTATTCTGACATGCACTTGATATTGTTGCTGTTATTATTTAGCTTTTACATTTTTGTCCATTTTGGACTTAAGTGCAATTAAAGCAAGACAGACAGGAAAGCCCTAAATAGCAGATAATACAGACATGGCGAAAGACCGTCACGATTTGCAGGCCAGACTGCCCTACAAGGAGAAATAATTTACAGGCATGTTGTTTATTTCACAGGCTTCAATTTTAAGCCTGGGGGTATCCCCTTCTGCACTAAATCCCTTCCCTGAAGTCTTGCCACTGTGCCTGAACGAATTCCTGTGGAAAAACACCAGGGCTTTTTTTCCTTCTTTACGATTGGCCGTGGACGGACATTTCACAATTTTGACACGGCCAATTCACAAACCTGACATGTCCGTGAATATTTACAAAAACGTCTGTTTTAAATCGTGAAAAACTGACTTTTCGGGCTCAAAACTGTCAAAAACGGCCATTTCGGAACAGAAATACAAGTTTAATAACCTTGTTTTTTATTCCAAATTCGCGAAAAATTGTAGACTCGCGTTACCCATGTTTGCTTGTTTAATCGATTTTAAAGTGTTGTGTAACTGGTGAAACCGTCGTAAATAGTAAAAGCTCTGCCTAGCAACGTCACTATAAAAAAATGGATATGCGGAACACTCGTTACTACACGAAGAAAATTAAAACGGCAAAATAATCCTGATTTATTGAAATTTGGGATAACAGTGAAGAAACAAAAGCTTTCTACAGAAGGTTAAGTTTTGAAACATGCACATTGATAACATTATAAGAAGTCATTTGATAAAAGTGAAAGCATCTGTCGCGGCTTATGTATTGATAGAAGCTAGTCAAAACGTCCTCTAGTATTGATGACTGTGACTTGTTATTCGTATCTGTTTACGATTGTAAATCTTGGTTAAAGTAATAATGTGGTCCCTTCATATATATTTTTTTTAATTTAAATGCATATTTATGACGAATTTTCCTCTTCAGATATTGAGAGCATTATTGACATTTTCAAGAGTAAAAAGAACAGAGTTCTAAAGCTGTGAAGTCCAGAACATGTCTGAGTTATATGCCCTTGAAATGCTCTATGTTTATAAATGTTTTTCCTACCCGCAACATACAGCTACTTAACAAGATGAACTCTCAAATAGTTTGACCACTTTAAACTTTTAACTTCTGTTTACGTATAAGATAGAAATATTGATTTAAATAACCTTTTAACATTTTCTTGCATATTAGTAATTATTACAGTTACTAATTAATTACTCAAACATATTATTAAAATATTTCCCTATTATTAAATCTATCTGTACTTAAATTTCTATCATAAGAATAAACAATATGCATATACAGTTATGTCACACACGTGCTACCAGTAAATTTGTGACAGGTATGCGCTACTTTATTAACCTAGGGTATTGCACATTAAACAGACGAATCGGGTTCGTATCTTAAAATCAAAAATCTCCTGTGTACCATTATAGTTTAGGAATTTTTCTATCGACATATGAACCGGCTCGCTCTTAAATACGCGCGTTGGTCTAGACAATTGTGAAAATTTTGATGAAAAGGGCAGACTTTTTATATATGCATTCATAATACCAAAACATTTGTCGGTATACTTCAAAATTCAGGTCTTTTTCTCCTAATCAAACTATTCAAATAATTCTTATGCAACATCACATCTTCTGTCCATAGCGTAATATGCTTCAATGGCACAGGGATAAATTCTCTAAATCATGAGGATGCTAAGGTTATCAGAACCTTGGGCTCGGTATGTCCGAACGCTGATCAGTCAGCCATGCTCATCAAATATAATTGTAACCTTAAGCAAGGGTAGCCGATTAATCGTAGATCCGTGCATCCTTAAACTATAAGGTACATTTATATTAGAAATTTAATGCGTACCTACTGTTAGATTTCAACTGCGCTATACCCGACAGGTCACATTAAATTCTTACTTAAAATTACTCAAGACCGTCAATATTACCGATATCCTACATATAATTGCAATTAACACAATGACGTTTATACATATTTACAAAAAAAAATTTTGAGTGTCTGCCCTTTTCATATTCGCAATTAACATTTCCATTCATATTTATACACTTACATTCCTTATTAATTTTATCCTTATTATTTCAAATTGTTTGCATATTTTTTATAAATGTTATTGTCCTATTTTATTTTATTTTACAAATCGAAAAACTATTTTTAAATTGTCCAATAATTTTATTTATTCGTTCACTTTCATTTTCTTTATCATTCTAATAAACAAAACCCGCCTTATATTTTTTATTAAAAAACAAAACTGTCTTTAATAATCTATATTCCTAATTTCTATATTCTAATAATACAAAAATTATATAAAGTTCTTTAAAAACTCTCAATTATATGTGCGCCTCTAATTTCTGTATTTCTATAACTCATAAAATTATGTAAATTTCAAACACTTTCTTATTCATTCATTTTATTCTCAATTTGCTGATATTTTAGAAAAGTTACTGATCAATGAAAAACTGTATTGATTTTCACACTTGCATGATTTCTCCGTACATGGTTAATTATTTCTTTAACCCCTAACTACGTAAAATTCTTTAAAACAATTCTTAAAATTTCGTTGTCATGACGTTTTTTTTTACTTTTTATTTCTTACTTTATAAAATTTGACATAAGCCCCTGTTTGCCATAATTTATAAAAACACTGACCGTTTTCCATGTCGTGCGTTATTTTTTTGTTCCGTTGTCAAAGTGATGTCCGAATAGTGTTCTGTGTACTCCGTTTTCCAAGGTTGTTCAATGTTCGTCCTGAGTCACGGCAACCATAAAATGTACTGTGTAGCGTAATTGCACATTGTTCGTAGGGAACACACAGTAACAAACAAAGTTTATTTCTGTTTTCATCGCGATTTATTTCTGTTGAATATTCTCTAATACAACGCTTGCTAATGTTTGTGAAATACAATCTAAAAGCGCGGCGGCCAACATGGCCGCCCCGTCAAGAAAACATGACAACTCTCACCGCAGACTTTCAAATCTAACCGCAGAATCCCCTTTTAACAACCTCACAGCATTTTTATTCTGAGGAAAAATAAACATAAAATTAAGATATGTCTTATCCCATTCTTGGTTGGTTAACTGTTCTCTTCCCCCCCCCCCCCCCCCCCCCCCCCCTAATGCGTTTTTACTTCAGGATTCCGGGGGTCACTGGTTCGAGCCCTGATGCGGGCTACCTTTTTTTTCCTTTTTATGTCCCCCACTAGTAGTGGGGGACATATTGTTTTTGCCCTGTCTGTTGGTCTGTTGGTTGGTTGGTTGGTTGGTTGGTTGGTTTGCGCCAACTTTAACATTTGCAATAACTTTTGCAATATTGAAGATAGGAACTTGATATTTGGCATGCATATGTATCTCATAGAGCTGCACATTTTGAGTGGTGAAAGGTCAAGGTCATCCTTCAAGGTCAAAGGTCAAATATATGGGTCAAAATCGCTCATTTAATGTACACTTTTGCAGTATTTCAATATTCAAGATAGCAACTTGATATTTGGCATGCATGTGTATCTCATGGAGCTGCACAATTTGAGTGGTGAAAGGTCAAGGTCAAGGTCATCCTTCAAGGTCAGATGTCAAATATATGTGGCCAAAATCGCTCATTTTATGAGTACTTTTGCAATATTGAAGATAGCAACTTGATATTTGGCATGCATGTGTATCTCATGGAGCTGCACATTTTGAGTGGTGAAAGGTCAAGGTCAAGGTCATCCTTCAAGGTCAGAGGTCAAATATATGTGGCCCAAATCGCTAATTTTATGAATACTTTTGCAATATTGAAGATAGCAACTTGATATTTGGCATGCATGTGTATCTTATGGAGCTGCACATTTTGAGTGGTGAAAGGTCAAGGTCATCCTTCAAGGTCAAATATATGGGTCAAAATTGCTCATGTAATGTAACTTCTGCAATATTGAAGCTAGCAATTTTATATTTGAAATGCGTGTGTATCTCATGGAGCTGCACATTTTGAGTGGTAAAGGGTCAAGGTCAAGGTAATCCTACAAGGTCAAACGTCATATAGGGGGACATTGTGTTGCACAAACACATCTTGTTTAAATTTTATTTTTGATTTTTTACTGGAGCTTTTAAAATTTAATGTTTACATTTATCAATATAAAGCATTAAATGACAAACTTTAAAACATGCCAAAATCTGTGAAAAGGCCCCTTAAAAATATTTCCCTATTATTAAATCTATCTGTACTTAAATGTCTATCATAAGAATAAACAATATGCATATAATACCATTATGTCACAATGTATTTCCATTGAATAATCACAAATGCCATTTTAATTGTATGTTAAGGATGTCATGTTTTGATGACCTACTTTCCTGTCCTTCACCATTTGAATGTAAATAAATACAGACAGGTTAAGTGTAAACTACTGATTAAAATTCATTCATTGGACATGCCATATCTTCATTAGGAAACTAGGATACAAGCATGGTGATAATGGTTGTTAACCCTTTGAATTGAGTGCTTTTGTAACACATTTGACCCAATAACAGACCGCTTCCTCTTAAGTACTCTAGAAGGAAAAATAGCTATGGAATGAGGCAAGACTAAGGCTATTCAAACTCTTCATAGATATTACATGTACACCAATAAAAAGCAGTTTTGGAAGTTGAAACAAGTCTGAAAAAGGTATCTAAACAAATACCTAAAATGATAGGTCGATTGAAATATAAATGTGACACCAATTGGTTAAAGTTTGCCATTGCCAAGCATCATGCAATGATGAGTAAGCTCAAGCCATATGTTATGATCAAAGAGTTCTATTTTAGACCTGTTTCAATGTCTGTTGACTATAAAGCTGGGTTCCCACTGCCGATCAGATCAACTTGATCATTTTTTGACATGTCAAACAATATCGAGTAGCGGTCGAGTAGAAAATGGATCGAGAAGCGCTCGGAAAATTGGTCGTGTATTAGTTGAGTAGAAGATCGAGTTGATCGTGAAGCAATCGTGTGGCGATCGGATTGACATCTTTTACACGATCTGTACCCGATCCTCTCGACCTCTACCCGAGTTATTTTAGATCTCAACACGATCCACTCGACCTCTATTCGATTTGATGTACAGATTTACTAGACTGCTACCCGACGGCTACCCGACCGTACACGATCACTTCCCGATTGCTATTCCACCATACACGAGCTCTGTACCCGATTCGCTCAACCTCTACCTGAGTTATTTTAGATCGCTTTGTACGACTGTAGTACGACCATCATGATCTGGTGGTGTGAAGATCTGGTGGCGATCGAGCTGAGGTCCACTTGGTGGAGCTGAGATCGTATAGGGTTCGGGTATAGGTCGAGATGATTGAGCGGAAATCGGAAAGATGGTTGAGTGGACGTCGTGAATGAGTCGTGTGGGGGTCGCGTGTTATCGACAAGAGGTTGAGAAGAAGTCGTGTATACACTTTTTAGTTGAGCTTGGTCGGGTTTGGTCGGGAAATTTCGGTGATCGGGATGATCGAGTTGATCGGATCAGCAGTGGGAACCCACCTTTAATGTTTAATAGATGTTGCATTGGCCATGGCCCATTCATTGTTGGTTATTTTGAGCTCAGAGCTGTGTTCTCACAGTGACTTCCAAACTGTAACATAAAGACGTCAAAAAGCAACAGACGTATGTATATTCAAACAAAAACATCTTGCGTAGATGAATATTTTTCAAAGTACAGAATGCAATTATATAAATGGGAGGGGATTACATAGTTCTTTTTACTGAGGTGCTTGCCCTAGATAGTCAGGTGTCCTTGTTCATCATGCCATGCTTGTTCAGCATGCTAGCCTATGAGCTTGTGTGGGTGGTGAACTGATGTGAGGAATGCCATTACCAGCTGCCCTTCTGCAGCCCTGCACTGAGGAATACCAAGGCTTGAGAGAGTGGATGATGTCTGTGGATTATGTCTCCCTCTCAATTATAAGTAACTCCAGTCTCTGAAAACTGGAACACAATGACACTCTAGAGAAAACAATAGGATTCATATGTGATAAAAATACGATATTTTCCCCCAGTCATCTGCAGTGTTTAATCACAAACTTAAATGCCTAATTGGAGTGTTTTGCTTAAATATAATAATACAGATCAATGTTAAGTTGAAATCTTTTAATCTTTTCAAATTATTATGTTTAGCTTTTTTGAATGCCTATGTGTATGTTGTGCATGGTCAACATTTACCTTGTTAATACAATAGAGGCCACATTTATTATACCCCCACAAACAAAGTTTAGGGGGGTATATAGGAGTGTCAGCTTGTCTGTCTGTCAGTCCGTATTAAGTGTCTGCTCTCTAATTCAATGTGTTTTCATCAGATCTTCACCAAACTTGGTCAGATGTTGAATCTTGATGATGTCTACGTCAAGTTCAAATATGAGTCATGCTGGGTCAAAAACTAGGTCACGGGGTCACTTAGAGCATTTTCAACATTAAGCATGGTGTCCGCTCTCTAATTCAAGTAGTTTTCATCCAATCTTCACACTTGGTCAGAAGTTGTATCTAGATAATGTGTAGGTCAAGTTCGAACATGGGCCATGCTGGGTCAAGAACTAGGTCACGGGGTCACTTAGTGATCTTAAACATTGAGCATGGTGTCCGCTGTTTTTTGTGAAGACAACATGCAAAATATTCTGTGTCAATGCGGCATGTGGGGGTATTCGTCACGTCTGTGACAATAAAGCTCTTGTTGTCTGACTTTCATGAAACTTTTAGAAGATTTATCCAAATGATATCTTGGCTGAATTTGAAACTAGGTCAGGTGAGTTAAAAAACTAATTCACTTGTTTACACTCTTAAAAGTCACATTTTATTCCAATGTTCATGAAACATGTTCAGAACAGTAACTGTTGTTCTAATGATATCTGGGCCAAGATGGTTCTAGTCTGTTGAAATCATGGCCGTCTTGGGGCAGGGCAGTTTTCCTTTTATGGGTGTCATAAAACCTTGCTAACACGCTACAGACCACAATTATTGTCCAATCTTCATGAAACTTGGTCAGAACATTTGTTTTAATGACAGTTTGAACATATAAATGTGCCCAGAAATTTAACTTTTTCTAGTAACAACTTTTTCGTTTCTGCAATCCACCTCAGAATAGTTTAGTTTGTTTGGGTTTGAGTGAGTGCTTAGGGCCCAATGCCCTGTACTGCCTTATGATAAGATGTTGTGCTTGTGCAATTTTTCGTATCCTAAAACATTATAAAGGTTATGCCACTTTTTAAATTCTTAAACAACAGTATAATGCTGCATATAAGATGCAGAATTAGGAAGTAATCACAATCTTTTTTGTGATGATTGGAAAATGCAAAGGCCCCATGGGTTTTTTATAGAGAATATACAACTATTTGCTCATTAAGTTATTCATTTAAATGAGGAATAGGCTTTATGTGCACAAAGAGTGAAGAAATACCAGTCTGAATATTCTTGTGGCAATCAGCTGTAAGCCAGTCTATGTACATGTAGATTGTTTGAACTTGTGTGGTAGTAGTAACAAGAGATGTTTTCCAACAAATATGAGGATGTAATATGCTAAGTGTATTATCAACACTGGCTGGCGACTTACAGTACACTCCACGCGTTTTCCCCAATTTCCCTCCATACTCCGCGGGTTTCGACCTGGAGGGAGATTAAGAAAATCCCGCTATACGCGGCGTTTGCATGATTTTGGACGCGGCGGTTAACGATCGGCAAAACTGATAAACCGACGCGGCGGCCCTCGGCGTTGGCAACGCGGGGGAAACTCCGCGTTTTACGAGATAACGATCAATTTAATTTTGTTTGACTTCCTGATTTTCAAATAAAATTACATTTATTACAAGTACATACATGTACATGTAGTATAATATTTACAATTAAAAAAAAACAACCAAGATAGATCGATCCCGACGTGGTTGTAGAAGTAGTTGTGGTTGTATAGAAAACTCGTTGATTTACGACACACAAAACGTCGTCTTTTAACTAATACTTACCAATTAATATAAACACAGTTTGCAACATTGTTTTTATTTTGATAATTTAATCCAAAGTTTTCATGTTAGCAGGTGATTTTCTATAATGAACATGTATACAAATGACCAAGGACCCTAAAAATCTCGCAAATCTGTGTGAATTGACAGTTTGACGTAATCAAAGAAAAGCCGCTTCCTGTCTAAAGGCATAACTTACTCAAGTAAACACGTTCAACGAATGCATAAGGAATGGTTTTAATTGTCGGAACAAAGTCTATTCTCTGCTCGCTAATGCATTGATTTTCTCTTTGTTTGTAGGTTATTCCATTGATTGCTAAAAGGTGGTAACTATTGAGTTGATAATTGCATTTAATATTCACAGTTGTATTCTTGTTGCGTCGACATTCTAAACAATGTTTACCAGTAATTATGGACCAAATCAGCAGAGTGACATTCACACATGTTAATCCCTTTTGTCAAAACACCGAATACAGCAGTCTACACAATAGGTCAGTAGACAAGCTTTGCGTGTTTTCATAACGTCAAACACTTAAAATCCAGTTCCGCCCAGATGTCTTCTGTAATCAGTTTACAGTACAATTAGTGTTAAAATAATTACTCTACTAAAATACCGTAACGATAAAGATTCGGCGTGTTCGATTTGAAATTATTTTAGAGGAAATATCAACTTATTCGCGATATAATTTCGTTAATAAATACCAAAGAAACTTTTTACCGAAATCAACAATGTTCTCTGCGCTACAAAGTTTGTATAAAAAAAATCAATACACGCACGCTTTGCAGGAGTATACATTGTACCTTGACCTTGTACATTGCAGCATAATTTTCGCGCGCTTTTGTCGGGAAATATACATGACTGTATATTGGAAGCATTTGTAAACGTCGTGTTAACAATTAAAAATCGTAGTGTGTTTCGGATTACTAATTATTATTCTCATTTGGAAATTTTACGGAACATTTATTCTTGTGTCGTATGTGTTATGATTTAAATATCAATTTGTCAAATGTATTATATTAGACTAATTCATATTGTAGACGTACCTGTGAATTAAAAAACATAATTTTTATACGTATTAATTTTCTATACAATTATCTTTTTATACATGTACTACAGTATTTAAACAATTTATTATAACAATGTTTTTATTTTTTGGCATGCCCAGTAGCACACTGCTAACGCGGCGTTGCGCGGCGATCACTGATAAGAACGGAAGGTGTCTGCATTTACCGACTAGCCTAAAGTAATACACGCCGCGGGAATTAGCGAACGCGGCGTAACGCCGAGCGTTTTATCGAGTTCACCTCGCTCTTCCAACGCCGCGTGAACACTCGCTAGCAGAAAAAACCCGCGGAGGGAGCGCGTTTTTTGGGGAAAACGCGTGGAGTGTACTGTAAGTCTTGATGGTTTAACTTTGATGGATGTAATTAAAAAATGCATGCTCTCACTTTCATTTACATAATTTTATTTAAGTTGTTGAAGTCTTAAGGTCACCCAAACTATTCACCTACCTAAGAGATAACATTTTATCCTTCTGAATAAAATTCATTGCTTCATCTGTCTGCAAACCTGAGCATAATTAGCCACCTTTATTCTGACTCTAAGGACATTATAAAGATCATACTTAAAGAAAGATGATGGATCGCTGTAGGTAAAATATGCTGTTGAATAACAGAGGGGATTGCCTGACCAGTCTTGCGACATTTTCTAATGATTTTGCTTAATCCAATGAATTACTTCAAGTAAAATGTATGTAAGTAAGGCTTTTGCACATTTTTATTCATCATTCACATTGAATATTTGCAAATATATACACTGCAACGCCGATATATCGCGGACCGTTACATCGCGCTGTCCAATATATCGCGCTTTGGCTATGGCTCCCAAAAATCCGACGAGCATGATCACTAAATGACATGTTAAAATCTGAGTATTCGCTAACTTAAGCAAAAAACCGGTTCTAGCTAGTATCAAAACCCCATATTTCGCGGCTTACTATGGCACGCAGTGAAGCGTGAAAAACAGTCGATTAGAGACAATGTTGTTTACACAAGGCTGGGGTTGTTTTTAACACTTAGGAAATATCCAATTAGTGTCATTGCAAAGGTAATAATGGCAGTTAACTGGTATATAGATCGTTAAATTTCGGTACTGGTCATGAATTTCTTTGTCCTGATAAAAAGCGCGCGAAAATTGGCGTGGGTGTATTTATTTGTTAAAAATTTCGTAGCCGGTGTAACATTGCGATAATTTAATTTCCGTTAAAAGTTTCGTTGTAAATTTCAACAAAAGTACCGCGGTATCTCGCGAATTATGTAGCATTGACATTTCCTCTTAATAAAATATAATTCAAACACACGGTATCATTACCGTTACGCTAAGGGTAAATTCGAATCTATGCACAATGTATTTTATAAGTTTTTTTACGGCAAGAGTTTTCCATTTTAGCTGATTCGCGAGGGATCGTACATGAAAATAAAAAACATAATTTACATTTTGGTTTTTATGATAAATACACAGATAATTATGTAGTGATGAAAACGTTTATTGTATAATTGGTTTGCAATTATTACAAAACAAATATGCAGCAGCGCTGTATATAAAATGAAAACATTGGGGAAATTTGAGAAGATTGAGTTAGACATTTCTCAAGTTATATCGCGCGCCGGATATATCGCGCTCGCGATCTTTGGACCCCACCAAGCGCGATATATCGGCGTTGCAGTGTATAACATTTCAAAAGCTGTTCATACCTACAGTATTGACCAATAGAGGTGGGAAGCATGGGGGTGTAGCAAAGTGATTAGGGCACAGCATCTTGATTAATAATATAATGCTGCATATAACAACATGCAACCTACATCTTGATATTTTGGCTATCTTTCCTTACCTAGGCTAACAGTTACACTTTAAAGGACTTGATATCTGTATAGATATTTTCTTACCAAAATTTTACACATTGAATTGCATGTAACCTGTGTATATCTTTTCTTACCTAACTGTAATTCGTTGCATTGCAGTTTACCTGTGTCAGTCTCTCCTTTAACCTAATTATTACACCTTGTATTGAAGGCTACCAATAGTTAAATAGGCACTGTTATATGCTGTAACAGATTGTATTGCAGATTAGCTGTTTCACATATTGCAGGTTACCTGTGTAGGTCATTCTTTACCTAATTGTTTCACATTATATTGCAGGTTACTTGTGTAGGTCATTCTTTACCTAACTGTTACACATTTTATTGCAGGTTACCTGTGTGGTAAGGAAGCACTATACATGGAATCTCTGACGGAGGATCAAATAGCGTCCGACCTGCGTGGTGTTCTAGAGAAGTTCCTCAAGAAACACATTCCACTGCCAACAAAGGTCGTCAGGTAATTATAGGGACCTTTTAGTGCTGCCCTAACCAGTATTCCCCAACCCATTCTTTGTCATCATCATCATTCTCTTGACCAGCCTGGGCATTCGGGGGGGGGGGGGGGGGGGGGCAACAACAAGAGATCCTAAGCCAATCAGGTCTGTTTTAGGTTGCCAAGAGTAGCTTATCCATGGGAAGAGAGGTCCACTCTTTCACATTGTCCATCCAATTTTTCTTTTATGGCCCGAGGGTGACCTCACTGTAGGTTGCCCTCACGCACAGTCTTGCACAGAGTAGAGTCCTGCCAATTGTCGGACCAAAGAATAGACAAAGACACTGGCGCTTGAATACAGACTGGGTGCAAATGTTGCATATGTCATAAATGTATTGGTCTAAATGAAGCATTGTTTGCACATAGGACTGGTGTTAAATTATGTCATAGTGATATGTATTATACTATAAGAATAGTTATGCAAATTTTCTTTTTTATAGACCTAAGTCTAAGAATTGGTAGGGTGAATAGGAACCAAGGAGTGTCAAGTGTTTGGGGCTTAGTAAAACATGTTTGCTGGTCACTTGGTTTTAAGGAGTTGTAATTTCATATTCCTGTGTAAGATAATGTAGTTTAGTGGTTTGCTCAAGTGATTGAACTGGTAGGTTAGTATGACTAAACCACTATATTATTCTTTAACTCGAATTGTAACTGTGCTAACCCTTGCAACCTAAATATTTCTGCTTATCCTGCATATGTCTAAAAAGCATAAGTACTTAATGTTAAAAAAGCAAACCAATAAATTATTGTCCTTGAATTTTGAAGTTATACATTTCGGCAGCACCTCATAACTGTCAAAATCGTACAAATTGTTGGACAATTATGCATGCCTCTTGAAGTTTAACAATAACAATATTTTATTCAAATGTTCCTGATATATGTTGTATGACATGGGTAATTTAGTCTGAACTCACAAACTGGAACAAAGTAGGCTCTAATTATGTCTGCATTGGCAAATGGTATTGTTTTGAGAAGATAATGGATTCTATTTATACGCTACTGAAAAATTGTCTCTGGCAGATTTGTGAATAAATTATATCCAAATTTGAATGCATGTGCATTTGTATCAATCATTTGTTTTATATTATAGTTATTGTATAAATACATATTCTCAACTTAACAAATTTGCCCATAAATGAATTAATCTTCATATATTGTTTTCCAACTCAAAGGTATTGTTCAAACCGAAGCAAGATGATTCATTCAACAATTTTCTCACCTTGTAAGCTTTGTAAGCTAACATGTTATAACAATATAAATAAATTACAAACCATTACATTGTTCAGAGTTGGTGTCACATTGTCAATGAATGAAAACTAGGTTAACAGTTCACAAGACTTATGTTAGTATTGGTATACTTGTAGCAGAACACTGACATGGGGTATCAGGTGATTCAATAATTTGTCTGAAAATGGCATATCATTTTACCATATGCTTTGCATATTGACTGGCATGCCAAGTCACAATCTTCAATTGTATTGGCTGGTATTTCATCATTCTGTGTATACTGTAATGCTCTTGTTTGTCTTTAAGGTAAAGGTCAAATTTAACATTTTTTTAGCTCACCTGAGCGCGCAGTGCTCATAACGAGCAACATGCTTTGCTGTCAAACTATGTCTAGTGACTGTCTGTAATCAGCAATTGTATTGTCAACTTAACCCATTTATGCCTAGCGTCTAGAAAAAAGGCCTAAGCATCATGCGGCGTCTCATCTGGATCTGCGCTGTTTGCTTAAAGGAATTTCTGTAAGAAATATTCTAAATATAGAAATACATATACTAGACATCACTAATTATGGAAATAAATTGATCCAATTTAGATGGGAGAGTCCACTAGGCATAAATGGGTTAAAAGCCGGATCTCACTTGCTTGATTTTACGTGGTAAAATATTAACCAACATTAACTAGTAGGCTGGGTTTATCTGCCAGTGATTTGCTGCTAACATTAGAGTGTTTATAAATAGAAACACGTGTTTCAGCAGACAGCATTTGGTAAACTGTTGAATCTGTATTTACATGTAAACTCGATTTGAGTCATTCGCAAGCTACTGGCTGAGAGAAGTTCATAACCTTTCAAGTGGGCGGTGCTTAGCATTTACAGGGAAATTTGAATTTCAAGCAGACAACAAAAAACTTTTTCTGTAAGTCAATAACTATATAACTTTCAACCACCAAATTACATATACATATTGTTTGTATACTAAAGTATATGTATGCCAAATTTCATTGGAAAATATTAAATACAAACTTAAATATTATGAAAATAATCATTTTTATGTCCCCCAATATAGTAGTGGGGGACATATTGTTTTTGCCCTGTCTGTTGGTCTGTTGGTTGGTTGGTTTGCGCCAACTTTAACATTTGCAATAACTTTTGCAATATTGAAGATAGGAACTTGATATTTGGCATGCATATGTATCTCATGGAGCTGCACATTTTAAGTGGTGAAAGGTCAAGGTCAAGGTCATCCTTCAAGGTCAAATATATGGGTCAAAATCGCTCATTCAATGTACACTTTTGCAGTATTTCAATATTCAAGATAGCAACTTGATATTTGGCATGCATGTGTATCTCATGGAGCTGCACAATTGAGTGGTGAAAGTTCAAGGTCAAGGTCATCCTTCAAGGTCAGATGTCAAATATATGTGGCAAAAATCGCTCATTTTATGAGTACTTTTGCAATATTGAAGATAGCAACTTGATATTTGGCATGCATGTGTATCTCATGGAGCTGCACATTTTGAGTGGTGAACGGTCAAGGTCAAGGTCATCCTTCAAGGTCAGAGGTCAAATATATGTGGCCCAAATCGCTAATTTTATGAATACTTTTGCAATATTGAAGATAGCAACTTGATATTCGGCATGCATGTGTATCTCATGGAGCTGCACATTTTGAGTGGTGAAAGGTCAAGGTCATCCTTCAAGGTCAAATATATGGGTCAAAATTGCTCATGTAATGTCACTTCTGCAATATTGAAGCTAGCAATTTTATATTTGAAATGCATGTGTATCTCATGGAGCTGCACATTTTGAGTGGTAAAGGGTCAAGGTCATCCTACAAGGTCAAACGTCATATAGGGGGACATTGTGTTTCACAAACACGTCTTGTTGTTTTCTGCTGTTTACACACCAGTGTACAACTGAAAAGTAGACATCTTGTGAGTTTGTGGCCCTTTTATACTGCTTCTCTGGTGTTTAAGCTAGTTATCACACTGGAGACCATATTTTTATGCCCCCGGATGGAATGATCAGGGGTATATTGTTTTTGGCTTGTCTGTCTTGTCTGTCATTCTATGTGTCACAAACATTAACTTTTGCAATATTGAAGATAGCAACTTGACATTTGGCATGCATGTGCATCTTATGGAGCTGCACATTTTGAGTGGTGAAAGGTCAAGGTCATCCTTCAACCATAGGTCAAATATATGGCTTCAAAGCGGTGCAATAGGGGGCTTTGTGTTTCACAAGCACAGCTCTTAATAATTAAATGTTGATAAAATTTGCTCAGAACCTTTATCTTGGAAATACCTAGGCTTTATTTGATCTGGGTCACGTTAGTTAAAAAATAGGTCACTGGTTCAAACCTTAGAAGAACCTTGTTTTCGTCTTAAAGGCCAAACGTTTGACTTAATCTTGATAAAACTGTTCAGAATGGAAATTTAATCATTAAAGGCTATGTTATTTGAGTTTTAGCCTCATTTAAAGTATTGCATAAAATTCTAACGCTTTTTAATGAGTTAAAAGAAGCATACAAGTAAGTGATAAAAAGGATAATCATTTTGTCATTATGGAACTGCCCAACATTTTGAAGGGCTTGTGGTATTTAAATGTTTCCAATGACATTTTAAGTGCTAATTACCATGGACTGATTCATGGAAATCACATGGTTCTGAAGAAACAAGAAGCATAATTAAGTGAACACACTGCTGTGATAATAACCTGAAGTTAAGTATGCCATAATGGGCTGATGGTATAGGTGAAGACCTTTCTTAGCTGGTGTCGGCCCAGGGGATATGTGGAAATTGTTTTAGGAAATAAACCTTTCTATTCTGCAAGACTGATCAATGATCCATTATTTTTCTAAAAGCTATTGGAATAATCAGTCTTTGCCATTTTCGTCAGCTTTTGTTGTTGTTGTATATGTTGATGGGGTGAAAATTGGCCCTGTTCTTTATTAATAATGGGTTAGTTGTTTTAATTACATATTGGGGCAAAATTGGAAATGGTTCTGGTCCTCAAAAAATGGAAGTTTTCATATTTATGGATGTATTGAAATCTTAAAGCCTCATGTTTGTCCAAGCTTCATAAAATGCACTCAAGTTATTTTGTTGTAATGATATGCACTCATGAGATATTGTTGTAATGATATGAACTCATGAAATATTGTTGTAAGGATATCTTATGCAGGTTCGAAAATTCTGTACTGTTGAAAACATGGTCCCAAGGGACCCTTATATGGCTTTTATCTGAAAGCTTGAGAGAACTCCAAAAATCACGTTGATTTCAAAACACCATGAAACTTGCTCAGAAAAAAGATTCTGATGATATCTTTGTTTGTAAATTCTTTTGAATACTTTTCAAAAGATGGTCATAATACATGTCAATTCCTCATATTTAAGGAGTCTCAGATGAGCTGACCTTAAAGTCTAAGGTGAGGGAGCCCTGGCCTATTAGACCCTCTTGCATTTCTTACAGCAGGCTTAAAAAATATTATATTTCTTTGTGGAGATGAAAAACAATAATTACCTATTCATGTATATACAATAGACATACTGGATAATGCTGTGGGTGGTGTGTCATTTTCTGTATGGGTTACCATGGAGACATTGCGGACAACATTGACATATCAGGCAACAGGCTTTCCCCTTGGGATAGAAAGCCATGCCATATATTTATGAGACAGAATCAACCTTACTGTCTTTAGGAAGTTTCTATAAGTCAGTAGTGCAAATATATAATAATTTTAAGGCTTCACTTATTTAATTGGCACTTGCTGTAACTGTAATATTTATTTTAAACCTATTAATTTAAGCTCTATTACATTGAAAGCCTAAGACTTATTGAAAGGCTATAGAGTTTTTCGGCGTAAGCTGTATTAAGCCAGCTTTTCACCCTGACTTGACCTTTGTAAGTGTCCAATAATATTCAAATAAAATTTCCCGCGGCTAGGTACGAATGAATACACTTCATTTATTCCATTGGCTGATTTGAGTATAACACCAGAACATTGGAAACATATCCGCATCTTTGTAACACTGTTTTACTGCATGAAACAATTTATCTCTAATGAAAAGGCTCAATAGATAGAACAGTTTTACAATCAATTTTCGACATAAATACAGTTTGTGCGTTCACCTTTTATTTTCAGAGAATTACCAGCGCAAAAGCGTTTATACTAAAGGCTGTATTTTCATATTTAGTACTTACTTGCATTGCATTTCAACCCGCGAGTTTTAGGGTCAATTCGCGGCCAGTGTGTGAAAGTCAGAGTGTATATACAGTTTATCACCGGAGTTCGCAGAAGGGGTTGCGATCTTTTCATTGAAGGAAAAAATTGGAATCTATGCTATTTTTGTCTGATGGAGTAAATAGTTCGTTTAGTCGCTTTGTCGATATATAAATATTTTAGGCACAGCTGTTGCCTTGGTCGTGTACAGTTGGCGTAAACAAGCCGTCGTTTCAGCAGCAGAATTGTTACCTAACTTTAATGCATTGCATTCCAATCCGCAAGGTATCAAGGTCAGTTTGCGGTCAGTTGGAGAAATCTTTATATAAACGCCGTCTCGTAAACTTTGTGCACTTGAAGTCTGTTTTGATCAGAAAGATACTAAATAAAGATATTCGGCGATATTATTGTGGTATGTCAATCATCGATTTTTAATATGTTTTCAACATATGCATGATAAGTACCAATTTTGATAAAATTAATTAGAAATATTTATCCATTAAGACCAGTTTATTAAGCATTAGCACAATAATTCACTATACTATAATTATGCAATTAAATCAGATTTGAGTATTGCCGGCTGACCTATATGCACTCGTTTATTTTCATGTTTCTTGTGTTTTTCTATTCTGTAAATATAGATATCAGAGTAATAATATCACATAAAGCAAAATAAGCCACAAAATCTGGCGCAACACCCCGTAATTGATTTGTTTGTGATGTAGCTAAGAACTGCGCAGAAAAAAGGCATCCGCTACTTTTTATCTCATTGCGATAACTTTTGATCGTTCATAAACATCGACCAAAATCAACGCCGTATATCTTTTTTAAAGATATTTCTTGTTTTTCCTGAGCACAACCAGCACTTGGTGTTGTGGTGTAGAGGATATGGGGTCCCTCTACATGTGTAGCTCCCAGCTGTGTGATTGTCCTTTATATCTCCCTCAAAGACACGAAGTACTTACTGTTTAAGTTAGGAAACAGACTTGAGAACTGTTATACTAACTGAAGGTCATATCCACTTTATCCATGTCAGCAAATGTCAATAGTTTAATGACTGTTCTAATAATTATAATCTGTAGATATAATTACAAGTTCATCGGTCTTGGCAGTAGTGCAATTGTGAGAATGTCCTTAACATATTCAATCAATATTGTTTGCTACTGAAGATTTACAGTATATTTATGTACATTGATACATTTGTAACAGTTCATTGTAATGCAATTCTATATTAAATTATGTATACTTTATGCATATAATGTATATTATGCATATAATTATCACCTAAACAAAATGACAGAAGGATGTGGAGACAGAATAAAAATAGTATAAATAGTGACTTAACTTAAGTAGACATACACAAATGAATTTTGTGATTTAGTACAATGCTCACAGATCAGTTTACAATAAACCTTACATATGCATTTTATCTGCCTGTTTAAATGTCTTTCTAACTAATAACCTTGTATGATGTATTGCAATCATATTATGGTATCATCTTTTCATGTAAAAAAGGCCTTAGGACATATCCAGAGAGTGGAGGAGCTCATGATATATAGTCCAACTTTGACCCAAATTAACATATATATTAATTAGCATAAGTTCAGCTCTTGGTCAATTTTTACAATGACCCTTGTCTTGAGGATAAATTTCAGTACATGACACAATACAGGGGTTTCAATAGATTTAAAAAACTTGGAGTCAATGACCCATGGACTGAAATTTTGAGGAGTCAAATTGAAAAATGTTGGGGTCAATTTTGAAGTGCGTTAATTGTGTTTGTGTCTGTATTATTCAATTTTTTACATAAAAATATGCTCTAAGAGTAACACAATATCTTAAAAAGTTATACTGCTTTATTAAATAGCAATACCATGATACATTACACAACATATTTTAATGAATTGGTACATTAAATCTACTTCCTTATAACAGATTTAAGTCTTTTAACACATTTAAGTTATTTAAGATATGTACCGGTAGAACCTTTTCATCACATATTTATCGTCATTATATTATCATCATCCATATGATAGCTTTTCTAACAAAACACAATCTAAATGCATGGAACATCTAGTATATCTATTACTGTTTATCAAATACTATACATGCCCAAAATATGTACACTTAGAAATGCCTTACCTGTAGTGGTTTTACTTTAATAATCCAAATTTTTCTTGTTGTTATCGGGTTTAACAAACCTATTAAATGTTTGTTAAATCCAGTTAATGCTTTCTCCATTATTGAATCGCCATTACTTGCAATTTGAATCGCCAGCTTTAAATTGAACGCGGGTTGAATGTTACGTCCGCCATTTACAATGTCGGAGGTTATGACGTAGCAATTTAATTCTACTCGGATAATTGATATCTAATCGAGAAAATGTGTTTTTTCAATGTTTATGTATAGTATTATTACTTGTTAGTATAAAAAATGAGCTGTGTTTCCAGTTTATATAAGATGGGTGTTACTCGTAATTATCGGTGGATTAACAAACCACGGACTCTAGAATTAATATACGCTCCGTGAACAAACTGACAAAACTCTCTGGACTTACTCGTGGATCTACGTAATTAATAGACCTTTGATCAATTTTGTTTTTACTTTGATTAATTTTGCTGACTTTCTTTAACCGTGCCGTCTGCTAAGTCTGCACAAAAAACCTGCAATTATCGGAGCCAATCAATTATCACGTAATCATTGCTGCTAATTACCCAGTTTGTAGGCACGCACTATTTAGACGGTGACATGTGTATGGGACGAGATGAGATAAGATAAACAACGCCCGGGGTATTCCCTCGATTATAGACCGAGTTTCAAATACTGAAACATTAATTACAATTAGGAGCACAGCGGGATTTATTACCATGGAACTAAAGATGTTAACTGACTGACGCACGGGTCAAATTTTCAACGCGTCAAAATAACGCACGGCAGAAAAAAGGGTTGGGTCAAAAATGAGTCATTTTTAATTTGCTAGCGTCAAAACGCAGGATTCTGCGTCTATTGAAATCTCTGACAATATAAATACTAGAAATGGCGCGGCAGAGGCCGACGTGTATCCCCAAGCCGCATGTTTGACCAAGGGGCGCCCCATGGTTGGTAATGGGTCCATGCATAGTTGAGATTGACCGTATTGTCATAAGAGATGTTCAGTATCAATTAGAAGTGAATGGGTGTAGAAATGAAGAAATTATAGTAAAAGACAATTTTGGGTGGGAATGGCCTATCATGGGCGGGGCGCCCCAGGGTTGCTAAAGGGCCATGCATAGTTGAGATTGACCTTAGTGTCATTAGAAAGGCTCAGTATCAATTTGAAGTAAATCGTTGCAGAAATTAAGAAGTTAATGTAAAATAACATAAAAAAATGAGTGAAAATCTCTGACCCGGCCCCGCCCCAACCAGGGTTGGTTAAGGGGCCATACATAGTTGAGATTGACCTTATTGTCATAAGAGATGTTCAGTATAAATTTGAAGTAAATTGGTGTAGAAATAAAGAAATTATAGTAAAAGGCAATTTTGGGTGGGCGTGGCCTATGTGGGCGGGGCGCCCCAGGGTTGGTAATGGCGCCATGCATAGATGAGATTAACTGTATTGTCATAAGAGAGGTTCAGTATCAATTTGAAGTGAATCGGTGTAGAAATGCAGAAATTATAGTAAAAGGCAATTTTGGGTGGGCGTGGCCTATGTGGATGTGGCCTATTATGGGCGGGGAGCCCCAGGGTTGGTAATGGGGCCATACATAGTTGAGATTGACCGTATTGTCATAAGAGTAGTTCAGTATCAATTAGAAGTGAATCGGTGTAGAAATGAAGAAATTATAGTAAAATAAAGTTTTGGGTGGGTGTGGCCTATTATGGGCGGGGCGCCCCAGGGTTTGTAATGGGGCCTTACATAGTTGAGATTGACTGTATTGTCATAAGAGATGTTCAGTATCAGTTTGAAGTAAATCTGTGTAGAAATGAAGAAATTATAGTAAAAGGCAATTTTGGGTGGGCGTGGCCTATGTGGGCTGGGAGCCCCAGGGTTGATAATGGCGCCATGCATAGTTGAGATTGACCGTATTGTCATAAAAGAGGTTCAGTATCAATTTGAAGTGAATCGGTGTAGAACTTAAGAAATTATAGTAAAAGGCAATTTTGGGTGGGTGTGGCCTATGTGGGCGGGGCGCCCCAGGGTTGGTTATGGGGCCATGCATAGTTGAGATTAACTGTATTGTCATAAGAAAGGTTCAGTATCAATTTGAAGTGAATCGGTGTAGAAATGCAGAAATTATAGTAAAAGGCAATTTTGGGTGGGCGTGGCCTATGTGGGTGTGGCCTATTATGGGTGGGGAGCCCCAGGGTTGGTAATGGGGCCATACATAGCTGAGATTGACCGTATTGTCATAAGAGAGGTTCAGTATCAATTGGAAGTGAATCGGTGTAGAAATGAAGAAATTATAGTAAAAGGCAATTTTGGGTGGGCATGGCCTATGTGGCCGGAGCGCCCCAGGGTTGGTTATGGGCCATGCATAGTTGAGATTGACCTTAGTGTCATTAGAGAGGCTCAGTATCAAAATTTTAAGTAAATCGGTGCAGAAATGAAGAAGTTAATGTAAAATAACATAAAAAAAGTGAAAATCTCTTACCCGGCCCCGCCCCAACCCTCATAAGTTTTGACCCAGGGGTCAGATCAAAATTCTGTCACTGTCACCGTTGCACATATGCTCATAGCTACCATGTATGTAAGTTCAAGGTTCTAGTGCTAATAGTGTAGGAGGAGCAGGTGGCCAGGACGGACGGACGGACAGACGCACATCAATACAATATCCCCACTTTTTTTCCGAAAAACGTGGGGATAATAATCCATTCTTTTGGACAGTTTGCCGACTGTGCTTGTACCAAAACAAGTTGTACCTTCTGTTGTTATGAATATTATTTGAATATCTTTACATAAATGTGCTTACAATAATAAAAAGGTCAACAGGTTGACAAACACTCTTATCACAGAGTCTGAAAAGACTTAAAGGTTGAAAATGCTGTACATAATTATTTTGTTACTTCGCTTGTGATACATCTGCATAAACAGATGGTGGTGAACTTACACTTAAATATAATACATGAACATCCATTGTGTCTGAGTAATATTTATGCCCCCCTTCAAAGAAGAGGGGGTATATTGTTTTGCTCATGTCGTCAGTCCGTCCACCGAATGGTTTCCGGATGATAACTCAAGAACGCTTACGCCTAGGATCATGAAACTTCATAGGTACATTGATCATGACTGGCAGATGACCCCTATTGATTTTCAGGTCACTAGGTAAAAGGTCAAGGTCAGGGTTACGCGACACAGAAAAATGGTTTCCGGATAATAACTCAAGAACGCTTACGCTTAGGATCATGAAACGTCATAGGTACATTGATCATGACTCGCGGATGACCCCTATTGATTTTCAGGTCACTAGGTCAAAGGTCAAGGTCACGGTGACTCGACACAGTAAAATGGTTTCCGGATGATAACTCAAGAATGCTTACGCCTAGGATCATGAAACTTAATATGTACATTGATCATGACCTCGCAGATGACCCTATAGATTTTTCGGTCACTAGGTCAAAGGTCAAGGTCACAGTGACTCGACACAGTAAAATGGTTTTCAGATGATAACTCAAAAACGCTTATGCCTAGGATCATGAAACTTAATATGTACATTGATCATGACTCGCAGATGACCCCTATTGATTATCAGGTTAAAGGTCAATGTCATGGTGACTCGACACAGTAAAATGGTTTCTGGATGATAACTCAGGAACGCTTATGCCTAGGATCATGAAACTTAATATGTACATTGATCATGACTGGCAGATGACCCCTATTGATTATCAGGTCAAAGGTCAATGTCACGGTGACTCGACACAGTAAAATGGTTTCTGGATGATAACTCAAGAGCGCTTACATCTAGGATCATGAAACTTAATATGTACATTTATCATGACTTGCAGATGACCCCTATTGATTTTCAGGTTTATAGGTCAAAGGTCAAGGTCACGGTGACTCAAACCAGTAAAATAGTTTCCAGATGATAAATCAAGAACGCTTACACCTAAGATCATAAAACTTCATTTACACATTGATCATGACTGGCAGATGACCCCTATTGATTTTCAGGTCACTAGCTCAAAGGTCATGGTCACAGTGACAAAAAAGGTATTCACACAATGGAGGCCACTACAACTGACAGCCCATATGGGGGGCATGCATGTTTTACAAACAGCCCTTGTTCACAATGGTTTCTACAAAAGTAGTCACTCAAATCATAATGCTCAGTATTTGAAGTTGATCAGGTTGTATGATTCTGTTATTTGAAAGGCTAAGCAGTTTCACGTCCTCCTCACCACCTCCCTCCTGCTCCACCCACAACACACTTTTATTAGTCACAACATGTATTGCAAGTACAAATGTACCAGCTTCAAAGTTAAAAAGGCACACCACTTTTTTAGTATTTGTTTTTACATATTTACACCAGATGGGAGTTATTTATAACTATAACCTGATTATACTATCTACTTTTCATATAGACAAAGAACAAAGTCAAATTAGCATTATAACATTCCTCATAAAAAAAAGGTCACAACGCATGAAGAAGCCTCAACCTGAACATAGCATGCATGTTGTCAAATAAAGTTCTTATTTAAAATGTACACAATTAATTTATCAAATCAAAAAGTTTCATTCATTATTTATTATTTTTATGGAATAACACTTTTTTGTTCTGATGCATGGGTTTTAAACAACTCCCTTATGCTTTTGTGGTTTGGTTCATGCACTAAACAGGGGTATGATTTGTCAGCGGATCTGTGGATCGGGTTGTCCGTGGGTCATTTCTTTGATTGGCGTAATTCGCAAAAAAATACGTGGGAGGAGGATATGACGGAATCTGCGGGTGTATGTCATAAACGGCACGAAATATTCGTGGCCCGCGTAACCTCTCCGCATATTACACAAGAAGATTGTGCCTAAGCATTTTTTTAAACGAGCGATGTCATTGGCTGTTTATGTTTCCCAATCAATCAATTAAAATAGGTCTTTTAAAATGTGTTTCATATTTCTTTGCTGATTCATTTACAAATGGCACCTTTATGAAGCAAAAATGAAGATTATTAAATAAACGAATCTCACAAAATCTCGAAGATTGAAAAATTATTGAAAAAAAATAAAATGGGAAAGGGAAGGAACAAGTAGATATAAATCAGAAAGGGATATCACTTTCTGAATGGGTACGGAAGATCGACTTTCTTGGTAAGGCTTAAGTCATATTTCATGTGAAAAAATCTGAACTAGTAGTCTAAGGATCCTGTGGTAAATTGTCGTTAGTTGAACACTGCGAAATTGCTGACCTTACTTTGAATTTAAAGACATTGAGCTCAAACGAAAGATTGCCGTCATCGTTCACACTGGATCGGAAGACACCTTGATTTTGAACACACTTAATACTGATGACTTTGCGTAATATGTTAAATGTGATTTTAAAAAGGTTTTCATAAATAAATCTTATTTATAAGTTTTAAGATGGTGTTTATTAAATGTGTTTCATGTTTGTCATTGCGTTATGCACACGATTCGCGTTGTCAAAATCAGTCTGCAGAATTTTCCTCCCTTCAGACTTCACCTTAATCACACCCCTGATTAAAGAATCATTACTTCAAATCAATTTCTTTATAACCAATTAAAAACCATTAATCAAAAGTACTTTTTGAAACAAATGTAGACTCTCAAGCCATGATATGAAAAAGGTTTGGATAGGGGCGGATCGAGGCCAATCGGAGTATAAATCGAGCAATTTGGCAAATTATGGTCTTCATTTCGACCGTACTACGATGCCCCTATATATATATATATATACACCATATATTGTTGGCATGATAAACAATGTTTGTTTTGAGCATGTTCAAAATAAGCGTGGCGAGAGCGTAGAGATCTACGATCACGAAGACTCTACCGCGATCATACTGCGCTTATGAAGACTCCACTACGTTTCTCCTGCGATTTGTCACAATCAGCCACGCTTTCATCGTAGTAGAAGCGGCGTCTATGTGTGAACGGGGGGTTACCAATTGTTTTGAATTTTAACTTGAATGGTAACAATGTATCTCAGAAAATTTGGGGTTTTGCATTTAAAAGGGCATGTGCATCAAATGCAACAAATAAGGTAACTTAAGTTAGAGCCACTGTAATGATTTCCCGCAATTTCTTCGAAGATCGAAGAGCCTTTTTACCTGTTTACTCATGGATATCTAATTTAAGCAGGCATTAACATGAAGTTGTTATGGCCGAGTGGTTTCGGCGATAGACCAGAAGTTTTTTGGGATCTGCCCACACAGGTTTGAATGGGCACAACAAGGCATATTTTTTGTGACGTGTTTTATTTCTTTTCTAACTAATTTGATTTAATATAGCATATAAACTATGTTTATTGTCAAATAGTTGTCCGCGGTTTTCCAGCAATATTAAACACAAAAAATGCAATAACTACCTATATAAACCAAGCTTTGCATCGAAGTACAAAATTTTCATATTTTCACAAGCGCCATGCACTCGCGAAAATATCAAAAAGTTAACGGTGAATCTGTCTATTTCTTGGTATTTTTGCTGTATATAGTGTACCCATAAAAACTCAGCTCAAAATATTACTTAAATAAAACTATTTTGAAATTTATGACACTGTTTTTAACCAACCCTATTTTTTCTTGGCTGAAACCACTTACATTTCATGACGCTCTTCCATAGATACAGGGTTGTCATTATGATTGTAAACAAAGGATTATTTTAGAAAAGTAACCGATTCGGCCGGGGGTCAAAGGGGCCGCCTAGGCCCCCTTATAGGTCCAGGGCAAGGCCCTGGTAGAGAGTCAGGGTGGCAAAGCCCCCCGACCGAAAACGAATTCTAGACATTTTAGGGACAAAATATGCTATAGTCTGGGCCCGTATTCACCAAACAATTCTTAGACTTAAGTCTAAAGAATAAAGAAAATTCTTTAAATTAGAATATTCAAGAATTTCTTTAATTTTTAGTCAAACTCTGCAGTTTACATCTCTGTCTATATTATTCTTCATATAGAACATTTTGTTAATGACATAATCACCAGTGGAGGCCTGTATCTATTCAAACACTGAACACATTTGTCTTGGTTTTAAGTCTATTCTTTATTTTTAAGTCTAAGAATCGGTTGGTGAATACGGGCCCTGGTTGAGTCGTGGGTAATTTTCATAAAGTTGTTACATCACAAGTATTTTATAAATATATGACCATGAATCATAATGAAAATAATTATTAACCTTTCTTCTTTAAGATTTGTTGCTTTTTTCCAAATGATTATCGTCTTTAAACATCAAAATAATCGACTGTGTTGATAGTGTCAAACTACCATCATGAAAATAAGCTTCCGGTTGATTCGTGGGTTCTGATTGGCTGCCAGAATTTCAATATTTGCATACTATAAATAGCCTTAAAACTGACCTTGCAGGACAGGTTAATTTCTTGTGAAAAAATGTCAACAGACGTTGTAGCATGGCAGCGCCCTCACACTACTTTGGGGGAAGGGGTCCGCAGCCCTTAGGAGGGGGAAATTTTGAGGCGTTTCCCTTTTTGGGGGATTTTTTTACTTACTCTCTCATTATTACATTTGTACATGTTTGCACTAAATTCATTGCATTTTTTTATAATTTAGTATGTTTGAAAAGAATTGAAATAGAATTGAGATATAATAATCATGAGATGAGACACATCTTTCTTAAAAAAGGGGGAATTCCCCCCCCCCCCCCCCCCCCCCCCCCCCAAGGGGAAAAAAGTATACTTTTCAGGTGGGGGACTGCCGCCGAAATTCAGTGGCAGATTTGATAGATTGAGGGCCCTGCATGGTAAATACTCATAAATAAACAATTTTGTGTTACTTTGAAACACTATATGAACAATACATAAATGAGGAAATACTTCATAAGGACCTATCAAGTTATGATGAATTACACTATTTACTTGTTTTTGACGCATTTTTGATCAGAAAAAAATTGTGACCGTGTCAAAACATTTTTCCGTAACGAACTGCATCATGTGCAAACGTTCTATTGCGAGATTTCACGCGATTTCTATACCCATGAATCAAACAGAACCCACGACTCAACCAGTAACAACCATGCTGCTATTCTCAGAGCATAAAAAGTGTAAATGAGGTCTAAAAAGAATAGAAAATTTTAAGATTTTCATATGTTTAGTATACTGTACATATTATATTGATAGATTTTTGCATGTTCCAATTCTATCCATTACTCGATAATCCAGTATAATTACGATTTCTTTTTTTCAAAACCAAATTACGGCAAATATTGACGATGAATGTCGTCCGCCATTTAACGCAAGTGCATATACAAATTGAATTGTGGGATTGGGGAATTCCCATTTAACATGCGTGAATCACGTGACGCGATTTGAGAGCATTAAAAAACGTTTATATTTAGTAATTACGACAAATCGACGACTCAATCTAAACTGTTACATGTACCTCCTTTCAGAAAAGTTTGCGAAAGTAAAATTCTGAGAATAAAAACGCGTCTTTCTTTAAATTTTAACAAGTACTTTTCATTCCGGATCGTGATATAACTTGTCAGGTCATTCGTGCATGTAGACCTATATGTATGCATAGTTTGGCAATCTCAAAACACGTTATTTACCTACTTATTACATTATGTGTTATGCCCATTTGTATAACAAAATGCATTATTTAATTGAAGTATTTTCAAATGCGTATAATTTAATGTGTTATCCGAAATCATTTCCAGATTTCATTATTGACGGAAAATTAAGAAAATTCTAGCAACAGAGACACATTTCTCGTGTTTTTCATGCACAGATGAAAATCATGCCAAAATTAGACTTCATGTATAACATCACGTCATTTTTCCTCGGGTAAAGCGTGTACTTTAATATTTTGATGCTGAATAACAACTCCGTAACGCAGAGGTCGCTAATATCTTTTATTTTGGTAGAAAATTGAAGAGCATTATTTAATATGTGGCAACCTTTTCTTTAACTAAAAAAACTAGTTATTTATGCTCTACAGTGCTACATTCGTTGAGATACGGTCAGTAATAATCTGTGAAATGTACAGCTATTTGATACAATTTCACTTGGGGTCGGCGTGTATTCGGCTGCCTGAGCGCTGATTGGTTGACGTGTTACCAAGAAGAATTTAATTGGCAGCTGAAAAAATCAATATTGGCCACTCACTGAGAAATTTGTTGAAAACAGTAGCTCTTAGGCGGAGTTATTGGACTGACTGAATGGGCGTCGCTCTACTATACTACGGTTATTCCTCGTCAATTATTGTCGGTTTGCGTGATCAAAACATCCGATAGCAATTTTAAAGATTCAGGAAAAACAACCGATTTTCTGGCGATTTTAACAGATGAATTCGATCGGCAATCTGTTAATAATGACAACCCTGAGATAACAATTTATACAAAATATATGTCTTTAAAAGAATACTTATTTTATCTTGTTTAAACTTAAAATACCTTTACTGCATCTGTACACACCAACTGCATGCCCATATTTGGAAATCTGGATGAATTATGGAACTTTCATATACCCCAGGGATGCAAATAAACTGGACAAAAGCTGAGCGTGGGGGTGGTTTTATAAAAATCAGTATTTTTTTTTTTAAAGCATGGAAAGCCTACCTAAAAAATTGTATGTAGTTCAGTGAAATGATGCTGATTAAGAAAATAATACATTAGATTATATTTGGAAAAGTGCCCATTACAGTGGCATTACCTTAAAGAGATTATACGATTTTGTAAAATATTGATGAATAAATATAAAATGTGTAAAAACTTATTATACATATTTTTTAATATAAATGAAAATAAAAGTTAAGAAGAACATGTGTCGAAAAATGTGAAATAAGCCAGATATTTAATTCTGAAATCGAACATGTCTGTACAGTCAAATTCACCAGCATGTAATATCATGCATGTACGATGTGAATCTACATTTAGTTTAACGGTTCATTTTAAATTCCTGCAACGGTATCTATTCATACGACACACGAACATAAACTAAAAAGACGAATGGTTCAGTTTTTGTAGGAAAATATGTACGAAATATCTTCGTCACAATTGGCTCGGGGTGCTAATTTGTCTTTGCTGCAATTTATTAAATTCGTCTTTAATGAATAATTTTTCTTGCCTATTTTGTGTTATTGTAACATATTGTTTTAAATATATTACAATTTAACACATATAAAATTCGTATAATCTCGCTTTAACAATTTTTTTACATAACAAGTCCCATAGGTTTTATATTTTGCATTTATTAACATCATATGATGGTCATCTACCAGGTTTTGTGTGTCTGTGATCTAAATGGGTTCTGCCCTTGTTTTTCTTAACCCTTTCAGTGCTGGAACCGAATTTTAAAGGCCTTTGCAAACAGTTTGGATCCAGATGAGATGCCACAGAACGTGGAGTCTCATCAGGATCCGAACTGTTTGCTATTCTGATAGTATTCTTTGAAAAAAATCGAAGAAAATGCTAATTTTAGAAATTCAGCAGACGACATTTTATCAGACGGCAAATTTCCCAGCATGCAAAGAGTTAAACACAAGTCATATTTGTGCCTAATCAGCTTGAAACATCCTGACAGAACATTTTTTATACCTTGGCTGATTTCTAAATTTGTTATTTAACCATATCAAAATGTCCTCAAAGCTGTGCAGTTTTGTCCTAGCTGAGCGACCTAGTTCCTTTTAGGCCTTCTTGTTCCAATCAATGTCAATTCAACTATTGTTTGTTAGGTAACTCAATAAGTTTTCATAGTTTAGCAATCAATACAACTTTTTTTATGCCCCCAAAGGTGGGCATATAGTGATCGCACTGTACGTCTGTCTGTTCGTCACATATTTTTGAAAAATGCTAATAACTTCTATGTCGCTTCAGATGTAACCTTCATATTTGGTATGCATGTGTGTATGGACAAGGCCTTTCAATAAGCTCACAAATTTTGACCCCTTTCACCTTAACTTTGAACTTAGGATCTGCGTTAAGGTTTCAAAATCTGCGTTTAGGTTTCAAAAAATGCTCATAACTTCTATGTCGCTTCAGATGTAACCTTCATGCTTGGTATGCATGTGTATGTGGACAAGGCCTTTCAATACGCACACAAATCTTGACCCCTGTGGCCATGACCTTGAAGTTAGGGTTGGCATTTAGGTTTCGAAAATTTGTTTTGTTATTTAGCTGTCTTACATAACTATCAATGCGTTTTTTGGGGGCATATGTCATCCTATGGAGACAGTCCTTGTTAATAATCTGTTTAGTTTTAATCTTTTTAATTAAGAATTTTTCTTCTCAGCCTGTCAGGTCTATTCTCTAACTGTTTACAAAAGAACTGCACATTAAAAGTGCAGTCAATGAATCCTTGGTTTTCCTAGAAGCTATCATAAGTCATTGTAATTTATTTAGGACATAATAATTTTTCATAATGTTTTATGAACTGGTGATCTAGTACTCTTTTGACTGCAGCCTAATGCTCCCACAATTAATACTGTATAAACAGCTAATAGGCAATTCATTGTAAGATCACTGTATAAACAGCTAATAGGCAATTCATTGTAAGATCACTGTATAAACAGCTAATAGGCAATTCATTGTAAGATCACTGTATAAACAGCTAATAGGCAATTCATTGTAAGATCACTGTATAAACAGCTAATAGGCAATTCATTGTAAGATCACTGTATAAACAGCTAATAGGCAATTCATTGTAAGATCACTATATAAACAGCTAATAGGCAATTCATTGTAAGATCACTGTATAAACAGCTAATAGGCGATTCATTGTAAGATCACTATATAAACAGCTAATAGGCAATTCATTGTAAGATCACTGTATAAACAGCTAATAGGCAATTCATTGTAAGATCACTATATAAACAGCTAATAGGCAATTCATTGTAAGATCACTGTATAAACAGCTAATAGGCAATTCATTGTAAGATCACTGTATAAACAGCTAATAGGCAATTCATTGTAAGATCACTGTATAAACAGCTAATAGGCAATTCATTGTAAGATCACTGTATAAACAGCTAATAGGCAATTCATTGTAAGATCACTGTATAAACAGCTAATAGGCAATTCATTGTAAGATCACTGTATAAACAGCTAATAGGCAATTCATTGTAAGATCACTGTATAAACAGCTAATAGGCAATTCATTGTAAGATCACTGTATAAACAGCTAATAGGCAATTCATTGTAAGATCACTGTATAAACAGCTAATAGGCAATTCATTGTAAGATCACTGTATAAACAGCTAATAGGCAATTCATTGTAAGATCACTGTATAAACAGCTAATAGGCAATTCATTGTAAGATCACTGTATAAACAGCTAATAGGCAATTCATTGTAAGATCACTATTTGCTGATGTAATCCCCTCAATCATGCTTGCAGGTTAAATACAATACAGAAACTGCAATGATTGAAGTTGCATAAGTCTTATTAATTAAAACTGTATAATAATTGTAATAATTTAATTAGACAAGTTAACATTTAATGAATGTGTTTTGTTTTTAATTATTATGTTGTATGTCAAATTATTTTCTGAATCTACCTAATTACCTAAGAATTAATAGATGGGTAATCAGTCTTTTTTTCTACAATAACCAACAAGCCAACAAAGTCTCACTTTCATTAATTTGAGGTATTATTGACACAGTATGCAGTGCTCCAGCTAGGCCTTAATGGAAGGGCGCCCCGCCTGCCCTTCCGAGGCCCCGCCCTGCCCTTAAAAATGTTTTTTTTGGACATATGATAATTTATAAATCTCTTATTATATTGTAATTATTTTATTCCTCATTGTGGACATCTTATTTAAATGGTTAAATAATAATGGGAATAATATATTCTTACACTTATTAATAACAAAAAAGTAAATATGCAACAGGAAGCATTCCAGATACGGCGCGCGCTCAAAAGTTCCTTTTTGACAAAAAACTGCGCATCCAAAGTGCCCTTTTGACACATAAGCCCCCTGCCCTTTTCATATCTAGCTGGAGCACTGCAGAATGTATCACAAAGTTGTCAACCCTCCCTTATAATGTTCTTCATAACCTGCCTGTGCATCACTTTATTCAAGGATTTTTCCTTGTATGGCTATCTTCCAATGAAAATCGGTCTTAGGAAATGTGTTTGTTATTTGTTTGCTGATCCTTAGGCAAATTGCATTGTTCTGAAGAAAGTGAAGATTATCAAAAGAACAAACAACTCTCTCCGAATCTCAATGATTGACAAATCAGTACACACACAAAAACGGCAATGGATAGTGGCTGTCTTGGTAGGGGCAAACAACATGTGAAAAAGTCATGAGCAAGGGATCCTGTGGTACATGTAAAGTGTTGTTAAATGAAGTTCAGTTAACAACACTGCAGAAGTGCTGAACATGTTGCGAAAGTTATAACATTGAACATAAGGGATTCACTCCCAATTCATTAGATGTTTATTTCCATAATTAGATGTTTATTTCCATAATTAGATGTTTATTTCCATGTCTGTTATTCCCCATATCAGCACATTGGGTTTTCCAGAATCAGTCAACAATATTGTCCTCCTTTCTCAGAGTCTTCCTTTATCTCAACCCCTAGTAATCCTCAGCTTGTATTGTCATAATGATTCTTGCAGACAAAATGAGTGCCTGCTACATGTCTTGCATGCTCTTCATTGCAAGACACTAGTAAGAATGCTGGCTACACACCTCTGATTTGCTGATATATGTACAAATTCTCATAGCAACTCGCTGGTGGGTGTGCCAAGGTTACCTTAGTTGAAGGTCAATGTTACCAATCAGACTGCATTCGAACTTATAGCCAATGTGGCAGATGCTCTCTGTAACCTACTAGCTATAGCCAAGGTGTCAGATGCTCTCTGTAACCTACTAGCAGTGCCAGATATTGTTAAGATTGAGTGTTGATCACCCTAGCATCCTTTGATATTGTACTTTATGGTAGTCACCAACTACTCACCTTTGACAGACCACATAGTGTTGAGGTCTACTGGTCACCTTCGAGGTCAATCACCTGTATGGTCTTACATGTGGGACACATTGTTGGTTTCATGTAGATTCTGCTTTGTTAATTAACCCATTTATGCCTAGTGGACTCTCCCATCCTTCTAAATTGGATCAATTTATTTCTAAATTAAGAATGTGTAGTATATTTATGCCCCCCCTTCGAAGAAGAGGGGGTATATTGTTTTGCACATGTCGGTCGGTCCGTCGGTCGGTCCGTCCACCAGATGGTTTCCGGATGATAACTCAAGAACGCTTATGCCTAGGATCATGAAACTTCATAGGTACATTAATCATGACTGGCAGATGACCCCACTTGATTTTCAGGTCACTAGGTCAAAGGTCAAGGTCACGGTGACTTGAAATAGTAAAATGGTTTCAGGATGATAACTCAAGAATGCTTTCGCCTAGGATCATGAAACTTCATAGGTACATTGATCACGACTGGCAGATGACCCCTATTGATTTTCAGGTCACTAGGTCAAAGGTCAAGGTCACAGTGACTCAACATAGTTAAATGGTTTCCGGATGATAACTCAAGAATGCTTACGCCTAGGATCATGAAACTTCATGGGTACATTGATCATGACTGGCAAATAACCCCTATTGATTTTCGGGTCACTAGGTCAAGGTCACAGTGACTCAAAACAGTAAAATGGTTTCCTGATGATAACTCAAGAATGCTTATGCCTAGGATCATGAAACTTTAAAGGTACATTGATCATGACTGGCAGATGACCCCTATTGATTTTCAGGTCACTAGGTCAAAGGTCAAGGTCACAGTGACTCGAAACAGTAAAATGGTTTCCAAATGATAGATCAAGAATGCTTACGCCTAGGATCATGAAACTTCATAGGAAGATTGATCATGACTGGCAGATGACCCCTATCGATTTTCAGGTCACTAGGTCAAAAGTCAAGGTCACAGTGACTCGAAACAGTAAAATGGTTTCAGGATGATAACTCAAGAATGCTTACGCCTAGGATCAGGAAACTTCATAGGTACATTGATAATGACTGGCAGATGACCCCTATTGATTTCCAGGTCACTAGGTCAAAGGTCAAGGTCACAGTGACATGAAACAGTAAAATGGTTTCCGTATGATAACTCAAGAATGCTTACGCCTAGGATCATAAAACTTCATAGGTACATTGATCATGACTGGCAGATGACCCCTATTGATTTTTATTTCTATATTTAGAATATTATTACAAAAAATCATTACACAAACAGCGCAGACCCTGATGAGATGCTGCATCATGCGGCGTCTCATCTGTGTCTACCCTGTTTGCCAAAGCTTTTTTCTAGACGCTAGGCATTAATGGGTTAATAGATACAAACTTTTCTGCAAAAGTAATATCTATTTTCTCTGGGCAATGTAAGACAAAATACATTGATGATGTTTTGGTATTTACTGCTTAATGCACCCCTGATCTTTAATAAATAAATATATGTTCCCAAGTGTGTCATCTAAATGAAGTTTAGAGAGAATGGCAGATTTATAATGAAGATACACTGAAGGTAGTAAGTTGTATTGTAAATACTTGTGAATGTTTTCAATTTGAATAAGTGCAGCTAAAAATAAAACAATTAAGGCGTCAGTGGGTACTTGGGTGTGATAATACAAGTAAATGAAGAAGTAAATAAAAGTGACAAATTTGCTTTTCAGGTTAAGTAAATAGTTTAGATTACCATTGTCTTTAAAACTTCTTTGGAACCAAGCTGTATTTTTATGTCCCCCACTATAGTAGTGGGGGACATATTGTTTTTGCCCTGTCTGTTGGTTGGTCTGTTGGTTGGTTGGATTGCACCAACTTTAACATGATTTTGCAATAACTTTTGCTATATTGAATATAGCAACTTGATATTTGGCATGCATGTGTATCTCATGGAGCTGCACATTTTGAGTCGTGAAAGGTCACGGTCAAGGTCATCCTTCAAGGTCAGAGGTCAAATATATGTGGCCAAAATCGCTCATTTTATGAATACTTTTGCAATATTGAAGATAGCAACTTGATACTTGGCATGCATGTGTATCTCATGGAGATGCACATTTTGAGTGGTGAATGGTCAAGGTCATCCTTCAAGGTCAGAGGTCAAATATATGTGGCCCAAATCGCTTATTTTATGAATACTTTTGCAATATTGAAGATAGCAACTTGATATTTGGCATGCATGTGTAACTTATGGAGCTGCACATTTTGAGAGGTCAAGGTCAAGGTCATCCTTCAAGGTCAGAGGTCAAATATATGTGGCCCAAATCGCTTATTTTATGAATACTTTTGCAATATTGAAGATAGCAACTTGATATTTGGCATGCATGTGTATCTCATGGAGCTGCACATTATGAGTGGTGAAAGGTCAAGGTCAACCTTCTAGGTCAAATATATGGGTCAAAATTGCTCATGTAATGTAACTTCTGCAATATTGAAGCTAGCAATTTTATATTTGACATGCATGTGTATCTCATGGAGCTGCACATTTTGAGTGGTGAAGGGTCAAGGTCAAGGTCATCCTTCAAGGTCAAATGTCATATAGGGGGACATTGTGTTTCACAAACACATCTTGTTGAGAATATTGTTAAATTGAATTCATGCAATCTGCATCTGCTTGTAAATTTAACCAATTAATGCATAGCATCTAGAAAGAAGGCCTTGGCAAACAGCATAGACCCAGATGAGACGCTGCATGATGCGGCATCTCATCAGGGTCTGCGCTGTTTGATTAAAGGAATTTCTGTAAGAAATATTCTTAATATAAATATACTAGACATCCCTAATTTTGGAAATAAATTGATCCAATTTAGAAGGATGGGAGAGTCCACTAGGCATAAATGGGTTAATAGTTGCATTTTTGTGTCCCAGAACTCTTATTGATGTGGATTTCTATTATTGAAATAGCACTCAGTACGCTGGGATATATATTATTCATTGCGCGAAATGTATCCTTAGTAATTCCCACCACAATTAATTGCTAAGGTTTCCAATAAATAGATAGGCTGTACATCTATTGAAGAATTGGCATGATTCAGCATTTCTGTCCAAACTTAACTTTTGATTCATCTCTCTGACAAGCAAGCAAGAGAAAGTTTCATTAATGTCTGTTCTTTGGTCATCAATTTAAATGATGGAATCAATATTGCCTACATTCAGCTTGGTCCCATGTATATCAATTTGCCTGAGCTTTATGGCATCTCTTGTAATTAAGAATCAGCTAAAAAGACATCAGTTCACAGATTTGACTTTTTTTACGACTGGGGTATTAAAATTATTTAAGTAATTTTCTAATAAAACTTCATTATAAATAGTTGAAAAATAGTTATTTAAGCTGGGAAAAAGATAAAATAAAAAATGCCTATCCTGGCAATTAACCCATTTATGCATAGCGTCTAGAAATAAGGCCTTGGCAAACAGTGTAGACCCAGATGAGACGCCGCTTGATGCGGTGTCTCATCAGGGTCTGCGCTGTTCGCTTAAAGGAATTCCTGTAAGAAATATTGTAAATACAGAAATAAATATTCTAGACATCCCTTATTTTGGAAATAAATTGATCCAATTTAGAAGGATGGGAGAGTCCACTAGGCATATATGGGTTAAACCAGAGACCTCTAATTTTTAAAGCAAAAGCTTTCTTTCTACAACAACCCCACGGAGATTTTTGATATGTGTATAATAGTTTTAACCCTACATGTATAAAGGTAATACAGGTTTTGCTATTATTCAGATGTATGTATTTACATAATTTCATGATAAAAAATGGATCCTCTCCAGGTGTTCACCATTGGTTAAGGCCACACACCTTGAAATGAAATACATGTTAATAAAAATATATAGATGCAATTTGGTAGTATGCAAAATTGTCATTAAATCTTTAGCCTAGTTAGCAAGTAATTTATTATTTTTCTTTAATTTTAAAACCGAAAGTAGGATTTCTATATGTATACGTATATTTCGAAAAACGCTATTATTTTTAAGTTTTAAAGCGCAAAATAGACGGATTTCTATCTTGTTACCACCAGTTATATTCTAATTGGCATAGATAAAATTAAATCTATAGCCTAGTTAGCAAGTAATTTATTATTTTTTAAATGGTACTGCTTTTAAAACCGAAAGTAGGATTTCTAGACGTATACGTACATTTCGACAAACGTGATTATTTTTAAGTTTTAAAGCGCAAAAAAGACGGATTTCTATCTTTTAACCACCAGATATATTCTAATTGGCATAGATAAAATATGTTTCTTATGTATACTTAAATTCACTATGCCATGTAGTTCATTTCAAGGTGTGTGGCTATAAGGGGGCCAAACTGATGTATAAGAACAAATAATCAAACATATAAGAAATATATTTAACTCTATGAATTTTGCATGCTTCTTAAAAGCAGACTTGTTTTGTTTTATTTTCATAATGTTGTAATGGAAATTCTGTTATATGCTTAAACAGTTTTGCAGTCCTTTTAATGATTGGGACATGTTTGTGTCACAAACTTCATGGGGTATCAGGTTTATGGGCTGCTTCATTTGAGACTCAAGATATATAAGACAATATGAGCTGCAGATTTTAGTTAAGCTTAAGAAATACTGAATAAAAGATATCTAAATTGAAGTATTGAAATGTTAAAATTGAGTGGTTGCATTTTGTTTGTATAAAATTAGACTTTGTTGTTTACTCCAAGGAATATTTGGGATCACACAGTTTAATACAAATAATTTAAACGTTGTTCATAAAAAAATGCATAAGAGAAATGCATTAACAACTTGAATCTCCCTTTCTAATGGCTTTATCTGAATTTTCTCTCAAGCTTTCAAGACAATATCATGTGAAATTTCAATGTCACAATAAAACACATTTTAGAATTTCAGTCTTTGTTTACAAAGTGGTGTTATGCTTCAATCAAATCTTCTGGA
Source organism: Dreissena polymorpha (assembly GCF_020536995.1). Lineage (NCBI taxonomy): Eukaryota > Metazoa > Mollusca > Bivalvia > Myida > Dreissenidae > Dreissena > Dreissena polymorpha. Next base: position 24,518,578 of record NC_068367.1, read on the forward strand.
GGATTCTGCTGCATGATGTTTGTTTTTTTGCACATTGTTAAGTGAATGCATCATGTATGTGATAATGCAAGCATAGACAAGCTTAGACAGTCTTCTACTGGTGATAATGCAAGCTTAGACAAGCTTAGACAGTCTTCTACTGGTGATAATGCAAGCTTAGACAAGCTTAGACAGTCTTCTACTGGTGATAATGCAAGGACTGCAATTGAAAAGAGATATATTTTCCCTAGTTCCTTTAAGCCTGGAGATCTTAGGTCAGCTAATGAAGATGAAATTGTGATATGTATTAGAGATTTATAAAGAAATATAAATAGGTCTTTCAATGATGTTCAAGATATCAAGCTTAGTATGTTTACTATGTTTTGGTGTGTCTATTTTGTATGTTTGCTCATTTCTGCCTTATTGTTCTGGTGTGTCTTTTTTATATTTTTGTCATGTTTGCCATATTGTTCTGGTGTGTTGGCAGCTTTGCATGTAGGCAAGAGGACCAATCACCTAACGACAAATATACCTGCTCAAACGAGAACATGAAGGTTCCTTTTTGTTCTAGGGTTTTGTTGCGTTGTCCCCCTTCACAGCCGCCAACACCCCATGTCAGAAATCAAGAAATCAGCTTTTAACTTCCAGTAACATTTATCTAGGTTGTTGCTCAGTATGTGGACTGGAAGATGCCCTGACTTAAGATCTTCGTGATAATTGCTTCAGATTTGAGACTTTTCTTAAATTTGACATGAACAAAAGATACTTTGCAGTTAATGCCCCAAGTTATTAAACTTGCTTGATGTTCCCCCCTGTATCCTGTTTATCATAATCAATGTGTGAACACTGGTTCATATTATCAGGTCTCGCTGGGGCAACAGCAAGAACACGAGGGGCTCGTACTGCTACATCAAGGTTGGGGCCACGGTGGGAGACGTAGACACTCTGGCACAGCCCATCTGTGACAATAATGGCAAGGTGAGGCAGGCTCTAGTGTCCTGTACAGGACTTGTATTCATCCTGGCGTTGTGTCTTTAGATTCAGTATATTTAAAAACCCGTGTTTAACCCATTCATGCCTAGTGGACTCTGTCCCATCCTTCCAAATAAGATCAATTTATTTCCAAAGTTAGGGAAGTCTAGTTTATTTATTTCTGTATTTAGAATATTTCTTACAGAAATTCCTTTAAGCAAACAGCGTAGAACCAGGTGAGACGTTGCATTATGCGGCGTCTAATTGTGGTCTACACTGTTAGCCAAGACCTTTTTTCTAGACACTAGGCATAAATGGGTTAAAAAGCAATTCAATGATGGAGTTTGCAACTGTGGTATTTTCTTAACAATAGTATCCTGTATTGGACTCCACACATGGTCATTAACCCTTTGCATGCTGGGAAATTTGTTGTCTGCTAAAAGGTTGTCTGCTGAATTTGTAAAATTAGCATTTTCTTAGATTTTTTTCAAAGAATACTATCAGAATAGCAAACAGTTAGTATCCTGATGAGACACCACGTTCTGTTGCGTCTCATCTGGATCCAAACTGTTTGCAAAGGCCTTCAAAATTCGGTTCCAGCACTGAAAGAGCTAAACACCAGAAAGAACTGTCTAGTTGTCTAGTTGAAGAATTCCTGACCTGGCATTGTCTCCGCAGATTCTGTAAATGTGAAATACAATTACATGAATCAATTTGATGGTTGAGTGCACAACTGCTGTATCTTGTTACCAATACTATGACTGTTTTAAAATGTAAATACATTGGGAATATTACATTACTCATTGATAATGTGACATTGTATCCCACATGCTCCGTCGAGTTGTTGAATATAACATCGCACAACATCGCACATTATCAACTGTGCGAATCCATAGAAATACCAAATTACCACTTTTTCATGCACCTCCTTGCGATAAAAATAGTATTCTCTTGAAAACAACCTTTTTTTGTTGTAACATTAACAAGCAGACAAAAATATTGTGAAAAGATAGTCATTAAAACTTTGTATGACATTAAAATCAAATCTGTTTTTCAAAATATTGCTTGATACTTTAGGGACTTTTTGAAACTGGAAAAAGATTTCTCATTTTGAAATTGGGATTTTTTATCCTGTAGAGTATTTTTCTAAAGTGTACATACTCCCATCATTTAAGAAAGAATATTTAAAGGTATATAATAAAATAGTTTCAAAGTTGATTCACCCACATTCTATTGATAATAGATTGCACTTTTGCATTATTATAACCTAAATTGTCCAAGCATAATGTCTATATAGTTTTGATAAGATCAAGATTTTGGGGAATCCCTTGGCAATGTATTTGAAGTATTTCAGAATCCCTGAATATAACTGATTACAAGGAAGCCTACACTGATGATAACAGCAGTGTGTTTCATGATAATAGAACAGTCATCGTGAGATAATCAATCTACTTTCAGCTTGCATTCTATAGGAATGTTATATGATCAATATGATTTTGAATTTAAAAAATGTAACTAAAGTGTTTATATAAGCAGGATGAATAATTTGAATGAGCAATCGTAGAGGGCGCATGAATGATTTGTTTGAAGGCTAATGTTGTGTCGTGTTATAATGGATGATAATGCTTATTTAAAACTTAAACGAGAGTGTTCATGTGAGGTTATGAATTGCCCGTGATATCAGACAGTGTGTACTTTTGTACAAGCCGTTGTTATGGGTTTCATTGAGGGCTGTCTCTATTGAAATCAAGGGTTGCAATCAATCAAATGCAGAAAAAATGTCTACATAATATGCAGAAACACAGAGAATAATTTTTATTTATTCAATATGGTTAAAGTGCTTTAGCATCATAATACTTTAATGATGGTTTAGTTTGAGCATAAAACAAATACAATTCATGAAAGAAAAAACATAGGAGAAAAATGCACAAGACTTTTAGTGCTACTTTTCCTAACCCAAATTCCCCTTTCCCCCTAACCGGTTCAAAATGTTTGTTCTACAATAGAGTAATCATTATAAAACCAGCGGAAAACATTAATTTTGGATCTTAAAAAGCAGCTTGTCTTGTACAACGTGATAACAGAATCTGTTTTATTCTGATTAAATAGTGTTCATTAGGGAAGCACTAAAATGAAATTTTCTGCAAATGATCTTATAAGAGGAAGGAAAACATCAGGTAATTCCTGAGCGGCCTAGATTTCTGTTGTCAGACTCGGTGGCACAGCAAGTGCATGTTTGAATAGCGATTGATTGCCTTGTTTTGTTATCGGTAGATCAATACAGCCAGCCGGAGCTACTTCCACTTATTATCAAAAGCGTTTTGCCTCAATAATGAAGGAGCCTTGCCATAAACCTTGTAACTTATCTTGGACGTATATTCTTTTTTGTAAGTCTATTTATAGAATAGAACGAGTCTGTTGGTACAAACTTACCAAGCCTGAAATCCTTTAAAAAATACAAAATTTAATAACATTTATTTGACAAATATTTCTGATAAACTTGGCATATTTGATCATAATATTTATTATTACCAGCTAACATTAATAAATTTATAAACGAAAACAATGTGACTAGTCAGCATTCATGTTTTAGACCTTTTGATTAAGATCTTAATTTAAAAGATTTCAAATGTGAATAATATGTTTTTGTAAGCAAATATTTGACTGTCAGTCATGATTGATGTGGTGTTCAAAGAAATGTTCGCTTTTTAAATGTTATTTTCCGTAAAAATACCGTACAATATTTCCATGAGATGTAGATGCATCCATTTACCACTTGTAATAGCTGCTTACAGGTTAATAGGCAACTAAAATAAGATGTATGCAGTTATGGTATGTAAGGATTTAGGTTTACTAATTTTAAGCTTTTAAATTGAAGGTATATAAAAAATCAAGAGACTTCAATTCACAATTATCATATCTGCTTTTATGACATTTTTTGTTTTGTTTATTGTATATTGTTTTGCACTTGTCGGTCGGTCGGTCCGTCCGTCCACCGAATGGTTTCCGGATGATAACTCAAGAACGCTTACGCCTAGGATCATGAAACTTCATAGATACATTGATCATGACTTGCAGATGACCCCTATTGATTTTCAGGTCACTAGGTCAAAGGTCAAGGTCACAGTGACTCGACACAGAAAAATGGGTTTCGGATAACTCAAGAACGCTTACGCCTAGGATCATGAAACTTCATAGGTACATTGATCATGACTCGAAGATGATCCCTATTGATTTTCAGGTCACTAGGTCAAAGGTCAAGGTCACAGGAACTCGAACCAGTAAAATGGTTTCCGGATGATAACTCAAGAACGCTTACGCCTAGGATCATGAAACCTCATAGCTTCATTGATCATGACTCGCAGATGACCCTATTGATTTTTAGGTCACTTGGTCAAAGGTCAAGGTCACGGTGACTCGAAACAGTAAAATGGTTTCCGGATGATAACTCAAGAAAGCTTATGCCTAGGATCATGAAACTTCATAGGTACATTGATCATGACTGGCAGATGACCCCTATTGATTTTCAGCTCACTAGGTCAAAGGTCAAGGTCACAGTGACAAAAAATGTATTCACACAATGGCTGCCACTTCAACTGACAGCCCATATGGGGGGCATCCATGTTTTACAAACAGCCCTTGTTTAAATGAAGTCTCTATTTAGCAAAAATCCAATTAAGGCGGAAAGTGTCATCCCTTATTAGCCTGTGGGGACTGCACGGGCTATTCTGGGATGACACTTTACGCACAAGCATTAAGCCTCATTTTCTAAGAACGCGTCTCATATGGTTCTTGAAGTGTTATTCTTGTTAAAAAGGGAATCTGTAACCTTTTTAACATGACTTTGTAAATATCAGAATTGCTCACAATGAACGACAGTCCGAAAAATATACCCAGTACATGTTGAGAAAGAGTCTCAGTTTGGTTATTCTAGTTATATCTGGTCATGTCAAATTGTTTGTTTGTTTATCACTAAGGAATTAACCATCAGTTTAGACTGGTTTAAGGCGACAGTTCATTATTTATGTAACTGTGACATCAATAAGCAGTCTTACCCTATCACACAAACACTTACAAGACTCTTTTAGAATACAAAAATACATAGAAAATGCACAATCTATTATCACAGATCATGACTTGTGACAAACCAAATATGATAACATTTACTCAGTAATTCCCTCATGAAACTGAATTGCCTAATTTTGTCTTAAAGTTAATGCAGTCTGAATCAATACTGGAGACAGTGTTTGGTTAGATTAAGGATACAAAAAAAACTACCCATGGGCTCACTGTTTTGCTGTAAATTATCCAAAGTGCACACAAACAGTAGGCTTATTGAGTTATAAGTATCAAGTTTGTGTCTGCATGAAGAAACAAGGATGATGTTAAAATTCTTTGTAGTGAATATGATCTATGATGTTAAAAAAAATTGTAATGAATATGATCACTACTAAAGGAAGTTCAAGTTCAATTCAAAAAGCATAATATATTATGTATTTTTGTTAAATGCATGTGCAGTTTCGAAAAAACACTATTTTTCTGCACAAAGTCTTATACATTGAAGTATGTAAACAGCTAACAGGAAAATAACGGTAATTGGTTTAATTTGTTCCTAGAAAAAAGAGGAAATAAACTGGAGTAAGGATAGTAATGAACGCAACACATCCTGGTTTAATTCAATACATGACTGTACTGAGTGATTTATTGGTAACACTATCCTCTTTAATATTAATAATGCCAATGAAGCTGTTTGCTCTCTGTAAATCATTAATTTTGTTACGCAATAATTTAATGATAAAGATTGGTGAGGTCAATTTAGTTTTAGTTTTTAGCTCACCTGAGCACAACGTGCTCATGTAAAGCTTTTGTGATCGCCTTTTGTCCGTCGTCGGTCGTGCGTTGTGCGGCGTCAACATCTCACTTGTTAACTCTCTAGAGGCCACATTTATTGTCCAATCTTCATGAAATTTGGTCAGAAGATTGGTCTCAATGATATCTTGGATGAGTTCGAAAATGGTTACGTTTGCTTGAAAAACATGGCTTCCAAGGGGCGGGGCATTTTTCCTTATATGGCTATTATATGGCTATAGTAAAATCTTGTTAACACTCAAGAGGCCACATTTATTTCCAATCTTCATGAAACTTGGTCAGAAGATTCATCCCAATAATATCTTGGACGAGTTAGAAAATGATGCTGGTTGGTTGAAAAACATGGCCGCCAGGGGGCAGGGCATTTTTCCTTATATGGCTATAGTAAAACCTTGTTAACACTGTAGAGGCCACATTTATTTTCCGATCTTCATGAAACTTGCTCAGATGATTTGTCCCAATGATATCTTGGATGAGTTCAAAGTGGTAACCTTGGCTTGAAAAACATGGCTGCCAAGGGGTGGGGCATTTTTCCTTATATGGCTATATATGGCTATTGTAAAATCTTGTTAACTTTCTAGTTTGCTCAATCTTCATGAAATTTGGTCAGAACATTGGTTTCCTGTGTAGTAAAGTTTGGTTTTATTATGTCAATATTATGTGACATGTACTGTGTTATGTAATTTTTCATAACACAGAATTTTCATAGTTAACAAAACTGTTTTAGTCATTAACACTTATGATAAGCCTTTCAACTAAGAGATAACTGAAAGAAAGACAACATGTACATGATTTTGCAGTATTTATGCAGTATTTATCTCCCTTGTTTAACCTGGTTCAGTTATCTATTTCTAGTTCTGCTCTGGAATTTGGGAAGATATTGATCATTGATAAATGCACTGTTCTGAGGGAAAATTGACTACTCTGCCATTGATCTCTTCTGAACTTTATAAAATAAGCTGTTTTGGCTGATTTAAACACCTCTTGATGCTCTCTTGAAAAGTTAACAGCTCTTGAAAAAGGTTGAAATTTTTTAATAATTAAACTCTAAATTATTTTTTAACACAAGCATCAAGACATGTTGGCATTATTTTCTAAATTATTCTTATTATTTAGATTATTTTTATTTGGCATTTTCTTAATTAGAAAGACTATTCTATTTCAATAACTGTAGTAAATTTTTCTTATTTTTACATTTGATTCACTGAAGTTTCCTAATCTCCATAAATATTGTTCTTTAGATTAAATTAGACCTATTTTGTAAACTAGATTTTTGAAGCACTTTCTAGACTAACAGTAACTTATATTTATATCAGTTTTTTTTATACATATTTTGAACTTCTTTTAACATTCATTAAGGTATTTGCTGTATGTTGTTCATTTTTGTAACGATACTTAGATTCTTTAGACTTGGCTTGTACCTGTTCTTAATTTTCTGTCATTGTTCTTCATTTTTCGAGTTCTTGGAATAAAAATTAGTTAATTTTGTTAAAACTGCCTTGGTTTTCACTTATAAATAAATTCTTTGAGTGTATTTAGGTGTCCCTGACTGAACGCCTTTAGTTAATTGAATTACAACCAGTCAGTATATTCATCCTGACCGGAAATAAGATTTTGTAAAATAAATATTTCCGCATTACATAAGTGCTTACAAAGTTACATAACTTGTAACCGTCCTGTGACCGGTTCATTTGCGTAAGCGAAGTAGACCGCACTACCACACCTGGATAGGACAGTTGAGTTTGATAATGGTTTGGATCGGTAAAAAAACATGGCCGCCCGGAGGGAGGGGTCTTTTTCCTTATATTTATATAGTAAAAAAGCTTGTGAACACTCTAGAAGTCACATGTTTTGCCCGTTCATCATGAAATTTTGTCAAAACATTAGTTATGTGGATGTCTCGGACGGGTTTGAAAATGGTCGTGATCAGTGAAAAAACATGGCCACCAGGGAGTGGGGCAGTTTTCTTTATATGTATATAGTGACAACATGTGAACAGTCTAGAAGCAGCTTTTTTTCCCAATCTTCATGAAATTTGGACATATCTTGGAAGAGTTAAAAAATGGTTCAGGTCTGTTAAAAAAACATGGCCGCCAAGGAGCCATTTGTTGTTAATTCTTCATGATACTTGGTTAGAACATTTGTTCCATTGATATCTTGGGCTGCAAAGAACAGGTCATTTCTTTTTATCTCAGGTGAGCGACTTTGGGCCTTTCAGGCTCTCTTGTATTGTTTATGTATTGATAAGGAGTCAGTCAATTCATGTCTTTCAGCAAATGTTAGTGTGGAAGAAAACTACTCTATTTTTATATGTATTTGTTTACCGGTATGTCTTGTGAAAGTCTGTGAAGATACTTTCTTAATTTTTTATTGCTATTAATAAAACGGTAATGCATTTCTTTTCTTAATTAATGGCTTGAGTACACTAGTTTCTTAATGGCTTGAACGCTTTACATCCTTATCTAAAATCATCGTGCTATTTCTGTCAGTACCTTTAAGTACTTCCTTCTAGCACAAAACATGGTTTGACTCTGATTTTCACGATGTACATAAATAACGCAAGTAATTAAAGCGAAAAAGGAAGAAGGTTATACATGTGCATGACCTGTTTGTTCTACGATATGTTATACAACAAAAGTTTAGCGCTTATGTAATTGCACTCTCTACCTATGTAATTGGTTGTAGAGTGGCCTGATTATTCATGTATAACATTAGCTGTATAATGAAAGGGAGACAACATTTACCTATTGCATGCTGGGAAATTTGTCATCTGCTAAAATGTTGTCTGCTGAATTTCTAAAATTAGCATTTTCTTCGATTTTTTTTCAAAGAATACTATAAGAATAGCAAACAGTTTGGATCCTGATGAGACGCCACGTTCTGTGGCGTCTCATCTGGATCCAAACTGTTTGCAAAGGCCTTCAGAATTCAGTTCCAGCACTGAAAGAGTTAATAGATCGCTATGTAAGAGATTATTGACTTTGCTAATTAAAATATCACCTGAGAGCTTTTATCAGAAATGATAACACTGGTTATCCCTACCATTGCATCTAAATGTCTGGAAATAGTCAACAGAGTTTAGTATATTATGCTCATGCTAGGAAATATCAGAAAGTGATTTTATATTAGCCACGTTCTGAGAAAACTGGACATAATACATGTGCTTAATGAGTCGTCCCAGATTAGCCTGTGCAGTCTGCACAGGCTCATCAGGGTTGACACTTTCTGCTTAAACTAGATTTTCATTAAAAAGGGACTTCCTTTAAACGAAAAACACCATTAACGCGGAAAGTGTCGTCCCTGATTAGCCTGTGCGGACTGCACAGGCTAATCTTGGACGATACTTTACGCACATGCATTAAGCCCAGTTTTTTCAGAACAAGACTGATATGTTTATAGCTGTCTGTTTCATTTAAGATGTCATATAAACAGTTGATAATTATTGCTACAGCTAGATTTATCACCTTAAAACACAACTAATTAATGTTTAACAATTCCTAACAATCATTTCTGTTTTATAAAAACACCATATAATAAAAGAATAATAAACCAGTAGACGAACATAGATCTTTCTGCCCTTTTGATAGGATCTATTAGAGTAACCATTAAATATATAATATGTATAAGTAAGAGTAATATTGGTTCCCTAAAGCCTTGACTGTCAAAAAATTATGGCCAATAAATTGCAACATACTGGTACAACTGCCAATCATGCGTTCGTAGTAATGTCCACGGCTCCTAAGTCGCCACAGTGTGCTGGATAAGGTGTCGGCCCAGTGACCAGGTGGGGGAGGGGGGGTCTTGGGTTTGATACGCACTGTGGGAGTGTCATTTAGACATCCCCAAAAACAACCAAAGTACTGGTTCTAGCCAGAAAACTGAATCAAGAACGTTTCAATAAGCAATAGGCTTTCAATGTAATGAGCTAAAATTAATGTATAACTAATGGTTCCTATGACTTCTGTCCCTGTATGGGCCTTGTTCTAAGAAAACTGGGCTTAATGCTTTTCTTGAAACTAAAAATACCATAAAAGCGGAAAGTGTCGTCCCTGATTGGCCTGTGCTGACTGCACAGGCTAATCAGGGAAGACACTTTACGCACATGCATTAAGCACGACTCATATGGTTTCAGCCGCTGCTGCAGTTTGCAGGGGAGGCAACCCACTCGTCGTTCTACTCTACGACTCATGGGGCCTTGCTTACGGGACACAGAGAGGCCAAGCGTATACTGGATCTGTACGGCATTGCCAACTCTAAATGATGACAGCAACCGACCTAGCTACTCTCCACGTTAATAGTGTTGTGATCGTTGTCACAAGACTGGTGCACAAATAATGCTTATATACTGTGCACATTAACCCTTTGCATGCTGGGAAATTTGTCGTCTGCTGAATTTCTAAAATTAGCAGTTTCTTCGATTTTTTTCAAAAAATACTATCAGAACAGCAAACAGTTTGGATCCTGATGAGACACCACGTTCTGTGGCGTCTCATCTGGATCTAAACTGTTTGCAAAGGCCTTCAAAATTTTGTTTCAGCACTGAAAGAGTTAAGTTGATAAAATCAATTAAATTGAAAGGATGACAGTTATAAGACATGTGATAATGTAGCGTATCGACTGTCACCGAAGTCTGCAGTTATATGAGCAAAGATATTGCAAAATATATTATTATGAGCACGTGTTTTATTATGTATGATATAATTTACGTGTATATTAACTCTGTTTGATAGTACAAATGTGTATTAACATATGTTTGGTTTTAAATGTGTATTAACATATGTTTGGTATTTATTTTAAGGATTTATATTTTATGCAAAAGACACAACTGTAAAATGTACAGTACATGCAACACTTTGTTATGACTTCTTACTTGTAATTCACCCGTAGAATTCATTGTTATAATTGCAATCGTACACAAGTTTTTATCTTGCCTTTTTAATATGTATGTGATTTTTTACTGAAAGAATTTTAAGCAGATCATATGAAATTCTAAATTCATTTTACTGTACTGTAGTAATCAATAAATTAATTAATTTGATAATGATTTTTTTTCAAAGTGTGTTGTGCTCACCATATTCTGCCCCATTCCATTTCTGGGTTATTATGAGAATATGACACTAGGGTAAAATCTGCCTGTTGGTTATTGTTATCATTGCGAAATAGTAGCACATGCTTTAGTATGACGTTGGAATAACAATGTCAAACTCTCCATGAAAACTTTCAGGAAACATCAGAAAAGTTCTTCTTTTTAGCTTGGCTGTTTTCGGAGAAAACCCGAGGTATTGTCATAGCTAGCTCGGCGTCTGCCGTCCGCTGTCCACTGTGATAAAACCTTAACATTGGCTCTAAAATCAAAGTGCTTCCACCTACAACTTTGAAACTTCATATGTAGATGCACCTTGATGAGTTCTACACGCCACACCCATTTTTGGGTCACTAGGTTAAAGGTCAAGGTCACTGTGACCTCTAAAAAAAATAAAAAAATCTGACAAGCTTTCATTTATTTAAAACTGCATCCACAGCCGAGCGTTGGCACCCGTTATGCGGAGCTCTTATTTTAAATTTGGTATAGCTCCATTAGTTGTATGTCTTAAATTTGACTCGACTAAGTAAAACATGATTTTGTTTAAATTCAGTATAACATGGGTGTTTTCCTTGGCATTAAATTTGACACTATTCGTTCAACTTGATGATTATTTTGCATTGTGAATACTTTCATTTAAATGTTTAGAAAAAACATGTTTTGATTTCATGTGTTACTCATTAAAAGAAAATCTTGTATGCATTTTCTGGTTTTTTTAATGTTTTTGCTTTAATACAACACCATCACATGTTTAATTGTAATGTTATTTTTAAATAAAAGCAGCATATAACATATTGGTGATAAAAGACACAACATTAAAGAACATTTTGAGTAGGTATACAAATGTGTGTGCTAATTTGTGCAATTTCAGAGTTATGTTTTAATCTAGATGTCATATTTGTTTATTTTAATATAAATATCTATACACCTGTATACAGGAAATGATGTTTGTGTTTTTGTAGACTATGTGCTAAGTGCTTTTTGAAAGTATGATAGGAAATCAAGAGATTATGTGTTTCTTTTGTGACCATATAATATGTTGTTTGAACAATGCCATTTAAATATTCCTTTTGTGTAAAAGTTAGAACATTTACAGGTAGAGAACATTTACAGGTAGAAAATAGTTTGCCATTTTACTAATAGTCACATGATCATAATTTTCCAAGTACCTGTTATTAAAATTGTAGGTGTAAAAATGTGCTTTTTTCTTTAATTTTATATCAGACATTAATTTTGACGAATGATTTTTCGAATCAGTGATGAAAGCTGTTGATTCACTTGTTTTGAATGTTCAGACACGACTCATAATAATTCATATGACAAGATGTCAAGACAAATTAAATTGTTTTTATGTCCCCCACCGCTATAGTGGGGGACATATTGTTTTTGCCCTGTCTGTTGCTTTGTTTGTTTGTGTGTTTGTTTGCGTCAAACTTTAACATTTGCCATAACTTTTGCAATATTGAAGATAGCAACTTGATATTTGGCATGCATGTGTATCTCATGGAGCCGCACATTTTGAGTGGTGAAAGGTCAAGGTCACCCTTCAAGGTCAAATGTCAAATATATAGTCTCAAAGCAGCGCAGTAGGGGACATAGTGTTTCTGACAAACACATTTCTTGTTTGAAATTTGTTTTTGGAACATATAAACAAATAAAGTATTTTTTTTTTAATATATCAATGAGTCTCAATCAGAAATCAGAAATCATCATTTTTCTTAACTCAGGATGATTCGTATCCATTCGAATGAATGAAGCTACCCTTGGACAAGTGTCCATGAAAATGTAATTTTGGTATTCAACTGTTTTATTGAATTAGGTTTACATATTAAAAGACAAGTGTTGCTTTTTTTGTACAAGCATATGTTACCATAGATCTTCTATTTGTGTACACTGTGTTGTGTGATTATAGAAATCATACACCGTGTGCAACAGTGAACTAAATGTTTTTACTATCCCAGATATATCAATAATCATATAATTATATGATTGTCATGTAAATCCATTTCTGGGTTGAAGATTAAATTGTGTGTTGTTTTTACGATTGAAATATTTTGCTGATGTTTGATTTCATAATCTGCAACATTGCCCTTCTTTGATTGGCATAATCTTTTATGCTTTTATATTTATTTTTTGTTTGTTTTACTTTAGCAAGCGATATGTGCTGGCAGTTGCAAGATTATTGTATGTATATTATTTCATCAGATCAGAAACAAATGTAGAATTAATTGCAACTCAAAGAATATACTGCTCAAACATTTGAGTGTTGAGTGTAAAACTGTTCTATCCGCTCATAGTTTGTTTATGAGATACCCCAGTTTCACTTTCATAACGAGTTTTACACTTATTGGTCACATTTATTCATAATGCTTTTTCAAACTGCCTCATTTGGTCTGAACAAAACGCATATGTTTTTCCCATGAACATGTTTCCTCATTGCACAAGCAGATGTACCTGGTGTAAACTGCGCAAAAAAGAAATGTCAGCTGGTCATTCAGCTCTTGCAGTCTTTTGGTGTGTCTGTACAGCACACGTTAGTTTCATGATATTCCATGTGTATGATTTTAAACTGTATGTAATGTGTGATGAGATTATCTGTTGGATTTGTCTGCTTTTGCTTATAATAAAGAGTATCACTGTTATTTTGGGTGTTATAATTTAGCATACTTCATATGTCTTTTTAAGAATTAATAGCAGCATGTTAGAATTACCCAGTTACTTAGCCTTTAAGTGGTATTGACATTTTTTACTTTTATTTAGTTGTTGATTTTTTTCACTGTTTCATTTGCTAATTGGTGTTGTTTATAATATTCCTAAAATCATATTATTTCTGTTGTGCTATGTTTGGTGATTCCTTGTTTGTTTTAATATAGATATTCGTATAATATTAAAACTTCTATTTAAGTATGAATGTTATTACATGCGATTACAAAAAATAAATTAGATGTTGTAAGATTAACTTAATACACAAATCTGAATGCTGTATACCTCATGGCTTTATTATTCATGTGCACATGTATTTAAAATTGAGTGAGGAATGAACTTGAAGGCTTGGGTTTGTTGTCATGTGTTGTCATATGTGGCAGTCTGGTCCGGAGCTACCCCGGCAACTAATGAGACCACCAAATCTTTCGTGATTTTATAACGGCAAGTGTAGCTGCTGACCAGCTGGCCGCGCATTGCATAAGACCTAGTTTTGCATGACCCAGTTCTGTATGTTGGTTTTACAATTGTAATGTATTATTATGTGTTGGAACAATCTGGCTATTGTTTCAGTTTAACAGGAGTGTACAATTATATGCATTTTAAAATGATGGACATGGGTTAAATGGTCATAATGAAGTATATTGAAGTATACTGACCACAGTAAATACTGTAATATCAAAACTTAGTACATTTTGGTCATGTGAATTGACAATTATTGGGATTTAATTTTATCAGTACATCACTGTGATATGAGCCATATAGTTAATCATATGAGTCGCGTTCTGAGAAAACTGCAGTCCGCACAGGCTAATCAGGGACAACACTTTCGGCTTTTATGGTATTTTTCGTTTAAAGGAAGTATCTTCTACACTAAAATCCAGTTAAGGCGGAAGGTGTCGTCCCTGATTAGCCTGTGCAGACTACACAGGTTAATCTGGGATGACACTTTAGGCACATGCATTAAGCCCAGTTTTCTCAGAACAAGGCTCACATAGTTTGATGGTATGAACATTTGAATCATACTTAATGTGGTGTTTTTGAATGACATTAAAAATATTGTTGCAATTTACGCAGTTTGTTTCATCTGTAAATTTGACCCTTTGAGCACTAACTGCGCATTTTACAATGTTTGAAGATCAACCTCACTTACATCAGAACTTAAATTTATATTTTAATTAAATGAAGTGTAATTATGCCCCTCTTCGAAGAAGAGGGGGTATATTGTTTTTCACATGTCGGTCGGTCAGTCTGTCGGTCCATCCACCAGATGGTTTCCGGATGATAACTCAAGAACGCTTTGGCCTAGGATCATGAAACTTCATAGGTACATTGATCATGGCTGGCAGATGACCCCTATTGATTTTCAGGTCACTAGGTCAAAGGTCAAGGTCACAGTGACTCGAAATAGTAAAATGGTTTCCGGATGATAACTCAAAAATGCTTAGGCCTAGGATCATGAAACTTCATAGGAACATTGATCATGATTGGCAGATGACCCCTATTGATTTTCAGGTCACTAGGTCAAAGGTAAAGGTCACAGTGACTTGAAACAGTAAAATGGTTTCCGGATGATAACTCAAGAATGCTTATGCCTAGAATCATGAAACTTCATAGGTACATTGATAATGACAGGCAGATGACCCCTATTGATTTTCAGTTCACTAGGTCAAAGGTCAAGGTCACAGTGACTCGAAACAGTACAATGGTTCCTGATGATAACTCAAGAATAATTAGGCCTAGGATCATGAAACTTCATAGGTACATTGATCATGACTGGCAAATGACCCCTATTGTTTTTCAGGTCACTAAGTCAAAGGTCAAGGTCACAGTGACAAAAACGTATTCACACAATGGCTGCCACTACAACTGACAGCCTATATAGGGGGCATGCATGTTTTACAAACAGCCCTTGTTTTTAAATGAGTTTATTCAAACCTTGGATTTTTTGCAATTTTAAGATTGTTATAAACTTGTTGTAACATTGTATTTGGATAGAAAATAAAATATGTACACTGAAAGTTGATGTTTTGTTGTTGCTTCAACAAAGGCTATGTAAACATCGCGATGTTTACATGCTTGGACATTTCTTTATATTGCTCAGAATGTTTGTCCTGAAAATGTCCTGCATGTTTTGAGGTCATGACCATTTTGTTGGGTAGATTGCCCTGAACTTGTTTTGTAAAATTTCCCACGCCTTGCAATAAGATTGCTCAGTTTGGAAACTGGTTTTACAAACAAAATTTAACAGTGCAGGACATTTTATAGTTTGATACCAAAATTAACAGTGTGAACAGTCTATAGGCCATGAAACTTAGTCGGAACATTAATCTCAATAATATCTCAGCCAAGTTTGATATTGGATCATGTCTAATCTAACTAGGTCACAATTAAAAACTTTCCTGGAAGTATTGCTATAAATTAGAATCAAATTAATTTATTTCCAAGCTGCTTGGCATCTGCAACCATGTCTCTGCAACAAAATTATGTTTCCTGGCAGCCCTCTTTTCCCTTTGGGGTTCAAGCTGAGAGATTGCCTTGTTGTATTGGATGCAGGCATGCCAATGATTCGACTTATCCATTAACAATGTCTGAGAAGAATGACTTCTTCAATGGAATTCTGCTTGGTTATTCTCCATAAGTCTTTGTTAGTGATCTTGTCAGGCCAGCGGATCTTAAGGATGGTCTTGAGGTAGGTTTTGATGAAGACCTGGATTTCTTCATGGTGGAGATGATGGTTCTGATCTTGGTGTTTATACCAATGGCACTAGATCCCCAGATGTTTTTCACCAGATAGAAGGTTGCCTATGCTTTTCTGCTGCCGTTCCTGATTTCTAACAGTTTTTGCAAGGCTGTCCAGGATGCTGCTGATATAGGTGAAACTTTCTACTATTTGCAGCGCCTTGGGATGGGTGTGTAGTTGGATGCGTTGGTTTGAGCATCCTGCTCTTCCCTCTGTTGATGATGAAGCTGAGTATAGCTGAGTTGTCCACAAAGATGTTGGTCTTTTCCTGCATCTGTTGTTGGCTGTGAGAGAGTAGAGCCAGATTGTGGGCAAAGCCAAAGTTGTCCAACTGCTTTCAAAGAGTCTACTGGATAATGTTTTGCTTCTGGTCACTCTAGGTCGTCATGGCTCAGCTTATGGACAGCAGGAAGAGTAAAAATGAAACTATGCAGACTTTCCTCACTCATGGTATCTACTTCTAAGGTGTTGGTGAGCAGCCTGCCATTAAAAATTATGTTGGTCATCCCTTCATCGGACTTCCTGATGATGTTGGTGATCTTTTTTGGCACTGCGTTGTGTCTCAGAAGTCGTCAGAGGGACTGTCTGTCAAAGCTGTCAAATGCTTGTTCATTGTCAATGAAGTTGACGTAGTGGGATTAGTTTTAATGTAGGGATTGTTCTTGAATTTTGAACGATTCCCTCCGTTTCCAAGCCGGCTCGTTGGTCACAGAGATGTGTGTCTACAGCATTTATCATTCAGTTCAGCAGGATGCAAGGTAAATAGCGCTATACCTGGGTAGTTGTGGCAGAAACTGAGGTCTCCTTTATTGGGGAGCTTGATGAGGTAGCCCTTTTTCCGTTCTGTTGGTATTTCTTCTTCCCATGGTATGCTCAAGTAGCTCCACACTGGTCTTGACGTCAGTGTTTATCGTTTCTTCCAGTATGCAGTTAGTTCATGCAGTTCTCCAGTTGATCTATAGCATTGCGGATCTCTTGATTTGCAGATCGCTTCTAGCTGGCGGTATCTCTGGTGGGTTGTAGGAGCTTGCGTGTTGAGTAACTACTGGAAGTGCTTGATCCACCTCTTCTTCTTCCTCTCGTCATCTGCTATCACCCCATCATTTTTGTCCCCCACTGGCCTCTCTGGCATGACAAACATTGCCTCTATTATCAGATTATTGGTTCTGTTTGGGTGTACTGCCTCTACTGCTTCTTTTGCCAGAATCTTTACGAAGTTTGGAATATCTGCTCTTATACTTGACTTTCCTATTTGCTTATGTGTTTGATTCGTGTGATTTCGCTTTTTCTGCTCTTGTTCTACTGTCTTGACACATGCTTTTTGTTGTCTTTTATAATCTTTCTGTAGCGTCTTTGCTGATATCCACTCAGTGTGGGTGTAGAACTCAGGTCCAAGTACTTCTTGGCATGTTTCGGTCACTGCTATTTTCTGCCACTTCTGTACTATCATCTCTTCTTCAAGCAGGAAGACCAGTAACTTGATGGATAGAGTGACCTTTAATTCTTCTTTCTTTCAGGGTCTCTCTCAGAGTAGCCGTGTTGAATAGCTGGTGTTGGCTGTACCTACTTGTCCATCTCTTCTTCAGCCTCATTTCCAATCGGGCAACAAGGAGATGATATAAAGCGACGAAACGTCTTGGCAATGCTCAGGTGGTAGATCCTGTTTTCCGTTGACATATCTACTGAAACGCAATGTGCCTTGTGCATCCCTCTTAGGCTGAAAACACCTTCTCCTATGACCAGGTTACTAGAGGCGCGAATTTCTCACCTGTTCAGTCATCTTTCATAGGCCTTGGTACCCTTTGAACGCCTCATATCCTCGATATTGGCATTGCCGAACTTGACGTTTAAGTCTCTAATTAAAATGAAGATTTTCCTCTTTGGTCTGTCTTGTATGACGATTACCAGTGTGTTGTATAAGTTGTCCATCTTATCGTATTCAATATCGCTCGTCGAGGAGTAGCACTGGATTATGTCCATGTTGTCCATCTCCTCTATATGGAAAGAGGCTTTCATGATCCGTCGTCAGTATGCTTCCTACCGATGTGTGCTTTCTGTACCGACTTGGAGAGCATCAGGGCTACTCCCTTGATGTGTGCTTTCTATGCCGACTTGGAGAGCATCAGGGCTACTCCCTTGATGTGTGCTTTCTGTACCGACTTGGAGAGCATCAGGGCTACTCCCTTGATGTGTGCTTTCTGTACCGACTTGGAGAGCATCAGGGCTACTTCATAAATGTGTGCTTTCTGTACCGACTTGGAGAGCATCAGGGCTACTCCATAGATGTGTGCTTTCTGTACCGACTTGGAGAGCATCAGGGCTACTCCATAGATGTGTGCTTTCTGTACCGACTTGGAGAGCATCAGAGCTACTCCATAGATGTGTGCTTTCTGTACCGACTTGGAGAGCATCAGGGCTACTCCCTTGATGTGTGCTTTCTATACCGACTTGGAGAGCATCAGGGCTACTTCCCTTGATGTGTGCTTTCTATACCGACTTGGAGAGCATCAGGGCTACTCCCTTGATGTGTGCTTTCTATACCGACATGGAGAGCATCAGGGCTATTCCCTTGATGTGTGCTTTCTGTACCGACTTGGAGAGCATCAGGGCTACTCCCTTGATGTGTGCTTTCTATACCGACTTGGAGAGCATCAGGGCTACTCCCTTGATGTGTGCTTTCTGTACCGACTTGGAGAGCATCAGGGCTACTTCCTTGATGTGTGCTTTCTGTACCGACTTGGAGAGCATCAGGGCTACTCCCTTGATGTGTGCTTTCTGTACCGACTTGGAGAGCATCAGGGCTACTCCCTTGATGTGTGCTTTCTATACCGACTTGGAGAGCATCAGGGCTACTTCCTTGATGTGTGCTTTCTGTACCGACTTGGAGAGCATCAGGGCTACTCCCTTGATGTGTGCTTTCTATACCGACTTGGAGAGCATCAGGGCTACTTCCTTGATGTGTGCTTTCTGTACCGACTTGGAGAGCATCAGGGCTACTTCCTTGATGTGTGCTTTCTGTACCGACTTGGAGAGCATCAGGGCTACTCCCTTGATGTGTGCTTTCTGTACCGACTTGGAGAGCATCAGGGCTACTTCCTTGATGTGTGCTTTCTGTACCGACTTGGAGAGCATCAGGGCTACTCCCTTGATGTGTGCTTTCTGTACCGACTTGGAGAGCATCAGGGCTACTGTGCTTCATCATCCAGCTCATGACCAGAGGACAACAGTTTATCGCTAAAAGCCAGTCGCTTAAGTTCAGAACTAGTCCATCTTGATTCATTGATACATAGGATGGTGAGCTTGAACTTCCTCATCTGAGCGGCCAATTGCGCTATCTTCCCATTCTCGTACACGATAAGATATTCAATGTACCGATGATGGTTTTGGTGGCCCTAGTAGAGACGACGATCTTCGGTCTTAGGGCTTTCTGTTGTGTATAGATTTAACTAGAAAGCCACCATATGTCGTCCAGTTGGAATTCCATTTCCTCCCAGGTCCGTGATGTTTTCTGTTATGCTGTTTGGCGTTTATGTAGCTCACGCCGGGTATGCGAATACTTCGTTGACGGATGGCACTTCACTAACAGAGAACAACAAACGCCACGCGCGAGAGTTAGTTCCTCTGTTTTATTTAAAGTTATATCTTAAAGATAAGTTTTTAAGACAAGACACATGGTCGAGTTGATAATTGGTGTATCCTTTTGTATTGGGAATACACAATTTCACGGAAGAATGGTACAGTTTTGCCCAAAAAATAGAAAATTCGATCGGAAAACAGCATAAACTGGATGAACAGTAAACATTTTAACAAAATAAAACTACTTAGAATTATTGCAAGATATTGTTTGCTATTCCAGCATGTAGAGTAATCACTGTGCTTCAAATACTGAAATTTTGATAGTATTCAATGAAATATAAACAAAGATAGTTCATGTTGTAATGGGTGGCATACATAAAGTTGCAGGCACTTTGTTTACCGATAAAGGGCACTTCAGATTACGGAGACTTTCAACAAAGCGGGCACTCTAATAACTGAGTTTTATCTTCTACCTTAAATGCATTTATTTATATTATGTCTATTCTTACGAAACATTTTGAAAATATATTTTTCAAATATCACATTACTATTAATTTATACTATGTTTATTATAATTGCAATTTTCAAATAAGATAATATTTATTATTAAATAAATGTGTACATAATGAACTTGTTTTTTATTGGTAACTTGAGATTCAGAGAAATAAAAATACAACGGATAATGCGGATCAACACAATCGTGTTTAATTTTACTTATAGCAGGGCTCTAGATAACGGTAGTGAAGGGGTTTATGAGGCAAATACACATTTGTTCTTCATAAAATCCTATGTCGGTTGTGCTTATTTCAATCGCATGTGTTTCCTTTTATCTTTCTTAGTCTTAAAGAACTGAGTGCACACTGAGCACTTTATGCATCCATCCTCATGTGTCTTCAAATGACGCTTCAAGTAGGCTTTCCTAGCATAACTGGCCTCACAAATTCCACACGAGAACCGTTCACGTGTACACAATTCTTCTAAACTAATGTCCAACAACGAACCGTCGGCGGCATTTATAAGCTTCGATTCACTCATCCTGTAATAAATAATTGTGTCACTTATATCAGGGCCGTACCCAGGAAATGTTGACTGGGGGGGCCCAAACGGGGAGGGTGCGGGAGGGGTTGCCCCTCCCTAATAGTTGTTTTTAGTTAGGCACTGTTCAAGGTGAATTTTAATGCATATAGAAACATATGTTGTGTTATAAATTTATGGATATATAACAAGTAAATCAGCACCTTTCTGAAGTCTAAAGCTTTAACCATTACGGGCCGTCCATAAAGTATGTCACGCTCCAGGTGGGGGGAGGGTGAGTAAGAAAGTGACAGTTTGTGACATGGGGGAGGGGAGTCGGGCCATGTGTGATGTCACACATTTATTTTTAAAAATTGTATAATTTATTTATTATTTCTTTAGTAGAATTTAAAAATAATTTTCAAAAATTTGGGAAACATTTGAATTAGTTTTAAGTCAAAATAAGACGAATTGCGTATCTCCTGATTCTGTTGTTCGAATGTTTAATAGGCAACTTGGCTGGGTCGTCTTATTCAATGGGCACAACCTCCACACAGATTTCAATGACGAAATAATTGGACTGTTCCATTTTTAGTTAGTAAAGGGTTGAAAGAAAATCTAAATTATAATTTCGTTTTTATTAGAGGTTAACACGTGGATAAATATTCATACTGCTCATCGTAACAACCCTACAGTTATAAAAGCCTGTAATGTAAAAGTTCTTTTACCAGTAAGTGAAATTTTAATACGGTTTAATAGTGAATTGAGTTTTAGATTAAATTTAAATTAAGTATTAATTTAAAAAAATGTTCGAAAGTGTGAGTTTGTGACATACTTTAGGGAAGGGGGTCCAAGATTTTGAAACAGTTTGTGACATGCCAGGGTAAAAATGGTAAAAAAAGCGTGACATGCTGTAGTGAAATAAGGTCACTTCCCCTTTATCAACGACCCCTTGGTGTGAAATTCACACACATGTTTAAATCGTTAGATTTCATAAATGTATTACACTTTATAAAGAAGTAAAAGCAACCTTTGAAACTAAAAACCTTTATTATGAAATGTAACATAAAGTATGACTGTAGAGGAGGTTTGATTTCAAAGAGAAAATACTACTATGGTTATATGTCAGTAACTGACATATAACCTTCTAGTATTTTCTCTTTGAAATCAAACCTCCTCTGTATAAAATTTCAAAGTAAATTCATTATAAAATGTTTATCATATTCAAGACAGTTTTCACAGAAATGTTTCAAGCTAAGAGAAAACACTATTATCGTTCAGACCTACGACCTTCTGTATCAGTTCCATCCATTCGCTGTTTCTCTTTCCTTGTCCAACCATAAGACGTGTTACACCCACAATCAAAAGATGAAGCATTGAGCACAATGGGTAATTGACAGATCGGGGATGTGTGTACAAGGTGATAAGAAAACAATGCCTAGGGGCTTATCTCCACTGGCGAGTAAATTTGCGCTAATCCCCTTGCGTATCAGGGGCAATAAAACACATCTGCACATTTGTATTACAGGGAAGTGTACTGTGAGCCCTTTCGTGTGAGAAAATTTGCAGTAGGCTCATTATTAAAAAATCACAACTCGACAGCCAGCTGGGGGGGGGGGGGCCGGGCCCCTGGGCCCAGTGCCTGGGTACGGGCCTGTATATGCAACTTCATATGCAGCATGTGTTGTGTTTACATTAAAAACAAAGACGGATATGCATAACTTTTTACACCACTGTCGTGTGATTAAATCGACCCCGCCCGTTCTTTTATTGCTATTTTCGTTTACTGGCATTGGGCCAAATAGTTCCAATAGAATTTCGGACCTGCATCGCTGCTGATATTAATCTCTGAGAGGCAGTTTAAGCAGAGTGATTATTCATGACATGCTATCTAATATATAAGTAAATAGCCTTAGTACCTTCATTTGGACATAAAGATAAATGCTTTAGATCAACCGTTTAGAACGTCATTTAACATAGATGGTCGTATAGATTTTACTCATTAGACATATCCAATTTGTTTAACAATTATCTTTCACATTTATACCAAATCATAATCATATTTCAAAGGGATAAGAACATGCTTCGGTAATTCGTTTTTTATTTGCGTACTAAGTACATACATTTTTATTTATTGCCTGCTTACTTTAACAGTATTCCACAGCGAATTCTGCATTTTTGATTCACAAAAAACGAGTGTGTTATATCTGGAAAAAAGTGTCTAGATGTCGGGAAACGAAGTGCCATTGTTTTTTAGATGATCGGTAAACGAAGTGCAGATGAAAAATGTGCATGCGACTCTTAAAACATTTGAATTTTCTCAAATACATTAGTAAACTAAAATGTAACATGTTGTAACATTACTGGATATATTGATCTTTTATTTCGAATAGTAAGCACGTTCTTTATTTATTTCCAAGTATGTTTTTTTTTTGTTAAAATATGTACTGATCATTCAATTCATGCTGATTATCGATGGAATTTTAACGTGTTTTTTTTAATAATTCACCGTTTTTCCGCGAATTTCTTTCTTCGCAATACGAAGTGCTATACCATTAATCACCCAAACAATGTTCTGTGTCTAAAAACCAAATAAACAGAACATAAATACAAAAAAGCTGAAGAACTCACCTCTCGCGCGTGGCTTTTGTTGTTCTCTGTTAGTGAAGTGCCATCCGTCAACGAAGTATTCGCATACCCGGCGTGTAGCTAGCGTTTTTAAAACATGGTACGGTAGCTGGCCCTCGTCCGTTTTCAGTCGTGCTTGGAAACCGCCTTGGCAGAGTTAGTCCATTCCTAGCATATATAAAGATATAATGAAACAAGGCTTGGAAGACACGTTTTAACAAATGCAAGTCAATGCACTGCAATCATTGATTGAGCGAATCTTTAATTATTTCGTTTCAATATAATATTTATTATGGCTTATTATTCGGTTAATAAAGAGTCACTAACTTATTGAAATCGTCAGCCACTAGTTTAAGCAGAGACCAACACCGATGACCGGACGCTGCTCTGCAGAAATAGGAAAATGTTATCTTTGACGAGGATCCGCTGTGATGAATATGTGATTTAAGTGTGCTCAGTCTGAAGTGTAAATTGTTGAACTGAACCTGATAATTTATGCATGTTGAAACACAGGGTTCAAAGGCCGTCACTTACTTAAGTTCAATGCCGACTTCCGGTTACTATTTGTCGACGAGTTTGTGAATGTTTAATGTAGAAATTAAAAAGGCAAAGTGTCTATAGGATCTTCTTTACCTGGGACAAGTAACATTTCCTGCATTCTTTTTACCAAGGTATATCAGTATGTAATAAGTATTTACTTGTGTGTTTTGTATCTTTTTTTGGAAATCATACAATACTTTGTTCGGAATGTCAGATTTAATGTAATATAGATATTGGTTATACGTTATTACAACAAAAAAGCTTTGAAACATCCATTCATCAAAGATAGTACGCTTCATTCAAGTGTTCTGAGAGGTCACACACTGCCGGTATCATAACATAATACCAGCTTTTCGACGTCGAAATTTTACCAGTTATTGTAACAACGCAAGAATATAATGCTAGCATTACATGCGCGTCGATGCTGATAATTTTACGGCCGGCCGCGGAATCAGCACATATATCTTCTTTCTCCATTATCATTTTAAGCACACATAGCTCTCCGAAACTGTGGGGGGGGAGGGGCGGAAATGGCGGAAATGGGCATGTAGTCGCGGCTTGGTCCGTGCATGTTATAATTTTGATGTTATTAAGTCAGCGGGGTAATTGAAGTAATTTTGACCGTCTAACTGGATGTACGTCCGCAAAATCGTACGGCATTCCGTCTAGCGATTCGTTTGAGCGCGATCGTTAACGATCAGAATCTATATTGTCGACATATTGTGGTGTCATATTGTCAGACTGTCCAGCCCAGAAAGGTAGTCCCTTTTATAAATAAAAAATGACATTTTCTAAAAATCAAATCTGCCAAAGATTCTTTCTCGTATGGTTCCAATACGTTCCGATCCATCCAGAAAATATAGTTGGGGGAGGCATCCACCAGGCTGAGTTTCTTTTTTAATAAATACTTCGTTATATGAAATAAAATGGTAAATCTTTCATTGTCAGTGGAATGATCGAGTTTCATTGAAAGTGTGATCATAATTGCTTTCGAACAATTGTGTTTGGGATCATATTCGCTTTATATTATTTACTTCGGAAGATTTGGGAGGGGGGGATATAGCCCGTATCATAAAAAGCTAACGAAAAATCAGTTAAGCTGACTTACCTACCTGTTTTAGCTGTTAGTGTAATTAAATAACTTTTTTGCTTTTTCCAATTATGTTATATCCCCATTTTTGTGATTTAGTTACGGTAGATATCACGCATTTACGTTTGTCTGTTTCTCTGAACGTTTATTTTCCTTTTCCGCTCCATAACGTTTCAACGCCTGTACGGATATGCAGCTATTGCTTCAAATTATTATTGCATACGACAACATAATGAATGTTCCAGCTTTCCATGGCGACAACGTTAGCTGAATATACAGCGGCCAGTCACATCGCTAGAAAGAGTATGACCCCTAGTAGTCAATGCTATAGCTTCAGCTCGTCCTCTTACGCTCGTGATACTTGACAAGTGGCAATCGGATGAAAAGAGCCTCACTAGTAATAAGAGCTACAATCATTCCAAATGCCTCAATGAGGACAAGAGCCTCTCTGCTGACAAAAGCCTCTCTGCTGACAAGAACCTCTCTGCTGACAAGGGATGCACTGACGTCACAGGCCTGGATGATGACTAGAACCACACGTATGACATGAGTCTCCTTGATGTCAAGAGGGTGGCGGACGAATAGCATCAGACTGATGTCAAGGGCCTCACTAAAGTCAACAGCCTGATTGAGGACAAGAGCATCACTGATGTAAATTGCATTGCTGATGAAAACAGCTTAACTAAAGATAAGAGCCTCAATGATGTAAATGGTCTAACTGAAGACAAGGGCTTCACTGATAGCGGTGGCCTTACTGATGTCATGGGCCTCACTGATGACAAGAGCGTACATGAGTACAAGAACCATTTTTAAAATCCAGAACTTAATTGATGACAATGGCGTAAATGAGAACACGAACCATAGCTGAAATCAAGAGCCTAACTGATGACAATGACGTAAATGAGGACAAGAACCATACTGAAAAAAAGAGCCTAACTGATGAAAAGGGCGTAAATGAGCACAAGAACAATAACTGAAATCAAGAACCTAACTGATGACAAGAGCGTGAATGAGGACAAGAACCATTACTGAAATCAAGAGCCTGATGACAAGGGTGTGCATTAGGACAAGAACCATTTCTGTAATCGAGAGCCTTACTGAGGACAATAATCTGGCGTGTGATAAGGCCTCAATGAAGAAAAGAAAACCTATTTAAAAGGACCTCACTTATAAAAATGTTTTTTTTTTCTGATTACAAGAGCCTCAAGGAGTACAAGAAAATCCCAGATGACAAATACCTAGCTGACGACAAGAGCCTCTCGGATGACGAAGGCCTCACTAATGACAAGAGCCTTAGTGCTTACAACGGCCTAACTGCTGACAACAACAGCCTTAAAAAGAAAAAAGCATTGCTGGCTACAAAAGCCTCACTGCTGACAACAACCTTGCTGCCGACAAGAGCCTCAATGTTGACAAAAGCTTCGCTGATGACAATAGATGGCAATACTGATGTCAACAGCCTTGCTTATAAAAAAGCCTTATTGATGCAAGAGCATTACTGTTTACAAGAGCATCTCTGGTGTCAAGAGCCTCAGTTATGACAAAAGCCGTACTGCTGGCACGAGTCGCACTAGTGGTAAGAGCCTCACTGCTGACAAGAGCTTCACTGCTTACAATGGTCTTGCTGACGACAAGAGCCTTTCTAACGATAAATTCCTCACTGCTGACAATAATCTCACTGCTGACAAGAGCCCCACTGATAACAAGAGCCTCATATATGACAATGACCTCACTATTGACAAGAGCCTCACTTATAAGGATCTCACTGATGACAAAGGCCTCCGTCAAGACCCTCACTGATGACAAGAATCTCATTTTTTCCTGATGGCAAAAGCCTCATCGATGATAATAGTCTCACTTGTGACTATGGCCTCGCTGATGACAAAAACTACCTCACTAATGAAACGATTTTGTCGCTGATTAAAACCGCTTGGATGACGAAGATAAAAACTCGTCACGTGATTGAAAACTAAATTTTCAAAGTGTGTCAGTATAAGTTATAAATTTGAGGCTCTGAAGGAAATTAATAATGTTGTCAATCATTTCTATATTTCGTATCCATAATATTCTATACTAATAAATAATTGTAATATTGTTTTCAAGAATATAAAGACAAACCCGTAAGATATATGTAACAGCCGTTTTAATTATCACTCACTCTGGTAATACATTTATCAACCTTTATAACATAAAATTTAAACGTAAAGTTTCATTAAACAACTAAAAAATAAATGAGTTTTCAATCTCCATATATTGTTAGAATTTAAATGAAAATTGTAAAATGTTCAACAGAAATGTAAAAGTATCATAATAAAACTATATGCGAATGGTTAAAAATGTTCAGCACAAAGGCTGAGCCGCTGAAGATATTAGTTCACACTTTCACATTCAATTAAACATCCATTCCTCAGGTACGGATTTTGAAAAATGTTTAAGCAAAAGCAAACATCGTGAGAGGAATTTTATATAGACTTTCAAAATCAACAAAAATGGTGTATTTCTTTCAGTCAAATGTGGTATCATGTATTACTAAACTTTCATATGGCAGACCAGGCACATGGAAGTCGTACAAAGCCCCAAAAGTATGTTTATTATAATGTTTTCATTGATTAAAAATGTCATGGTATAATAAGCATGCATATACACATATATATATGGAAACCGGTGTCCAATCTGTTTCAATGTTCCTGTTCTATTTTGTCAGAGTAAGGGACGTATGCGGCATCATTGACTAAGTTGATGTAGGTGTCGTCAGGAAGCAACCGTAGCGAGCCTGCGCCACTCTCTGAATCTGTGTCCTGTGATTGGACCACTTCCTCAACGTAATCAATGACTTGAATGTTTTCAGGGACTTCACCAAAGAGGTGAACATAGTTGCTGATGGCACTACAGCACTTGCAGAACCCACACGGCATGGTTTCCTGGCCCGTTGCTGCCATTGATGGCTTCTGTTGTTGTGCATTCACAGTATGCACAAAACCGCCTTTCATTGTATTGTCGTACATCCACCAGTATTCTTTGTTTTTGCTGTCGGGATTGGCACTGTATGCTGCATTAATTTTCTGCTCCTCCGATTTTCTTTTCTGGACAATGTACTGATTGTACTCTTCTAACGTAAACTCGTTCTGAGCATATGCGGTCATCACAGCCCGTGCATCCCTGGCACAATTGGCGTTCTGGTTTAGGTTAACGTTGGGAATGGACGTGAAATGCTTCACGGGCGTGGAGTCCTCTATAATAACGGCATGTGGAGTCTTAACAACGTAGGAACTACCAATACTAAGACTAGAATTTAGTGGAGTGTCACCTCCGCCGCCAATATCCGGTGTTCGAGACATTGGAGTATCACTCCCTTCCGCGCTGAGACGCTGCGGCTGCCGTCGACGACGCGCCGAGTAACGTCGCTTCCCTTCAGTGGGTATAACTTGTCCCGGTCCGAAACGATTGCATTCGTCCGCGGAACCGGTCAAGACTGGATGTAAATATGCCTTTCGACGAGTTTTGATCTGCTGCACCAAGTCCCGTCTGTTCATGACGAAGAAAGGATGCGACCACTCCAGTGATCCCTCCTTGTTCACATCTCTGTCAAACCCGTATTCCCGGAACAGCCTCTTGAAGTTCAGCATTGTTGGTATCTGCAGGAAGCCAGGGTAACTGCAAATAAACATATGGAATACCACTAATCATGTACTGCAAATGATGAAAGCAGTTATGGCTCTTCTTACACATACATCTCTGGGGCGGTTTTTGCTTCTTCGCTGTTTCTTAATGATGTTTGAGCATTAATTATTGACTCAACGTCAACGACGTCGAGGCATGCCACTGTTTTTATGTTTGTACCACTGCTGCTGTGGTATATACAATAAACTTAACCAGTAAGCAAATAAATCAGACGTCATCGCGAAATATTTAAGAAATTTGTCACAACAGCGCTGGATTCTTTGATTTGATTGTTTTTTTTAGTGTTTATTATTCATGTCTCCAAACAATACTTGCACTTACATAGCAGACCGATGTTTTTTAGTGTTTATTATTCATGTCTCCAAACAATACTTGCACTTATATAGCAGACCGATGGCAGAAAATTCCACTCTTTCGGAACAGGAAGATTTCATTTATAACATTCTTAATTTTATATAAAAAACATTGATGAGAAAAAAAGAAAATATTTAACAGTTTTACTTCTTGTTTATTGAATAACAAACAAAATATACTACTCAAAATTTGCTAAGGATCACTTTTTATTTTCACATTATCTTCAATTTAATTTAATTTAATTTAAATTGTTATTTTGCAGGTTGTGATATTAGAATGAGTTTTGATTTTATTTTTATGTATTGATTTATCATTGATGCGTGACGCTGGCTGAATCTAGCTAGGGGTGAACTTCAAATTACACATACTACAAAAAGTGATCCTTAGCAAATTTGGAGTAGTATAAAAAACTCTTATTATTAACACATTAAATACACATTTCAAAGAAACTATTTAGCCTGATTAGGACGAGTGAAAAAATCACCGGAGCATTTGCTGTACAAAGCTTTAAAATATCATTATGATTTCGTGCTAAGAACTATTTATTTGAAATAAAATGATGATAGCATACTGGAACCGTACATGCTTATGGTAGTATTTCAATGTTATTAACGACAATAAAATCCTTATTTCATTATGTTTTTTCAAACAAGAAAGAAACGGAGTCTGGTAAGTATGATGTTCAAACATCGTTTGCACATAAATGCATTTCAGCTAATAGATTAATTGTTTACGGTTTACTAAAATGTTTTGATGGCATTGCACCGTATTCAGCGACCTCTTAACCTTAACATTAATTTATCATAAAAAACGTGTCGGTATTTCTAAGGAAGAGCTCACGCAGTCACGGTGGAAGTTTGTGCTAAATGTTGACGTTACTTACCATGTCATGACGCTGTTTTCGAATGTTGTTTCATCTCGAACCGACACTGAGCCGTTTCTGTTCCAGTGAACAAGATAACCGTCGTTACACACATCATATAATTTCTCTGGGAACTGGCACTTAAAATCTAAAATTAAGCGGTATCTTCTTTTTGGTTCTCCAAACGAATCCATGTTGACACAAGCAAAGTGAAAGTACACGTCATAGCAAAGTTATGACGTTGGAGACGATCACGTGGTTTTGTTAAATTACAGTTTCCCGCCCTATTTTGAGTAAAATATGTTTCCTTTGAGGAGGGATATAAATTATTAGAAAAACACAAACCAATCGCTTGTAAATCGAAGAGTGAAAATAGTTTTGAATACATTTTAACATGGTTTGCCTTTTTTGACCTAGCGCAATTGATACTATCAAATTGTAATACGCACATGTTTTACATTCATTTTTTTGCTTTCCAAAATGATTTGGGTTTTTTCAATGAGCGGGAACAAAAACTGTCACGACCACGGCTATTTTGCGGACATATTTTCTCCGTTTTAGCAGAACACATGTTACAATGCCTTGGTGCACCGTACGCAGTGCGAATTCTACTTTTCATTGATGTATTGCTCATATTTTTAGGTATAATACTTTTTGAGAACATTCAAAGACAAATATCGAAGTCGACGATGCATACGACCACACATTTTGTTTATGTGTGTGTTTCTCTTTTAAAAGACCAAGTTGTCAATGTGTAACTATAAGAAACAGACCAACAGAACAGTTTCGAAATCTAAAAACAGTAGTTTTAAAAAGGTTATTAACATTGTCTATAGTATAATTATAAGGGGAAAAATAAATGTGCGAACGACCACACTTGAAAAACGTTTGCGAATGACCACACTTGGAGTATAAATTTATGCGAACGACCACACTTATTATATTAAATTATTAAACAATCGTTTTGTTTAGAACCGTTGTATACGTTAGTATAATTTAGTATAAAGTCATAGAATATCCATGCATATAACAATATATCTTTTATTATAGACCATTTAAATACCGTACGGGACGATCGCATAAAGATCATCTGCTGGAGAAGTCCAACGATTTACCATCAAAGTGTGACCAGAAATGTGCGGCATACGTATCTAGATCCAGAGCAGTCGTTACTGATATTACGATCAAGTAAGTTAGTTGGACCAACTGTAGTCTATGAAAACAAACTTCGTTTTGTTTATCCCGCTAGTACATATATGCTCAATTCCGATCGTTATGACAAAACAAATATCAAATAGAAACCACGTGGATTGTTTAACTTCGAAATAGGCTAGCAATGTTTTAACTTGAAACATATTTTTAAGTTACAAATACTTAAATTCGAACCATATACATTTGTTTCAATATATTTTATCATAATATTTGCGCTAACTGATGTTTAAAAAATAAAGCTCAATATTGAATGTAATCTTACAGGGACCATTTCTTTGATCATTGAAAATGGAGTTAGAAGAAAGGCGGGACCGTTGATACGGACAGAAACTCTACAAAAAGGCGCCATTGGTGTTAGGTGGGAAAAATCTAGAAGAAATGAATAAAAAATGCTGGTTACTTCTAAAATGGGCTTGACAATCGTCATCTAACTTTCATTGTGTTTTGTGTACTATATTGGAACAGCAAAACGGTGAATTCGAATGTAAATAATATAGATAATATACCAGCTTATGATATATACATTTAAAGGTAAATACTTATACGAACATTTACCAACTGAATGTGCATTTTTTCTACATATTGTATACGTATCCCATGCGTCAGGGGAGGCGGAAAACTATGTACAACGGGCGAGGCATGGTATGGTATTGCGCAAGGGGGGGGGGGGTGTTAGAGGGTTAGGGTTAGGGTTAGGGTTATGGTTAGTGTTAGGGGTCGGGTTAGGGTTTGGGTTAGCCTAAACCCAACCCTAACCCGACCCCTAACCCTAACCCTTACCCTAACCCTTTTTGGGGGTTATCACCCCTGACCATGCCTCGCCCGTTGTAGTTTTCCGCCTCCCGTGCGTCAGTGGCGTTTGTGGATACGCATCTTATTGTTTAACTTGTTGTAAGTGTTTATACATGCATATTGAATTTCATAAATGAGGTGGAAGTCTTATAAAATAAGCAGTTATTTACAATGGTGTTGAATGGTGAAACGAGTGAAAAAATAAATTTGTATCCTTTCTATCACAAAACTGTACATTTATTTTATTTACCACAAACATTTTTCAGATCAACAATTTATTATAAAAATAATCAAAGACAAAGACCACAGTAAGTGAATCTACAACTTCGTTATCTTTACCGCAAGAAAAAACATTAACAAACGAAACATGAACTAAAGAACAAATTTGTTATAAATGATTTATCACAAGAACCAATTTATAACAAATACTATGGCGCTAGAAAAAAAGCAAACAACTCGTAAATGAAAATGAAAAATACCCCCGAAATGGCTCCTTTCTAGCAGGTGAAAAACAATGTTGACGCCAATGTTACTCTCTCTCGATATCATCTTCTCTCTCTCTATCTATCTATCTCTATCTCTATATCTCTCTCTATCTCTATCTCTTCTCTCTATCTCTCTTCTAGATATCGTAACTCTCTCTCTTCCCTCTCTCTCTTCTATCTCTCTCCTCTCTCACTTCTCTCTCTTCTCTCCTCTCTCTCTCTCTCTCTCTCTCTCTCTCTCTCTCTCTCTCTATCTCTCTCTCTCTCTCTCCTCTGCATCACATCAAAGTATACAAAAATCATATTTACAAGTCCAGTATTACAGCTAGTGCGCTTGAAGGTATTGCCATGTACATGCTATTACTATTAGCTACTACAATGTTGCCGCAGTTGCTATATTCAATATTGCAAAAGTATTTATAAAATAAGCGAGTTGGGCCACATATATTTGACCTCTGACCTTGAAGGATGACCTTGACCTTTCACCACTCAAAATGTGCAGCTCCATGAGATGCACATGCATGCCAAATATCAAGTTGCTATCTTCAATATTGCAAAAGTATTTATAAAAATCGGCGATTTGGGCCACATATATTTGACCTCTGACCTTGAAGGATGACCTTGACCTTGACCTTTCACCACTCAAAATGTGCAGCTCCATGAGATACACATGCATGCCAAATATCAAGTTGCTATCTTCAATATTGCAAAAGTATTCATAAAATAAGCGATTTTGGCCACATATATTTGACCTCTGACCTTGAAGGATGACATTGACCTTGACCTTTCACCACTCTAAATGTGCAGCTTCATGAGATACACATGCATGCCAAATATGAAGTTGCTATCTTCAATATAGCAAAAGTTATTTCAAAATGTTAAAGTTGGCGCAGACAGACCAACAGACAGACCAACAGACAGGGCAAAAACAATATGTCCCCCACTACTATAGTGCTTCTGCAGGTCAGCATTTGTAGAAAATGGCTTAATGCACTTGATACACACGAATGCCTTCTCTTCGTCATGTACATGACATCTAAAATTATAACTATCAGTACCATTTAATAGCGTTTAATTATATACGAACATTCTAATTTTCTTATTTTAGTCAAAATATTTTATTATGGGTCGATTAGTATTAATCATATGGAGTAAACTAGCATTACTACAAGCTGCTAATTAAGATTTAAGGTCATGTTGATCCCATTACAAACATAAGCAAGTTAGACGTTTTGCATGGGACATGATATACTAGTTACTAAAAAAGAACTTAACAGCATATTTTGTATTAATTACACTTTCTGACAAACATAATTGAATATATGATTTACACAATTATTGCACCTGTACCTGTTCAGATTCGCCTTGCTAAAGTACACTAAATCGCAGCAGGTATATCCCTTCACAGTCCCTCTGTGACTCATCTCATGCTGGCGCAGACACGACTTGCTTTTCAGAACGTTGCCACAATAGCGACATATCTGTGGGTTTGAGTGATCCATCTGAAATATAAATTTCAATGCATGCATACATGTATCATGCATACAGTGTGTGGTCGTTCGCCTATAACTCGAGTGTGGTCGATCGCCAATTTCAAACCAAATGTCGTCGGTCGTTCTAAATAATAAAATAATAATATTGAGACTTATATTTGGTCGTATTTGAAAAAGTTACGCATGCTGACAGTAACAAAACCTTCATTTTTAATCGCTTTAACAACAAACACATGTATTAATTAAACTGTGTGGTCGTCTGCATCGTCGACTTCGATATATGTCTTCTAATGTTCTCAGAAAGTATTATACCTAAACATATGAGCAATACATCAATAAAAAGTAGAATTCGCACTGCGTACGGTTACATTGTAACATGTGTTCTGCAAAACCGGAGAAAATATCAGAAAACATACCTTCAATTGACGTTCTGTCCGCAAAATAGCCGTGATCGTTCGCATTTGTGGTCACGTGAAAGTTTTTTGTTCCCGCACATTGATTTTGGCGTACCAACATGACGGAAGCCAGGACTTTCTCAACTGTATAAACAATAATTGTTTAACATGTTATAAAATGTGTATGCTAAGGGGGTTAAGGTTTAAAAGAATAAATATAATAGAAAGATCATTTAAAATGCGAATAATTATCAGCATCTCATCTTCGTCTGTGGTCCCGTGCGGGACATAGGCCGCCGACCAGCTTCCTCCAGGCGTCACGGGTCTTGGCTAAGCATCTG
This sequence comes from Dreissena polymorpha, assembly GCF_020536995.1. Classification (NCBI taxonomy): domain Eukaryota; kingdom Metazoa; phylum Mollusca; class Bivalvia; order Myida; family Dreissenidae; genus Dreissena; species Dreissena polymorpha. The sequence continues at coordinate 24,553,390 of NC_068367.1, forward strand.
CATCCAGGTCTCGGCGCCAGGTGTTTGTATGACGAGATAAGGACTTATAAAATGGCTTCTGAAAAAAATATGAATACATGCCGGCAATTCGTATGAAGATTTAAAAAAACAAATGATACACAGATTAATAAGTATGTAACATCATGTAAATCATACATTCCCTTTGTGAACATGATGCCCGGCGTACAAACATAATTAATCTGAGGGGAGAGTTCAAAAATAAAAACATATCTCCAAAACACTTGTAATCAGATCTAATATTTATTTTTAATAAAAACATATATTAATTTCAACATACACATTTAAAAAAATGTCACATTATAAAAAATGTAAAAAAATTACGCTGTTGATGTAAGAAAATCCTCATATTTTTAAATTCCAAAACTACAAAAACGGATATGAAAACATCAATATTATAATAAAAACACACACTATTTTTTTAACAGAAAAAAAAAAGAATAATTTTAAAAAGGTACGCTACGGTCTAAATATATATTGTCAAGGATAAGCTTACATTCTTGATACTGGAATACCCAGTTGATGACTAAAGAAATTTGTGTTAATATGCAAATAACGCTAGATTATATCTTTACGTATGTTGTACAAAAAACAACAGCGCGTTAAGTCCGCATTACTTACGATTTTGTTTATTATTTTTTATTGCGAAACCTCGCCTTTCAAACCAGCTAGAATTCCAGCAGTTTCGACGTTATCTATTACTTGCAAAAACTGCGGATCGACAACAGCGCACGAATAAATAGAACAAAAAGACACTGGAAATTGAAACAAGAAATATCTTTAAAAAAGATATACGGCGTTGATTGTGGTCGATGTTTATGAACGATCAAAAGTTATCTCTATGAGATAAAAAGAAGCGGATGCCTTTTTTCTGCGCAGTTCTTAGCTACATCACAAGCAAATCAATTACGGGGTGTTGCGCCAGATTTCGTGGCTTATTTTGCTTTATGTGATATTATTAGTCAGATATCTATATTTACAGAATAGAAAAACATAAGAAACATGAAAATAAACGAGTGCATATAGGTCAGCCGGCAATACTCGAATCTTATTTAATTGCATAATTATAGTATAGTGAATTATTGTGCTCATGCTTAATAAACTGGTCTAAATGGATAAATATTTCTAATTAGTTTTATCAAAATTGGTCCTTATCATGCAAATGTTGAAAACATATTAAAAATCGATGATTGACATACCACAATAATATCGCCGAATATCTTTATTTAGTATCTTTCTGATCAAAACAGACTTCAAGTGCACAAAGTTTACGAGACGGCGTTTATATAAAGATTTCTGCAACTGACCGCAAACTGACCTTGATACCTTGCGGATTGGAATGCAATGCATTAAAGTTAGGTAACAATTCTGCTGCTGAAACGACGGCTTGTTTACGCCAACTGTACACGACCAAGGCAACAGCTGTGCCTAAAATATTGATATATCGACAAAGCGACTTAACGAACTATTTACTCCATCAGACAAAAATAGCATAGATTCCAATTTTTTCCTTCAATGAAAAGATCGCAACCCCTTCTGCGAACTCCGGTGATGAACTGTATATAAACTCTGACTTTCACACACTGGCCGCGAATTGACCCGAAACCTCGCGGATTGAAATGCAATGCAGGTAAGTACTAAATATGAGAATATAGCCTTTAGTATAAACGCTTTTGCGCTGGTAATTCTCTGAAAATAAAAGGTGAACGCACAAACTGTATTTATGTCGAAAATTGATTGTAAAACTGTTCTATCTATTGAGCCTTTTCATTAGAGATAAAATTGTTTCATGCAGCAAAACAGTGTTACAAAGACGCGGATATGTTTCCAATGTTCTGGTGTTATACTCAAATCAGCCAATGGAATAAATGAAGTGTATTCATTCGTACCTAGCCGCGGGAAATTTTATTTGAATATTATTGGACACTTACAAAGGTCAAGTCAGGGTGAAAAGCTGGCTTAATACAGCTTACGCCGAAAAATGTTGCTTAGAAGATGACGATTTTGATTGTAATTTCGCGCGCGATCACCGCAAAAGCTCACCTAATAAAATTGACTGGCGTTGACATTAATATTAATATGATATATTAAGATGGTATGACCTAAGTTAAGGTCCAAGATGTACGATAACGTGATTTCTCTGAACCCCATTTATTACTCTATTCATGTACAGATCGTCTCCATGGTGACGAAGAATACATAGAGTCTCGACGGAGCTTGTCGAAATATAAAGCTGTTTGATACAAAAAAGTTACCCCTTGGGCGTGACCACTCTTAAAATCAAATCAAATCAAATCAATATTTATTTATTGTTGGTATAATATACAAACATTATAAACCTAAGCTATGAATAGCTTTTGACCACAGGGGCGTGGCTTTGTAACACAGACAATGGTATATACCAAATCCTAAATATCGTTCTATGCCCCCAAAACTATATGTTGGTTTCAGAAGGAAAATATTATTTGGATATCGAACACTGTGTAGATCTTAATCACTTGCGCCCAGGGATGTATAATAGATTATACTTGCGCCAATGCTACGTTGATACGTGAATTACAAATAATACTACAACTGCTATGTCTACGTGTTAAAACAAACATTAATATGTTTGAACGTAATCAATAAATGAGAAGTAAATGAACAAATATATGTCTGGCTTATTGTCGTTTTGACACAGCAGTAATGATCAGAGTGTACGTGTTATAGCTACCTTTAGTTTTCCACCTGTTAAGTGGTTTTTAGCCGTTTGCGAAGAATTACCTCCCCTATTAAGAACGTGCACACGTTCGTCTGTTCGATATTAATTAAAATGGCGTACGCAAATGACAGACGCAGACGATGAATAAATAATGGAGGCTAATGTTTTGTATGGGATTTTGCAAAAGTAATGTTGAAAAAGCATTTATTATATTTAATAAGTTTGTTATGAGGATCATTTGCGGCGATATATATTTATACGATTCATAGATTATTCTTGACGACTTCGAAGTTCAAACCAAGTTTAGTCGCCCTGTCACCTGGTCACATATTTTGGAATTTACGATAGATTTTTAATAAAACATTAGTTAAAGGGACTTGCTTATAAATTGGGGGCATTTTTGAAGTGTGTCAGTAAAGGTCTGCGACTGAAATTTCTAAACTGTACCGATCAATCTGAAGAATTCCATGTCTTATTCTTCCTTTTATTTTTAAGTGCAGGGCTCCTTTTGAGCACCTTGATTACTAGAAGTCTTTGGTAAAACAATTTATCTTAAACTATTTAAATTCACAATCAGTTATTGATTTAAGCTTAAATTATTATGACTTTGTGATAGTGATTAAACTCACAGGCACTGACTCAGTTTTAGTTGCTATACCCCCAACTGCTACCCCCTCCCCATGGTGCTACCCACCTCCCAAAACCCTCAAAATATCCCATTTGTTATACACAATAGCAAAACAAAAAAGAGAGCTATATACTTTATATGGCATAATCAACTTGGGTCTATTAAACATTATTATGAGTATTAATACTGACTGAGAAGTTCCTTTTTTCTTTAAAATGTGCATAATTGCGCCTTGTCAGCGATAAAATATTACTTTATTAGGTATTCAATTAACAATAAACATTTTTTTTTTTGTTAAGTCCTTATCCCAGTGCCATCTTGGATTCCAGAAGATTTTCGGTTTATATTACTTTGATAGACTTTTAAATGAAAAAAAAAATGTGTCTACTGTTCTTCAGAATGTACATTGAGCTTGTTGCATTTACTTAAAGATTTGTTTTAATTTCCAGAACTGTAGATGCGAATACTGTTAATAAAACTTCTGAAGGAAGGAGAAACATGTATAATAGTGAAAGACACCGATCAGGATTTTCCCATCTGTACTCAAACCTTGATAGTGAACATGATGAAACAGTCCAAGGAAGCGTTACTTCAGTACAAAATGCTACAGAGCATCAAGAAAATGTGGCATCCAATGACAATCAGGTCGCAGGTGCAAGATTTTTTCTCTCTGATAATTTTGGTACTATGTGTAGTTGATTATCAATATGTGGCTGAAAAAAATCTACAATTTTTTTTTCCTGGTTGTTAAGGACCATATTTGTACAACTTATAACACGCACACCAGTTTCCATCAAGACACTGATAGCATAGAACAACAGTTGACATGAGAAGAAACTAAAATAATATTAATTAAAATAGTCGTTATCTTAAGCAAAATGTTTCATGTATGTTAATTAAAAATACATAAATGGATTAAAAATCAAATCTTAGACAGAAACATGAGGAATATTATGATATACAATGATTTTTATTAGCTAATATGTGGCCTGATTGAAGATTGAAATCCAAACCACTGTATATATGATAACAAATAATTACTGAACCGCGAGCCAAGTGCAGCAATACAACTACATGTATATCCATTAACTGAGTTGTAGCATGCACAGTAATGAGTACTATCTCTCATACATCTTTATCAATACAACTAAATCCTGATGACATGTGCCAACAGTCTTAAAATCCCTAACACAGTTTTATTTACAAATACTTGGTTCCAAATTGGAAGAAAAATAAACAAGAACCATTGGTTTGTCATTAAATGCTTTTAGTGATAAATGTAAACAATGGAACTAAATAAATTCAGTATAAAACATGAATGATATTAAAGAAAGAAAAAAAGTAATCCTCAACCAGGCTCAAACCACTGAGTAAAAGAATATTGCCAAAACTGCTTGGCAATCAGTGCGCATGCATGAAGAGGTGTATTTAATACTTTATGTTAGCACTCTTTGTAATGTCACAGAATATAACAATAACAACAAAACTATCAAAATTATCTAGTTGTTTTGCGTTTGTTCAACTCCAATGTAATCAGGTTTTTAGATTGTCGAAAAGTTCATATAATCGATGTTTTAGAGCATGATAAATGTTCAGTCTGATTTCCTTGCAAATATAAGTACAAAGAAAATTAAGAAATCTGCATTTTTTATAATTTTGTCAATTTACCACAACGTGAAAAGGTCCCTTGAAAAGCATATGTTTATTTCACTGTTTTTGAATAATGACCTTTACCCATCAGGTTAGGAAGTGTCCTTTTACATTTAATTCTTGTAAATGCAAGTATTTTTGCTTAATTAACAACTTTTGAATAAATATTGATAAAACTTACATTACAAACAAAATACTAAAATATGTTAATTGACTTTAACACAATAGTTTGTTTAAAAAAAATGAACCACTGTCAGGGTGTATTTTTATGTCCCCCAGTCTATACCTAACTGGGGGACATATTGTTTTTGCCCTGTCTGTTTGTTGGTTTGTTTGCGTCAAACTTTAGCATTTGCCATAACTTTTGCAATATTGAAGAAAGCAACTTGATATTTGGCATGCATGTGTATCTCATGGAGCTGCACATTTTGAGAGGGGAAAGATCAAGGCCAAGGTCATCCTTCAAGGTCAAAGGTCAAATATATGGGGGGGCAAAGTGTTTCACAAACACATCTTGTTTTATAATATATCTTGCAGGTTTGTTGAAGCAGCTCAAGGTGTGCATAGACCACAACACGGAGGTGCTGCAGCAAGCTATGGAAACCATGCAGGTAGTGACGAGGTCAATGAACCGCACACCTGTACAGAACGATGAATTGGTCATCCCTGACACCAAGCGACCTGATAAGGTTAACAATGTTTTAAAAAAATAGCTTTTTAAAATTAATATTAAAATAATATTTTCTCTGGTATTGCAGGGAAAAATTGTTTTTATATTTGGTGTGTAACATTGTATTGCGGTCCTCTTCTAGGTTTGTTCAAATCATGCCCCTGGGGTCATATCTGGACAGGTCCCAGGGTCATCTGATTTTAATGGAATGATAGAGTAAATAACGTCAACATTCTTCTCTGAAATCACTAGTCCCAGAGCTGTGATATTTTGTATTAAGGATCATTTATAGGTCCTGCGCCAGTAGTTAGTAGGAACCTTAGGATTGTAAGACAGAATAATCTTAGGCAAAACGTTTATTAAACAACTTCAATGAATATATGCAAAACAAGAGAAGTCACTCTACCCATATCAAGTACAACAAAACACCAAAATAACCAAACATATTGGCGCTGTATGTAGTGTTTTTTTCAAAAACTTCACCTGTATTCAAAATTTGACTCACCCCAGTGGGGACATGATTCATGTAGGCTTTAGATAATTTTATTACAAAATCTTTTAAACCACAAGAGTCAGGGGTTTATTATGTTATGTTAAATATATTTAAGTGGTCCTTTTCTAAGATTGTTCAAGTAATGCCCCTTGGGTCAAACTGGTCACACCCAGAGGTCACTCTCTGAAACCTCAAGTGTCAGGGGTCTATTATATGTGTAACAATCTTTATTGTTCTTCTTATATGGTCTTGTTATAAACCGTGCTCCTTTGATCAAAACTGGTCTGTTTAGTATAGTCCAAGAGTATGTGTGTGTATTGTACGAGATACTTGCGTGTCTGAGGCCATATTACTCGTATGTGTGTGTATTGTATGAGATCCTTGCGTGTCTGATGCCATATTATCCGTATGTGTGTGTATTGTATGAGATCCTTGCGTGTCTGATGCCATATTACCCGTATGTGTGTGTATTCTATGAGATCCTTGCGTGTCTGAGGCCATATTACCCGTATGTGTGTGTATTGTATGAGATCCTTGCGTGTCTGAGGCCATATTACCCGTATGTGTGTGTATTGTATGAGATCCCTGCGTGTCTGATGCCATATTACCCGTATGTGTGTGTATTGTATGAGATCCTTGAGTGTCTGATGCCATTATACCCGTATGTGTGTGTATTGTATGAGATCCTTGCGTGTCTGAGGCCATATTACCCATATGTGTGTGTATTGTGTGAGATCCTTGTGTGTCTGATGCCATATTACCCGTAGGTGTGTGTATTGTATGAGATCCTTGAGTGTCTGATGCCATATTACCCGTATGTGTGTGTATTGTATGAGATCCTTGAGTGTCTGATGCAATATTACCCGTATGTATGTGTATTGTAAGAGATCCTTGAGTGTCTGATGCCATATTACCCGTATGTGTGTGTATTGTATGAGATCCTTGAGTGTCTGATGCCATATTACCTGTATGTGTGTGTATTGTATGCGATCCTTGCGTGTCTGATGCCATATTACCCGTATGTGTGTGTATTGTATGAGATACTCTTGTGTCTGATGCCATAGTACCCGTATGTGTGTGTATTGTATGAGATCCTTGCGTGTCTGATGCCATATTACCCGTATGTGTGTGTATTGTATGAGATCCTTGCGTGTCTGATGCCATATTACCCGTATGTGTGTGTATTGTATGAGATCCTTGCGTGTCTGATGCCATATTACCCGTATGTGTGTGTATTGTATGAGATCCTTGCGTGTCTGATGCCATATTACCCGTATGTGTGGACAAGAAGGTCCCAGCACTCTTACCTTGTTAACTTACTAGACTCGTGAAAGTTTGGACAAATTCAAATTAAAAGACATTCATTCAAGATGTGATCTTGTGTTGTTGGATTGGGGTCAAACAACTGGAGGAAACTCCGCCTGTCCAGTATTGTATCTCCAACCAAAATAATATGTGTTTGAAATTGGGATTAAGTCCTGAAGCATAAGTGAGAAGTGCTTGTACTAACCTGAAAAATGCATGTACTAACCACTGTGCTATACAGAAAGACACTCTTTAAAGGAAAATTAATATAACATTTATATAATTAATGTACCTCATATAAAAACATAATGCAAATATAGTTGTCACTAAAATATTTTTTTGAATATAAGATATGAAATACATTAAACTATATAATTGAGTTCAAAGCAAATTAGGATACTTTGACATGGCAAGGGAAGTAATAAGAAAAAAGAGGTTAAACCAGACTTAAAACATTGTATTAAATAAATCAATATTGTAATTAGTGTCCCCCTCTAGTAATAAGCTATTTGCTTAATAATGAATATCATTAAAACCCAAATAACTTCCCATTCAGGTGACAGTTGAGCTGAAGTGTACATTCCTGAAGATTGCAGAGATTGACACCATCACGCAGCAGTTTGAGGCAGACCTGTTTGTACAAGCAAAGTGGGAGGAGCCTAGCCTCGCTATGCTGGAAAACAGTACCCAGGTAGCTGTCACATTTGCTCAACATTTGACGGTTGAGTCAAAAAGCAATGCTCATAGATTTTCGTCTTGATATACGACAGTTACAACATTTGTTTGTTTGTCCCTTTCACCCATATATATATAAGTTGGGGCATAATTCAGCTTGTCTTATTTGCAACTTGATCTTCCATCAGGCAATAGTAAATGTAAACTATGTGGGAATTTCAATATGGGCGCAAGACTTGTTTGCCTAGCTCAAAAGTCAAGGTCATATGTAGAGGTCAATGGGCAAATGATGGTCTGATGCAGCTCATCTGGACTTTGGCATTTAACGCCAATTGCACACTGACTTGGCACAATTTTACACTCACTTGGTATACAATTTTTGCAATTTGGAACCAAGTTGTAGTGCACATGACCTATATCCCTAGCTAAAAGGTTGAGGTCATCTGACAATTATAAAATAACTTGCTGCAAGATTTTACCATGTGTTTTACCATGTGGTATAGATGTGTTACTTGCAAGGTATGTATCTCAGCTCAAGGGTCAAGGTCAAAAGTAAAGGTTGAAAATATGGGCAGATTTTCATGAGGACATTTTGTATGTAATGCACAGGTCACAAACTCAAAAGTTAAGGTCACACTTATTACACTGCAACGCCGATGTATCGCGGACCGTTATATCGCGCTGTCCAATATATCGCGCTGTCCAATATATCGCGCTTTGGCTATGGCTCCCAAAAATCCGACAAGCATAATCACTAAATGTCATGTTTTAATCTGAGAATTCGCTAACTTGAGCAAAAAAAAAACGGTTCTTGCAAGTATTAACACCCTATATGTCACGGCTTACTATGGCACGCAGTGAAGCGTGAAAAACAGTCGATAAGTGACAGTGTTGTGTACACACGGCTGGGGTTGTTTTTAACACTTAACAAATAACCAATAAGTGTCATTTCAAAGGTAATTATGGCAGTTTACTGGTATATAAATCGTTTAATTTCGGTACTGGTCATGAATTTCTTTGTTCTAATAAAAAGCGCGCGAAAATTGGCGTGGGTGTATTTATTTGTAAATAAAAGTTTCGTTACGGGTACAACATTGAGATAATTTAATTTCCATAAAAAGTTTCGTTGTAAATTTCAACTAAACTACCGCGGTATCTCGCGAATTATGTGGCATTGACATTTCCTCTTAATAAAATATCATTCAAACACGCTGTATCGTTACCGTTACGCTGTTTCAGTTCCTTCATTAGGACTATTTATAAGGGTAAATTCGAATCTATGCACAATTATATTTTAGACTTTTTTTTAAGGCAAGAATTTTTTTTTAACTGTTTCGCGAGCGATCGTTCACGAAAATGAAAACAATAATTTACATTTTGGTTTTTATGATAAATACAGATACGTATGTAGTTATTAAAAATGTTTATTGTAGAATTGGTTTGCAATTATTACTATAAAAATATGTAGCATCGCCGTATATAAAATGAAAACATTGGGGAAATTTGACAAATTAACCGCAATACAATTTAGTTAGACATTTCTCGAATTATATCGCGCGCCGGATATATCGCGCTCGCGATCTTTGGATCCCAACAACCGCGATATATCGGCGTTGCAGTGTATAAATTTTACAAGCATATTGCTAACATAGACCAACCCATTTGATAATACTTCGCTAGATTTTGCATGACAGTTAACTTTTAAAAATAAATTAAAGCTTACACCCTTTTTCAAGGCTATGTCTAAAAATGAATGAAAGGTTTAACACGCTTTTTCAAGGCTATTTCTAAATATAGATTAAAGGTTGCACACTTTTTCAAGGTTATAGCTTCAAGGCTCTAGCTCTCATTGCCACAATGCAAATGGTTAATGAGAATAAATTATGAAAAAGTAAAAAAAAACAAAAAAACATAAAAATATAAAGATATATTTAACACTGTTTACAACAGAACAACAGAATTACAAAAAACGTATTTCCTGAAAATCACAAAAGAACTACAGAAGCCTATACCATAAGCTGGAAAGATATTGCAACTGCTACAGTTTTTAATTTTGCATGAGTTGTTGAAAATGTCAAGAAAAGATTACCCCAAGATTTATGTACAAGTCTATCTTGTGGATGCATCCAAGTGAATTAGGCGTCCTTTGTCTTATGTGACCACTTTGATTTCCCCCAATAGCGCTTTCACTTTATTTTGATATTGTATTAAGCAACTTATGTCTCACACAACCAGTGACCACTGATTATTTAGAATGTTGATGTCCGAAAATTGGATTTAGCGACCACTTGGTGGTAAAATTTTAAAATTGGATGATCGTTAGGGGATAAATTTAATTGCAGATTTATTGTCGGTTTGACATTATCAAAGGAAAGCCGCTTCCTGTCAAGAAGCTATAAAACAACACTTTCTCGCCGATAAAATTGGCTTCTTTTGACTTACTTAACATGCTAAACCAAGCGTGTAGTAGCATATGCATAGTTCTGGTTTTTGAATCTTAGACTGAGAATGAAGGTGGAGTAAATGGTTAAGTGCTCTACCCAATGCACTGTTATTGGACATGTGGTTCACGCATGTTCAGTCCCAATTACTGTAAACGTATAGAAATTTGTCGGTATGAAATTTCGTGGTTTAATAAAAAACAACTTATTCGTTGACACGTAATTTCGTGGATTTCAAATTTTTTGGGAAGACTGACCGTCATAATAATTTAACTTTTATTAAAACAACAAGAGTAATAACGAAGCATAATCTGCTAATCTGTGTTGACAGCAAGACTTGAGGTTAATGTGCACTGAAGCATGAAAGTGTTGCCAATAATTGTCAATAAGAGCGATAAAACGGCGCACTTGTTTGTCCCCGCTCGCTAATTGCCATCAATGTTGTTTTGACAATATTTGCATTTCTCAGCGCAATCAATCACCTAGTAGTAACAATTGAGTAATAAGGTCCCCAAAATAACGTGTGAAAACCGTTGTCTCTTTTAACTTTAATTGGCACTAATTGACATATGTGAGACATCTGCAAACTGTTATTTGACAACGTCACGTAAAAGAGAACAATCTTTGATGTACAGTTTAAATACCGTGCTTGATTTAAAAAGTATTATTACCCAAACACAAGAAAACAACATATTAACTAGCATAGCTCAAGCAAACAATGTCTTTTTCTAAATGGTTGAAAACGGGAACAGTTCAGACACATACTCCTACTATAGCACGATTGCCGGACATGACATTCCGAAATGTCCGATTTCGGATTAAAAGTGTATAAATAATCGTTGGTACTTGAATTCGTAGTTCAGCGGACCAACGAAATCCAGGAAAATTCGTAACACACGAAATTTAATGGTTTAACAGTATTTGCAATCGTAAATACTCTGCATAAGCTTTGAAACAATAAATACATTTGTCTCAGCTCTCCGCAAAAGGCCGAGTAGTTCCCTCATACACCAACTTCCCGTACAATCCCCCCAAAATGACACATGTTTGTGTTTACAAAATTTTTAGAACACATTTATCGTCATAAATAGAGGATATTTGTTGGATTTGTGATCATAAAAAATACAGTAACATATTTTATATGATCACTCGTGAAATAAAATCGATATTTCCCATCAAATCCAACAAATTTTCTTTTTATTTTATGCATTTTTTTCACCGTTTATTTACATTGTAAAAGTTTAACTGGATAATTCGCTGGATTAATGAAGTAAATTTGTCGAAAAAATAAAGTCATTTCACAGGAAAACAGTGAAATATTTCGATATTTTTCACTGTTAAAAACAGTGAAATACCAGTTTTATTTCACTTACTGGTATATTTCTCTATAAACCACTGGAAAGCATAAAATAAACAGTTACATACAATAGTTTAGTTGAAAACTAGGTCACTGAGTCAACTAGTGCGTTTTAAACATTCGGCATGGTGTCCGCTCTCTTATTCAAGTTGTTTTCATCCCATCTTACCAAACTTGGTCAGAAGTTTTATCTTGATGATCTCTAGGCCAAGTTTGAAAATGGGCCATGCCGAGCCAAAAACTAGGTCACAGGGTCACTTAGTGCGCTTAGCACATTCATCATGGTGTACATTCTCTACTTCAAGTTGCGATCTTCACCAAACTTGGTCAGAAGTTGTATCTAGATGATGTCTAGGCCAAGTTCAAAGATGGGCAATGCTGAGTCAAAAACTAGGTTATGGGGGGGTCACTTGCTGCGTTGTAAACATTTAGCATGGTGTCCGCTCTCTAATTCAAGTAGTTTTCATCCGATGTTCAGGAAACTTGGTCAGAAGTTGCATCTAGATGATCTCTAGGCCAAGTTCGAACATTGGCCATGCCTTTCTAAAAACTAGGTCACAGGGTCACCTAATGTGTATTAAACATTCAGCATGGTGTCCGCTCTCTAATTCAAGTAGTTTTAATCCTATCTTTTCCAAACATGGTCAGAAGTTTTATCTAGATGATCTCTAGGCCAAGTTTGAACAATTGGGCCATGCCGGGCCAAAAACTAGGTCACAGGGTCACTTAGTGCGTTGAACACATTCATCATAGTGTACGCTCTCTACTTCAAGTTGTTTTTATCTGATCTTCACCAAACTCAGTCAGAAGTTGAATCTAGATGATGTCTAGGCCAAGGTCAAAGATGGGCCATATAGTTTTCGCACTGTCCGTCGGTCTATCCGTCTGTCTGTCCGTCACATTTTTCGTGTCTGCTCTCTTAAATTCAAGTAAAAACTAGGTAACGGGGTCACTTAGTGCGTTGTAAACATTGAGCATGGTGTCCGCTCTCTAATTCAAGTAGTTTTCATCCGATCTTCACAAAACGTGGTCAGAAGTTGTACCTAGATGATCTCTAGGCCAAGTTCGAACATTGGCCATGCCGTTCCAAAAACTAGGGCACAGTTGTCACCTTGTGCATTTTAAACATTCAGCATGGTGTCCGCTCTCTAATTGAAGTAGTTTTCATCCTATCTTCACCAAACTTGGTCAGAAGGTTATCTAGATGATGTCTAGGCGAAGTTTGAACATGGGTCATGCCGGGTCAAAGGGTTTCAGGGTTACTTAGTGCTCTTAAATCAAGTAATTTTCATCCAACCTTCACCAAACTTGGTCAGAAGTTGTATCTAGATGATGTCTAGGCCAAGTTTGAATAAAGGTCATGCCCGCGGGTCAAAACCAGGTCACAGGGTCAATTAGTGCGTTTTAAACATTCAGCATGGTGTCCGCTATCTAATTCATGTAGTTTTCATCCGATCTTCACCAATGTTTTCCCAACCCTCAAACAGGTGTATTTTATGACAGTTTGGCACTCTTGTTTAGCGTTGTCCACTCTATAAATCTAAAGTTTTCATTTGACTTTCATCATACTGTATGAAAATGTCTTAGGCATCCAATCCTTTACTACTTTAGCTGTGTAAAATTGGGCATTAATCATGGGTTTCATCCAATTGTATGGAACATTTACATGGTTATGCTTTTATGTAGTGACAAAGTTGGAGTTGGGGGCATCTGTGTCTCAATAATTGTGACTGACACACATTTGTTTCCTTTTAAAACCCAAACAAACAGTTACAAATTTCAGCAATTTTATCTGAAATATGCAAGGTTAGAAATTTTTCACAAATTGGATTGCGTAACCCTTGTTGATGAAAATATTGTTTGTTAATTGAAGGCCATAGAAGACTTTGACAAACTGATACCATGGGATCCAAAGCTGATTGTAATGAACATAGATGGTGCTTTCCTTCTCAACAGAAGAACCTACGATATACGACTACATGAACCTGGCTATAAATACCCTTTGGTTATTCAAATGTGGAGATTTATGGGCCTCTTCAAAGAAAACCTGGAATTGCAACACTTTCCTGTTGATGTTCAGGTACTTGGTGTAAAGCTAACAGATTTTGATTGATAATGCTTTGAACATAAGTTGAGTCAGACAATTTAGAAGTAATAAAATAAAGATAAAAACATTTAGCAGTTGAATATACTTGTATTACTTTATGCAATAATACAAATGCTACCTATTATTGTTGCAGACAAATTTATTTCAAAAGGCACTAGTATAAAAGCTTGTTTACACTATTCGGCAAATAAAAATGATCTAGAAGTGGTATTTAGACATGTGTCTTTAGAGGACTGCTTCTTTATTCTGCACTTAACTGAACATTCTTGCTTGGACCACATTGCATGTTAAATTTCACCACAGTGAATTGACAAATCTATATCTATAGGAAGATCCATAACGACTTTATTGCATGAATAGACAAATTGTTGAAAAGCATGGTACTTTTAAAGACTGTGTTATTGTTTTTGCATTATTTATCTTGTAATAATGTTTTGCACCACGCAAAGTGCTTAAGTGTTATGATGCTTAAGGATATGACAGTGTGTTCTTTTTATCAGCAACACAGTCCTTGGCACAGATTCAATTTTGTGATGTACATTCTTATTTTTCATGCATGATTTAAATAAAATTTTATGCAATATTATTTAATATTTATGCAGTAGAAAACAGCAATAACCATTCCTCATAAAATTGCTTTAAGATATCAGATAAAAATTATTTATAATTTCTATACAGCTGGGCTCAACAGCTACCATTGCGGTTTTAGCGCCCATTAAAAGTCCCTTTTAACATTTCATGTGACTTTGATGAGCAACTGAATATTAAAGTGAACATTAAATTATTTTTGTTTAGAATACTGTTTCACTTTAAAACAAATTCCAATTGTTGCAAAAGAATTTGCTGTGATGTCAACTGTTTTATGAAGAGATGAAAGCAATTGGGAGTTGCATGAAAACAATGTCAAAATTTTCATGGTCATTAAATTCTATTTGATATTAATTCCGGAATGTTTGAAATAGTTAACATTTAAATCACATACACCCCCTATCATTATTATGCTATGTTAAAAACAAATAATTTAGATGCTGTTTTTAAACAAGCAACCATAATGCTTTTCAAATACTCTCGTTATAAAATCAGGCCATTCTTAACAGTTATTCCTTTTATTATTGACTTATGAATATTTTTGGAAAAAAAGTCTCTAGACTGGTTTCTGACCACCAATAATGCCACAACAAATCAGTAATTTGTTCAACGTGCAGCCTGCAAAATACCAATATTTTGAATTACATATTGTTATGATGAGTACAGAATAAACTTGGATGTGTTTTTATTTTACCATTTTCGTGTACGACAAATCTGACAAACATTTTATCACTTTATGGTTGCCTTGTTATACCCCCATTACCATTGGTAATGGGGGCTATATAGGAGTCACTTTGTCGGTCTGTCGGTCGGTCTGTCTGTCCCGAAAATTTCATCCAGTCTTCATCAAACTTGGTCAGAAGTTGTACCTTAATTATGTCTAGGTCACGTTTGAATATGGGTCATGCCAGGTCAAAAACTTGGTCATGAGGTCACTTAGCGGGTTTTAAACCGAAAGTTTGTCTGGACCATAACTATGTCATTTATCGTTAGATTTTGAAATGACTTTATACATTTGTTCACCATCATGGAACTTTGAGTTCAAAGATCAAAAATGGCCATAAATGAGCTTGTCGGGGCCATAACTATGTCGTTCATTGTAAGATGTACATTTGTTCACAATCATTGGATGGTGTGTCATGCTAAAGAATTACGTTGATATCTCCAAGGTCACACTTGGAGTTCAAAAGTAAAAAATGGCCATAGATGATCTTGTCCGGGCGATAACTATGTCATTCATTGTGAGATTTTAATATGAATGTATATTAATTTTGTTCACAATCATTTAATGGCGTGTCATGCAAAAGAATTCAAGAGTTCAAAGATCAAAATGGCCATAAATGATAATGGCATAATAATTCTTAAAAATG